>NC_069500.1:286240111-286840111 GCF_027579735.1 Bombina bombina
CTGCAGCACGGCATGGATTGCTCGTGCTTAAATGGCAGAGAGAGAGAGTTGCAATTAGTAGAGCTGTTTGCCCTATGATTCGTAGGGGGAGTAACCCCTAGGTCGGCACCTAGCGGGCGTCACCTCCCCCTTTCTAGGACATCACTCTTTTTTCTCACCGCCCGCTCTCAGGGCTCTGACCGACTGCCATCTAGGGCATAAACAACCAGCCTAGTAAAGCGACCTCCTCTGATGAGTCGTACAACACGCCAGAAACAGGTGGAAGGCTATATTACAACCTGGACTTAAAGGGCTAGCTCACCTAAACCTACCCATGCCAGGGGTACTAAACCCTACCAATTACCACCTTATTGCCACCACATCTTCTTCCAGGGATGGGAGGTCAGGGAAAGCTCCCTTGAAGTCTGGAAACTGGAACAAAGAGGCTGAATCCACTGCAACAAGAACCTATAAAGGTAAGCAGAAATACCCGACCCCAAACTTGCAACAATGTAACAAAACCTAGTACACTCCAGACTTCAAGTCAGTTATCCCTTAATTTTGTTACAGGCCCACTAGAGGTCCCTTCATTGCCATAAGAGATAAACCTCCTATTACGTCCTTTTGTTAACTAGCATAACTTAACAATAAACACACAACACCATGTTTGTGAGAAAGACCGGTCATTGTTGCGTTGTGTTATATAAAATCCTTAATCACGGCTAATATGCCAATATTAGGCAACTCTTTTAATAAATAACATTAGAACTTGTATCAAGTTCGTTAACTGGTGGTGGCATCTTACTACTAACTTAACCCCTACTGTCAGATGGCCATGGCCACTTTGTTGCCTGCAGCACAGCACGGATTGCTCACACTCAAATGGAAGAGAGAGAGAGAGAGTTGCAATTAGTAGAGCTGTTTGTCCTATGATTAGTAGGAGGGAGTAACCCCTAGGTTGGCACCTAGCAGACATCGGCTACCCCATCCTAGGGCATCACTCTTCTCTCTCCATGCCCACTCTCAGGGCCCTGACCGACTGCTACAAGATGAAAAGACAAACTACTCTTGCTGCCACTTCAACTAACTGTGCTCTAATAATTACCTTAATAACACAATAAAACCCTTTATATTTTTTATTATTTTTTTATTTTTTATTTTTATATAACTGTTAATAGTGCTTTTCTGATGTCCCTAATGTGTAACCCAACATCCGTCAGGTGTATACCATCAGGGCGATAAAGAACCTTGTTGTCAGTCATTATTGAATCATGCCTTATGACAAAGCCCCCTAACTCCGTGACCGTTCTTCCCACCTCACTGTTGACATTCTTTCTCACATTATATGCTGCCCTCTGTGTTACTTTATACCTTCAACACAATCGTGCAACCACGTTAGACCACCCTATTATAACACTTTGGAGCCACGCACACAAACAACGAGTGTCTGAAGTCATTTTCCTAATCAGGTCTAAAGCAGGGACGGACCCCAGGTCATTTCCTCCCAGGTGCAAATCAATAATGTGAGGTTTCCCCCACGTCCTGTGAGCGTCCTGAAGTAGAGCAGGTAACTCATCTCGCATTAACCCCCTGTGTCCTAGCCAACGAATGCTAGCTCTGGATGTGGGAAATCCTAACTTCTGCCTGTCTGGTAAACGCAAAGCCCTGATGGCTGCCCAGTGAATAAAGGAATGCCCTATTATCCATATGCATACTGGAGGGGAATTCTTGCCTGAAATAACAGGATAAACAAGCTGAGCCACATACGCTAAACCCCTGCATACATATGTTCTACTTACAAATCAAATTCCACTTCACATGAAACTTCAGTTACCAATTAGCATAACCAAACCATTCCCTTTCTATACAGTCCCTTATTTTTATTTTTTTTCAAACAAGCTTTATTTAAGGCTATACAAATACAATACATGGACAAAGTATAAACCAAAGACATACAATTAGGGGTATTTGTACCCACTTTTGGAATGTAATTTGCCATACATATAGGTTAGGATAATATCTGCATCAGTGTGGCATTTCGAGAGTTCTCTCAAATCTTCATGTATGATTCCTGCCCGCTCCAGAGGACATACTAGATACAGTCCCTTATTTTTTATTGCCTTTTAATGGATGAATGTATAATTTGTATCTACCTGACTTCCACCGGCTCAGCCGATTTATTTTTGCGCTAGTGGAACCACTAGTAGCAGTGCTAGTAGCTGCGCTCGTAGCCACCCCTCTATTCTGAATGAGTGAGGAGCTATCTTAAACGGGTCGAGGCTCAACTCTGCTGTGATCATAGTAAGAACCTTTCGAAAACTTAAACACAGACAATGAGGTGCCATCCTCATGTAAGAATAACTGTTGGGAGTCATCCAGCCTCACTTTACAGTAATCCTCAAAATTCAGGACAACATTCTGGAATTTCATGTCTGGTTAGTGGAAACCAAGCACCATTACCTTCTTGGTCATTCTTTGATCTAGGTACCAATAACATCAAACCCTTTTCTGCCTGCCTCACGTGTTCCCTTTTAATTCCGCCTGAAATCCCTGACCGGGATGAGGCTACTAATTCCCCTATCCTCAATGCACCAGCAAATGCAAAAGAGAATGCCGTGCGGAAAAGCAAGACTTCAAAAGCCGATGAGCACACTACCTTCAACTTCCCCACCAGCCCCCGTAAATGTAGAGGTGTGATGGGTTCTCTATGTTCCTTCCTGCGTGGGTCCAGCCACCCCCACCCTTTTAGGACCTTTCTGACCAGGAATGTCCCTGAGAAATCGGTTATGCTAAAAGTCTTGTTAAAGAATGAGACTGCACATAACCTACTCTGCGCCGCTAATCTAGTAACTCCCTATTTTCGCAAACATGCCAACCATTTAAGGAAATTGCAGACAGTGCAATACTAGGTGTCTCAAATATCTGACGACCCTAGGTGATGATGCGTATAAACAATTTATGGTGTACACCACACTCATGTTATCCGACCAGAAAATAACAGTTTTATTGGCTAGTTTGTGTCCGCATTCAACAGACACGATAATTGGAAAAGCTCCAATATTGTCAAATTCCTCGTTAGACCAGATGTAATCCAGTCTAGAGGCCAAGAAGCCGCACTCCATTCCCCATTTAAGTAAGCCATGTAGCCAAATCCTCCTGCTGCATCAGTAAATAAATGAAGTGTTTGGTTAGAGATTGGGTCGTTTCTCCATAAGCAGATCCCATTGAATTTCTTCAGAAATTTCTCCCACGCTCTCAGTTCTTCCTTCATCTCAAGTGTAACCTTAATCTGCTTTCATACCCTATTTGGCCCTTTTAGCTGACCTTCTAATCTCCTGTTAAAAATCCTCCCCATTGGGATGGCCCTACTAGCAAAATTTAAGAGGCCCAGCAGAGATTGTAGCTCCTTAAGAGAAATATAATCTGCTCCTGTCACTGACAGAACCACCTGTAGTAGGCGGTCGATCTTGTCTAGTGGGAGTCTACAAACAGCCACCCATGTGTCAATTTCAATACCTAAGAAAGTGAAACATGTGCAAGGCCCTTGCGTCTTGTCGGCTGCCAAGGGTACTCCAAACCTGCACGTTGTGTCCTGCATGATCTCTATCATCTTTACACATTTGTCTTCCCACCAGTAAGAAGTCGTCTAACTAATGGGTCACGACCCCACCGCCCGAAGCCTTCTGCACTACCCAGTGTAAAAAGGAACTAAAACTTTCAAACAGAGCACAGGACAATGAGCACCCCATGGGTAGACATCTATCAACATAGAATACCCCCTCAAACTTCATACTCATCGGCATAAATGCTGATGGATGCAAGGGAACCAACCTGAAAGCTGATTCTATATCCAGCTTCGCCATTAGAGCTCCCAATCCCTTATTCCTAATGAGCATCAGTGCATCGTCAAATGACTGGTAATGCACTGAGCTTAACGAGGGGTCAAAGGCATCATTCACTGACGCTCCTTTTGGGTATGATAAGTGGTGTATTAACCTAAATTTGCCAGTGTCCTTCTTGGGAACAACCTCCAAAGGGGATACCACCAAGTATAAAAATGGCCGTTCCCAAAAAGGTCCAGCTACCCTGCCCAATGCAACTTCCTTACCTAGTTTTTTCCTAACCACTTTGAGGAATTTGTATGCTTACTTTAGGTTACGGTGCACCGTAGAACCGTCAACCCTACTGTAAACTGAAATTCTAAATCCCTCCTCTAACCCTGACCTGAGAAGCCCAGCCACCTCCTCAGGGTAGTGTTCCATCCATGGCATCATGGCCTCCAGCTTAAGGGGCGTTGGCGCCCTTGTTTCCAAGGCTTCCTCTGGAGGCTTGTCTCTCCAATCCCGACTCTTTCTTTTTACTGCATTCAGCCCCTGGATGTGGCCCACTGCAGAATTTTCAAATGTGGCGAAAGGAGCAACTCGGCCCCCTGTCGCATTGCTTATCCTGAAACTTTTAAAATTTCCTGCCCCAATGCTTGGGACGTAGCGAGGGACGCGCTGTGCCTTGGCATACCACAGTAGAATTAACTGGAGCACCCTCCAAACCCAACTTGCTCCATAGGTGCAAATGATGCATCCCAAAATGGAGTAGTGGGATCCCCAGCATTTTCCTGCAGAAGACCATGTTGTACTCACGCCATGCACCCTCCTTGTACCTGGAATAAATTTTGTCTATGGTATCTTCATATTTGAACAGATTGTGCCCCTGTGACTGTCATTTGTCCAAATAGCATGTCGCCAGTACCCTAAAGCACCGCTGCCATTTCTCGTAGGTCTTTCTTAGGGCCCATGCCATCCACTGCCCTCTCTTTCGCCCTACAAGCCTCTGGTGAAAGTTCAAAGATGTTCACATAGCGTCCATTCTGAATCTTTTTCACTACTTTCGATTTCAAATGTGCGTACAAGGTATGCACTAAACATGGGTATGTATCACCATGAGTTGCTACCTTCCTCAAAACTACCACTTCACTTTTATTGGTATAATCCTCGCTTGAGACCTGAGAAAAAGGAACCAACTTGCTTCCTGTAGGGGGCAAAACTTTATTTTTCACCTGGGCGGCTACCAATTTTGTAATCATCCTAAACATTTATTTTTTGACCCCTTCCCACTAAACCTAGGTCACCATCACTCTCAGAGCCTGACTCACTAGTTGATGTACCTAACTCTACATGTGTAGACGTGGCCAAAAGATACTCACCGCTAGCGGCCAATGGTGGCACAGCTCCTGCTGACTGTGACTGTAGCGTAGATGCAGATGTGTAGGGGTTGGTATCGTGTGGCGTTGCTTGTGGAAGCCATTTCCCAATCCGTGTGATCTGCTGCAACGCTCTGTGCAAATAAAACATTTTGGGGAGTACTCTGTGCAAAGGAGTGAGCCCCTGATGGGCCCCCTACTACGTTTCCACCTTAACCCATAGACACACTCATCCCCAGAGCAGCAGCCACTTCCCTCCTAATCAAATCCTCATTCACATGTTTGGCTTGACGCCATTACCAAACTCTCCTGAACCACACCAGATGCTGAGCCATGTTGTAATGGTCTATCGACATTCCCCATTCTATTAGAAATGCCCCCTGTGAGTTCTGCCTGATCCATCAAGCCATCTGAACCCATTTGCATGCTCTCATGTCCTGTGACATTTATACCACTGTTTGAGCCTCTAATCATGCCTGTGTGTCCCACATTCCTATCCCTCTTTGACACTGCTGCCCCTCTTCCCGGAGTCTTTCCGGTTGTTTTACGGCCTAAATTGCGTCTCCCCCTCCCTTCAGGAGCACCCTCCTCTGCCTGAAGCCTCCCCAACTTACTAGGGACATCCCTGGGAGAAGAGCAACTCCTGCTCCTGGCCCTGCACCTGGTCCGGTTGCATCCACGCTCCTCCCCACTCGATGACTCAGAGGGGGAGGTCGAGCATGACGCATCACTGGAAGGGGCGGAACCAACTCCAATTGAGGCCTAGCAGCACCTGAAAACCGCAGCACGCCATAGGCCAAACCCCTGACCTCTACGCCATCAGTGCCTGCCACAGTGCCTGCCATAGCAAGGATGGATGCCAAGGCTGCTGGGGGCAAGGCCTGCAACTGTTGCCATGATGTCTCCCCAGCAGCAGCTGTGCTCACTGGCGGCCCTACCATAAGGTTACTGCAATGTGCGGTCGGAATGGGATTGGGGGCCTGGGATTACGATCCACCAACTGTGAACCTGATGGGACCCCTAGTGAACCTGGGGCATAAATATTGGGGCTTGCATGGGGAGATTTGGCCAACGGATTAGCTTCCCTCTCCTGGAGGCCCAGTCCCCTCTTAACTGTAGGCTTAGCTCTAATGAGGGGCCTACCAAGGGGCCTAGATTGAGGGGTAGGGGGTAACACCTCCTCTATTTCTGATCCTCTGCTCCCTCTTGCAGATCCCCGCATCCCAGGAACCTCCTGCACAACTTCTCTGTAACATTTTGGGGGTACAGACTTCCGCTTTGAACACTCCATCGTTCCACTACTAGAAGAATCTTGCCAAAAGCTCCCTTGAAGTCTGGAAACAGTAACAAAGAGGCCAGATCCACTGCAATAAGAACCTATAAAGGTAAGCAGAAACACTCACCCCCAAACTTGCAACAATGTAACAAACATAGTACACTCCAGACTTCAAGTCAGTTATCCCTTAACAGTGGGAGAGCTGATTTATTGTTATGTACATGGACTTTTGTAAGATTATATGAAACATATTCACATGACATAATACAAAAAAAAAAAACTATACATATTTTAAGAAAGATATTCAAGCATATGCCTCATCAATTGGATACTTGTCTGCGGATATACCAACTGATTTTCCTCTTTTTTATATAGGAAGGAGATAGGTCTGGTGCAGAGAAGTAGAATTGGGTATTGTCTGCATACAATTGATATTGGAACCCATGGGACTTTATTAGGGAACCTAATAATGACGTGTAGATTGAGAAGAGAAGGGGACCGAGAACAGAGTCTTGCTGTATCCCAACAGAAAGTGGTGATGGGGCAGAGAAGCCCCCAGAGAAGGCTACACTAAAGGTACATTTTGACAGGTAGGAAGAGAACCACAAGAGGGCTGTGTCACAAATACAGGAGTAAAGGGTTTGGAGCAAAAGAGGGTGGTCAACAGTTTTAAAGGCTGTGGACAGATCAAGGAGGATAAGCAAAGAAAAGTGGCCTTTTGATTTTGCTGTAAGTAGGTCGTTGGTAACCTTAACGATTGCTGTCTCTGTGGAGTATTGGGGATGAAATCCAGAGTTTTGAGGCAAGAGGGAGTAGGGAAATAGGGCGGTAGTTAGATGGGGAGTTTGGATCGAGAGAAGTTTTTTTGAGGATAGGTGTGACCAGTGCATGTTTCAGAGATGAGGGAAATATAACGGTGCTGAGGGAGAGGTTGAACATGTGTGTGAGTATAGGGGTAAGGGTAGAAGAGAGGGAGGGGAGCAGCTTTGAGGGGATAGGGTCAAGAGGACAGGTAGTGAGGTGAGAGCTCAGTATAAGTGCCAAAACATCTTCCTCAGTTACAGGGGAGAAAGAGCTAAATTTATGGATATGTGGGTTGTGGTTGATTGCTAGCGTTTGAGGGGGTGAGAAAATGGAAGTAAAAGATGTGTATCTACCAGCACTAAACGTAATGGCTTCCTATAGCTCCTAAAGACAAAGGGTCCCTAGCTGGCCCTAATTAGTGTGGGTCAGTGTATACAAAAGCTGAAGGAGCGCCTAATGAATAGGCAAGGAAATAAGTGTCCTATTAAAACATTAAAAACATTTAATAAGTAACATAAAAATCATATATAAAAAATCCATGGATCCATGATACACAAGAAGATAAATTAATAAAATATTAAAATGACACAAACTGATCAATGTGTTAAGACCAACAATGTACACAATGCTCTAAAACAGTCAATTGAGGTAAAGAGAATCTATAGATGGTTAAGAGAATCTTGAAATAATAGAGGATCAAAAATTAAAGTCATACGATAGTGATTGCCTGTGTTGCTCCTATATCACACCTTGAGGGTGAAAAATAAGTTGAAAAAATAAAAAAGCCAAACACTGTGAAAAAAATGTGTAAAAAAATGTGGCAAAGTCTTGAGCTGACAGAGAAGTTGAATTAGGAGGTGTGGGTGTTGGCGGAGAAGAGTATTAAAAGTGGAGCGAGAAAAAAGGATTTTCCAAACTAGAGAGAAGGGCAGATTTCAAGGCACCAATATCACCAATGCACTAGTATAAGTTAAAAAACTCCAACTTTTATTAGGAAACTTAAAAATTACAATTTGCAGAAGACACAAACAGAGGAGTGCAGGTATGATGACACAGCCTACGTCATCTGATGCATTTCACGCCTTGATGGTGCTTTCTCAAAGATAGTGTAATAGATGCTTGATGGGCGCTGCAATTTAAATACCTGGGGAACTCCCCAACGGAAGATCAAACCAAAGTCTAACCAATAGTAGTGCAGAACCAGTACCAGCCTCCATTACACTGTATTACGTAGGAAAACATTTGATACAATAAACATTTAATATTATTAAAAGCACATAAAAAAATAATAAAATATGTTACATCAAATAGTTACATCAGACAAAAATATCCAGAGGCTGAATAGGACGATTTTAGATTGCTCAGATCATAAAGAAATAAACATTTATGCATTACACAGCGATACTCCATATAGTGACATTCTAAATATGAAAAGAAATATGCCTTTTATAATACTTGTCAGATGACTATATCACATGTATGTAACAAAATTCAAAAGATACGACAAATGTATATATTAGCGATCCCACAATTTTGTATCAATATGATGATACGGAAAAGGAAAGTAAACACCATGACTTTATAATGCACCAAATAATATACTTTTAAAAAAAAAAATTAGATGCATATATATATATATATATATATATACACACTAGGGGCCCTGATATAGGTCAATATCCCATCTTAGATTTATAGCTAACGGTTCCCTTGTGTTTAATTTAAATATCCACTGAACCTCTCTATCTAGAAGACATTTATATATGTTAAATATGTTTGGCTATTGGGGTTTTAGGGGGGTCCTTCTCAATGTCAAACACTTTGCATGAAAGTGTTTTTGCATTTATCTTCTATACATCTGAACAGCACCGTAACACTTGGATGAGAGGGGGGATAGATATTCCCTTTAATTTCCACAGGACTTAAAACACAGTAAAAAGGCTGATAACATAAAGTCTCTAAGTATAGCCTCCAAAACTGGCAAGAAAACGTTTGTCCGGCTCTTAAGCACAATAACCAAATAACAATGACACAATCCAAAGCACTAGAGGACATTTTCAATCGCAAATTGACATATGAGGAGTGTAGGGAGGACCTAACAACACATCAAACACAGACTAGTGATTTGAGGCAGACCTTTATACTTATGGAAAATCTAAGGATGAAAGAGTTGAAACTGTGGTATGAAATCATACATCTTGATAAATACAAGCAATCAAAAATCATACCTAGAGGTCTGTGATTCAAGAAGTATACAAATATGGATAAGGACGAAGAAAAGAAGTTAGTGGCTGAATGGAATGAGTTGTTGAGTGAATGCTCATTTAAACTTAAAAGAGGGGTTGATTCAATACAAAGATTGAAGCGTGTACACTTATTAGCACTCACATCTCATGGTGATGTGGCTTTAAATTTAGAACCTTTAGTGCCAAAAAGGGGGGACGGTCTGTGCCGTAAAAATAAAATATAACCTTTATTAGATTTGTTAAAAAAGATTCCACAAAACAAACATAAACATATATATATTAAAAACACTTAATGTTGAAAAGGATAATATCACGAGGATTGAAATGCTAAACGTAGCTATCTGTAAGGAAAGTTATCTTCAGGCTTATGGTTAGGGGTATTCCTGGTTCCCTAGATGTCTCCTGGTTATAGCTGCTGCTATATGTGATATATAATGCTTGTGAAAATAGTGGTACTATTATCTTGTTCAAATATTATAGTTATTCGTAGTCTCAAAAGTCTTTTGAAAATAGACTTATTTTACAGTGTAGTACCTATAAATGTAATTGTAAATGCTTCTCGGGCATGTGCTTAGGGTTCTTTGATATTAATGCTGCTAACGCAGTGATACTTATTAATGTATAGCACTAGTTATTGTGATACTGTTGCATTATCACTTTCTGGACATATAGTTGCTATCGTATGCTTGTTATATACCTCCCCTTTCAAAGGGTTAATTTGGCTAAGTTCTTAATGCAAATATAATAACCTATTGAATTTTCATAATTAAAAGGTATGCCCTAATAATATTGGGTATGTATTTTTCGTTATTTAGCATAAATATTCTGCTGTTGTAGGGCTGTATGCAATTTTCAACGTTAATACGAATGTTGCTATTAGGACATAGCGTTATACAAGTCCACACAGTGTGAATTGTATCTAGATTACTGGTCTATGTTTTCATGGAGGTATTTGTTGTTTATCCCTCAGTCATTTATACTGTGCGTTGTGCAGATTAACACAATATCAATTTATATTCGGATTATTCCGATTGTTAGGTTGTGTTTTTCTGAGGGTATTTGGCGCATATTCCCTGGTGCTTGGTGCCAACAATATCAAGTATTTCAATGCTATGGATATCTTGCACTGATATCAACAAATGTACTGCTGTTAGCTAGAGCTTTAGTACGATTGGTCTTTTAATTTAATAATTTCATTCATCATTCATACTCAAATGCCCAAGAGCTGCACTATGTCAGCAACTATTAGTTAAATCTCATTTGCATAACTTGCTATAATCGTAAGATATACTATCGTTAGCTTTATATTTATAGTTAGCTTAATATTTTCATTTGTGTGGCGGTCCACCTTGCATTCATACACTTGGCTTACTAGCCGTTCTATACTGCTTAGATGTGGACTAGTCACTATAATAGTTTTCTAGTGAGCTAAGCTATAGTAATTTCCTCAAAAACGTAATACACCTAACTTCAACCTTTTAACTTATAACTAGGCAGTGCGCCTTCCGTAATTGTACCGTTAAGGTTTCAGTGGTGTAACTAAATACTATATCCTTATTCCAACATTAGCTGATAAAAAAGTTTGGCTTAAAGCCTAACAACATATTCAAAGCCCTAACATGTTTCGCCACCAACGTGGCTTTCTCAAAGACCCTTTGAGAAAGCCACGTTGGTGGCGAAACATGTTAGGGCTTTGAATATGTTGTTAGGCTTTAAGCCAAACTTTTTTATCAGCTAATGTTGGAATAAGGATATAGTATTTAGTTACACCACTGAAACCTTAACGGTACAATTACGGAAGGCGCACTGCCTAGTTATAAGTTAAAAGGTTGAAGTTAGGTGTATTACGATTTTGAGGAAATTACTATAGCTTAGCTCACTAGAAAACTATTATAGTGACTAGTCCACATCTAAGCAGTATAGAACGGCTAGTAAGCCAAGTGTATGAATGCAAGGTGGACCGCCACACAAATGAAAATATTAAGCTAACTATAAATATAAAGCTAACGATAGTATATCTTACGATTATAGCAAGTTATGCAAATGAGATTTAACTAATAGTTGCTGACATAGTGCAGCTCTTGGGCATTTGAGTATGAATGATGAATGAAATTATTAAATTAAAAGACCAATCGTACTAAAGCTCTAGCTAACAGCAGTACATTTGTTGATATCAGTGCAAGATATCCATAGCATTGAAATACTTGATATTGTTGGCACCAAGCACCAGGGAATATGCGCCAAATACCCTCAGAAAAACACAACCTAACAATCGGAATAATCCGAATATAAATTGATATTGTGTTAATCTGCACAACGCACAGTATAAATGACTGAGGGATAAACAACAAATACCTCCATGAAAACATAGACCAGTAATCTAGATACAATTCACACTGTGTGGACTTGTATAACGCTATGTCCTAATAGCAACATTCGTATTAACGTTGAAAATTGCATACAGCCCTACAACAGCAGAATATTTATGCTAAATAACGAAAAATACATACCCAATATTATTAGGGCATACCTTTTAATTATGAAAATTCAATAGGTTATTATATTTGCATTAAGAACTTAGCCAAATTAACCCTTTGAAAGGGGAGGTATATAACAAGCATACGATAGCAACTATATGTCCAGAAAGTGATAATGCAACAGTATCACAATAACTAGTGCTATACATTAATAAGTATCACTGCGTTAGCAGCATTAATATCAAAGAACCCTAAGCACATGCCCGAGAAGCATTTACAATTACATTTATAGGTACTACACTGTAAAATAAGTCTATTTTCAAAAGACTTTTGAGACTACGAATAACTATAATATTTGAACAAGATAATAGTACCACTATTTTCACAAGCATTATATATCACATATAGCAGCAGCTATAACCAGGAGACATCTAGGGAACCAGGAATACCCCTAACCATAAGCCTGAAGATAACTTTCCTTACAGATAGCTACGTTTAGCATTTCAATCCTCGTGATATTATCCTTTTCAACATTAAGTGTTTTTAATATATATATGTTTATGTTTGTTTTGTGGAATCTCTTTTTTAACAAATCTAATAAAGGTTATATTTTATTTTTACGGCACAGACCGTCCCCCCTTTTTGGCACTAAAGGTTCTAAATTTAAAGCCACATCACCATGAGATGTGAGTGCTAATAAGTGTACACGCTTCAATCTTTGTATTGAATCAACCCCTCTTTTGTAGTCCAAAAGTACACAGCACCTAACTCTAATATTATAGCAAGGTGAATTACCTGCCTCAATTATTATAGAGCATCTCAAGTACACCGGATAGTAGTGCTATTTAGTCTCTCTCTTTTCTTTCTTTTGTCATTTAAACTTAAGTAGAAACTCCAAGTCCATAAAAGTGAGAAGAGAGATCAAGTTCTAGCGGAAATAAAGGAACTACAGCTGAAATTGACAGCTTTGCAAGAACAAGAGAAATATGAGCAATATGATAATGAACTAGCCAAGCACCTGGATGAATTGGAATCAGAACTGATATAAATAGAAAAGATATTAAGATGGAAAGAGATGAAAAGGACTATGCCTTGGATATAGTATATAGTTGGAACATTTCAACTACTCGCAATAAAGAGAAAAACAATGGTTACAAAAAAGGCAACAGAAACAACAAAAACAATAATGCCTAGATTTAGAGTTTTGTCGGTAAAGACCCGCGTAGCTAACGCTGCTTTTGTTCCCAGCACACCCTTTAAACAACGCTGGTATTGAGAGTTGTCTGAGTGGCTGCATTAGGCTCAGAAAAGGGAGCGTTGAGCATAATTTAGCTCCACTTCAACCCTCAATACCAGCTTTGCTTACGTTAGCGGTAAGCTGTCAAACGTGCTCGTGCACGATATCCCCATAGGAAACAATGGGGCAGTTTGGGCTGAAAAAAACCTAACACCTGCAAAAAAGCAGCGTTCAGCTCCTAACGCAGCCCCATTGTTTCCTATGTGGAAACACTCTCTAAGTCTACACCTAACACCCTAACATGAACCCCGAGTCTAAACATCCCTAACCTTACACTTATTAACCCCTAATCTGCCGCCCCCGCTATCGCTGACACCTGCATTTTATTATTAACCCCTAATCTGCCGACCGGACAACCCCTGCTGCCACCTACATTATCTCTATGAACCCCTAATCTGCTGTCCCTAACATCGCCGAACCCTACATTATATTTATTAACCCCTAATCTGCCCCCCCAACGTCGCCGCAACCTAACTACAAGTATTAACCCCTAATCTGCAGACCGGACCTTGCAGCCACTATAATAAATGTATTAACCCCTAAACCACCGCACTCCCGCCTCGCAAACACTATAATAATTTTTATTTACCCCTAATCTGCCCTCCCTAACATCACCGCCACCTACCTACAATTATTAACCCCTAATCTCCCGCCCGCAACTTCGCCGCTACTATAATAAATGTATTAACCCCTAAACCTAAGTCAAACCCTAACCCTAACACCCCCCTAACATAAATATAATTTAAATTAAACTAAATAATATTCCTATTATTAAATAAATTATTCCAATTTAAAACTAAATACTATATAAAATAAACCCTAATATAGCTACAATATAAATAATAATTACATTGTAGCTATTTTAGGGTTTATATTTATTTTACAGGCAACTTTGTATTTATTTTAACTAGGTGCAATAGCTATTAAATAGTTATTAACTATTTAATAGCTACCTAGTTAAAATAAGTACAAAATTACATGTAAAATAAATCCTAACCTAAGTTACAATTAAACTTAACACTACACTATCAATAAATTGACGTTGCGGGCGGGAGATTAGGGGTTAATAATTGTAGGTAGGTGGCGGTGGCGATGTTAGGGAGGGCAGATTAGGGGTTAATAATATTTATTATAGTGTTTGTGAGGCGGGAGTGCGGCGGTTTAGGGGCTAATACATTTATTATAGTGGCGGCGAGGTCTGGTCGGCAGATTAGGGGTTAATAAGTGTAGTTAGGTAGCGGCGACATTGGGGGGGCAGATTAGGGGGTAATAAATATAATATAGGTGTCGCCGATGTTAGGGGCAGCAGATTAGGGGTTCATAGGTGTAATGTAGGTGGCGGCGGTGTCCGGTCGGCAGATTAGGGGTTAAAAAATGTTATTATAGTGGCGGCGATGTGGGGGGCCTCGGTTTAGGGGTACATTGGTAGTTTATGGGTGTTAGTGTACTTTATAGCACAGTAGTTGAGAGCTTTATATTCCGGCGTTAGCCCATAAAGCTCTTAACTACTGACTTTTTTTGTCGGTAGGAGTCTTGTCGGTAGAGGGTCTACCGCTCACTTCTTCCAAGACTCCAAATACCGGCGTTAGGCAGATCCAATAGAAAAGATAGGATACGCAATTGGCATAAGGGGATCTGCGGTAGCCTGGAGTTGCGGTAAGGAAGTGAGCGTTAGACCCTTTCCTGGCTGACTCTAAATACCAGCGGGCGGTAAAAAGCAGCGTTAGGACCCCTTAACGCTGCTTTTGACAGCTAACGCCAAACTCTAAATCTAGCCGTAAGAAAGGTAGTGGAAGTGAAAGAAAAGTAAATTTCTCTGACTCAGATTTTTCAGTGCGAAGCAATCAAGCATCCACTCCAATTACAAGATCGTTGAACGGTACAGATACTAGCGATAGTAAATCTCTCATCATATCCCTTATCAATGGCTGAGGAAGAGGTTCTACAAAAAGGACTTATGTTCTCCCTGACTACCAATTTTGATTTATTCAAAACAATAACTGATGTAAACAAATTTGTCAGAACCTTAGTCATGAAGAAACAATTCTTCTACACAGAATCCAAATATGAGACAGTGCAACTAATGCATGAAAGCCACAATACATTCCCAAATACTGAAAATGTAGCCAAAATATCAAATTATTCATTAGATAATGAAAAGGGTATACATATTTCCATTAATGATGACAGGTCAATTCAGACGTTAGTAGAGTTGCAGGGTGAATCATGTAGAGATATAGAGGATGTTTGTGAACATAAGAAATGCAATGAGCATCTAAAAAATAAAAGCCTCTTCTACCCGGTCCACTCACCCAACTCATATATAGAATTATTTCAGGAAAAAACACATATGGATTTGGTTAAATTGCATGAAAATATAACAAAGCATAAACAGAAATGAGTAAGGTCAAATTTAACACACAAACAAAGAGATGCCCTAAACAAATTGAAATTAATAACAGATATCTCAGTTACCCCAGCAGATAAGGGGGGCACAATTATAGTCCAGAACATGGAAGACTATCTCAGTGAAGCCAACCATCAGTTAAGTAATAGAGATACATACAGAAAATTATCTAGGGATCCCACCAAACAATTTCAATTGGAGCGCCGTAAATTACTGAACTGGGGTTTACATTTGGGTATTTTAGACAAGTCCTTATGTGATTATTTAGATAAACCGTTCCCCAGAGTTGCTAATTTTAGATTAGTACCAAACATCCATAAAGACCCCAAGTCTCCTCCAGGGAGACCCATAGTATTGGGGGAAGGGTCATTGGGAGAGAATTTGGGTGAATGTCTTGATAACCTGTTGCAGCCTTTTGTTAAAAACTTACCAGGATTTGTTAAAGATACAACACATATTTTGAAAAAATTGAAGCATTTTCCTTGGAATAGTAGCTAAAAGTGGCTCACTGTTGATATGAGTTCACTGTATTCTTGTATCCCACATGAGTTAGGTATAGAGCCTGTGAGATATCATCTTTTACTTAAATGTACCTTTTTGAGTGAACTTATTGATTTTGTTCTGGAAGTCCTAAAGTTCTTACTGACACATAATTTTTTTCTTTTTGATGGAGGATTCTACCTGCAGACCTGTGGTACAGCGATGGGGGTAAAAATTTGCCCCACATATGCGAATCTCTATAAGGGATGGTTTGAGTCGTCGTATATCTTTGGTAACAATAATATCTTCTATGATAGAATTAAAATGTACGTGAGGTATATTGACGACTTAATCATAATATGGAATGGCACGGGTCTGCAGGTTGAATCCTTCATCGAGTATCTTAATGATAATAAAGCTAACTTAAAGCTTACTTACTTACAAGTTGAATGATAGAAGTATAGAATACCTAGATATCCAACTTACTGGTAGCTATACTGTAAATACTGAACTATACAGGAAAAGTATAACAGGAAATACAATATTGAGAGCGGATTCCTTGCCACCCAAAACATGTTACACAAGCAATCCCTAAAGGTCAACTGATTAGAATCAGACGGCTATGCAATACATTGTCTAAATATGATGAACACTCCCTTGACCTAGTCAATCGTTTAGAATGTAGAGGATACAATAAAGATACTCTTATGAGTTTGAGAGCACAAGTGATAGAGTATGATAGGTCTAAACTTTTGAATGGTAATAGGAGAAAGGCAAATAAGAAAAACAAAGTTAAGAAAAAAAGAGGTATTCTTTGTAACACCATTTAGTAATCAATTCCAACAAATTGTCTACATAGTGAAATCTAACCTGGATATCCTAAGGTTCAACCCTAAAATCAATTTAATTTTGGAAAAGGGATGTAAATATATACCAAGGAGAGCACCAACCATAGGATCCCAGGTAGTTAACTATGTGTACAAAAAACAACAACCAAATAAGGAATCCTGGCGTTCTAAAAAAGGTTTTTTTTCAGATGTGGTAGATATCCATGTATGACATGTGAACATTCAATTGTTGGTAAAGATTTTATCTCCACAACAGAAGGAAACAGGTTCAATATGAATTTCAGATTGGATTGTTGTTCAAAATATGTTGTATATCTAATTACATGTACAGTTTGTAATAAACAATATACAGGATGTACGAGTCATAATTATAATGATCAAATTAGGGAACACATCTTCGATTGAGAAGGACCCCCTAAAACCCCAATAGCCAAACATTTTAGCAGACATCTAGAAGAAAAAAAGACACTTAAATTCCAGGCAATAGATTTTGCCCCTTTCCAGTTAAGAGGAGGAGATAGATTCAAATGTCTTCTAGATAGAGAGGTTCAGTGGATATTTAAATTAAACACAAGGGAACCGTTAGGTATAAATCTAAGATGGGATATTGACCTATATCAGGGCCCCTAGTGTGTGTATATATATATATATATATATATATTTATATATATATATGCATCTAATTTTTTCTTATATAAGTATATTATTTGGCGCATTATAAAGTCATGGTGTTTACTCTCTTTTTCCGTATCATATTGATACAAAATTGTGGGATTGCTAATATATAGATTTGGCGTATCTTTTTAATTTTGTTACATACATGTATATACTCATCTGACAAGTATTATAAAATGCATATTTCTTTTCATATTTAGAATGTTACTATATGGAGTATCTCTGTGTAATGCATAAATGTTTATATTTCTCTACAATCTGAGCGATCTAAAATCGTCCTATTCAGCCTTTGGATATTTTTGTTCGATGTAACTATTTGATGTAACATATTTTATTATCTTTTTCTGTGTTTTTAATAATATTAAAGGGACAGTCTACACCAGAATTTTTATTGTTTTAAAAGATAGATAATCCCTTTATTACCCATTCCCCAGTTTTGCATAACCAACACAGTTATAATAATATACTTTTAACCTCTTTTATTATCTTGTATCTAAGCCTCTGCAAACTGCCCCTTTATTTCAGTTCTTTTGACAGACTTGCAGTTTAGCCAATCAGTGCCTGCTCCCAGATAACTTCACGTGCACGAACACAGTGTTATCTATATGAAATACGTGAACTAACACCCTCTAGTGGTGAAAAACTGTTAAAATGCATTCTGAAAACAGGTGGCCTTCAAGGTCTAAGAAATTAACATATGAACCTCCTATTTTAAGCTTTCAACTAAGAATACCAAAAGAACAAAGCAAAATTGGTGATAAAAGTAAATTGGAAAATTGTTTAAAATTACATGCTCTATCTGAATCATGAAAGTTTATTTTGGCCTAGACTGTCCCTTTAAATGTTTATTGTATTGAGTGTTTTCCTACGTAATACATTGTAATGGAGGCTGGTATGTGTTCTGCACTACTATTGGTTAGACTTTGATTTGATTTTCCATTGGGGAGTTCCCCAGGTGTTTAAATTGCAGTGCCCAGCACACATCCATTACACTGTCTTTGAGAAAGCGCCATCAAGGTGTGAAACACATCAGATGACGTAGGCTGTGTACTCATACCTGCACTCCTCTGTTTGTGTCACCTGCAAATTGTAAGTTTTAAGTATACTAATAAAAGTTGAAGTTTTTTAACTCATACTAGTGCATTGGTGATATTATTGCCTTGAAATCTTACCTACTCTTACCTTTTTCTCGCATGTCATACACACTATGTGTAGCATGTTTCTTCAATGAACAGTATGAGAAGCACACGAGTTAAAGCAAGCAAATCAATTTAATGGACAAATCCAAAAAACATGTACATCCATAGCGTGAGGAGTATATACTCCCGGTTATAAGTGCAGAGAAAAACAGTGAAAAATTAAATGCAGGGCACCTAAACAAACGGCTGGTTTCTTCAGCTGGTGAAACACCTGCTGTTTCCTTCTTACAGTGAGTGGGTTTTATGCAGTTTGAAGTTCCAGGAGCTCTAACTTTTTGAATATATTGAATGTGGAGAGCAGATATTTTGGGTTTGAAGAAAGGTTAGAGATTAGAGTAGAAAAGTAATGTTGCTTATAGAGATTAAGGGCAGAATAGTAGGAATTCAAAATGAACTTGTAATGAAGGAAATCAGCTGAACTCCGAGATTTTCTCCAGTGCCGCTCAGCAGTACGGGAACATCTACGTAGGTACCGTGTCAGAGGAGTATGCCAGGGCTGAGGATGAGTGTGTGATTTCCGAGCAATGGTAAGAGGGGCCAGATTGTCAAGGACCGATGTAAGAATAGAATTATAGTGGCAGATAGATGTGGTCGGGCAGGAGAATGAGGAGATGGATGAGAGGAGAGGTTCAATGGAATTAGTAAGCTGTTGCTGATCTAATGAAATAATGCTTCTGTGAAGTTTGGTGTGAGGAGTAGAAGGAGGGAGAGTTGTAGGGAGGGATGAGATGTTGCAAGTGAGGAGATGGTGGTCAAAAAAAGAGTTTGTGAAGTTTGAAATAGTGCATTGATAGCAAAAGATTAGGTCAAGGGAGTGACTATCTTTATGAGTGGTAGAGTCAGTCCATTGTGACAAACCGAAAGAGGAAGTGAGTTGCAGAAGTAGTTTTGCAGAGGAGGAAGTGGGATTGTCAAGAGGGATGTTGAAATCACCAAGAATAAGGGCAGGGGTGCCTGAGGAGAGGAAATAAGGTAGTCAGGCAGCCAAGTGATCTAGAAATTGAGTTGAGGAGCCAGGGAGTCGGTATATGACTGCAACATGTATAGAGAGGGGAGAGAATAAGCGAATCATGTGGGTTCCGAATGAGGAAAATGTGAGGGAAGAGATGGAATGTATTTGTTGGAAGGTTCAAGGAGAGGAAAGTAAAATACCTACACCATCTCCTTGTCTAGGAGTGTGGCTAAAGGGGAGACCCCATGTGACAGAGCAGCAGTGGATGCTGTGTCTAGGGGAGAGAGACAGGTTTCTGTTAGAGCTAGAAGGTTGAGGGAGCAGGAAATAAAGAGGTCATGCATAGAAGTGAGCTTGTTGCATACAGAGCGAGAGTTCCAGAGTGCACAAGTGAAAGGGGTAGTGGCTTCAGATGCAAGAGGAATGTAAGGTTTCCAGAGTTTTGTTTTCTGAGTCTATGGAATGGTACACATGGATTTGCCCAGCTAGGAAGTTGTTGGGGACCAGGATTATGGGAGAGGTAACCAGCAGCTAGTATAAGCAAGAGGGAGAGTGACATGAGATGAGATACAGATTTGCAGTAATGAGGCGAGGTGCATTAGTAATGAGGCGAGGTGCAGGGGGGAGAGAGAGTGTCTAGGGATAGATATAGTTCATGAGTAAAAAAGCAAAGTGAGTTTAAGAGAGATGGGCTAATGAACAGTGTAGGTGGTGATGGGAAAGGAGTAATTGAATAAAGTAGTTTGTTATAGAGACAAGAGGTAGCAAAAAGGAATATAAAGATATTGAGCATTTTTACTAAAGTGGGAACCAATTAAACACATCAAATACAGTGTTACAGCAGCACTTGCATAAGGACACAATGAGATACATAAAACAAAATATTACAAGAGTACTTGCCTTATGTCTTGCCCCTTGTCCTACTCTTGTTCAATTCTTGTATAATTCTTATATTAGTGCCTCACTTATAAAATGTTCACTTAATTCTTGTATAATTCTTATATTAGTGCCTAACTTGTAAAATGTTCACTTAATTCTTGTATAATTCTTATATTAGTGCCTCACTTATATAATGTTCTGTTGCTATTGCTATTGTAACAATGCATACTGCCCAGGCAATGCCCATGCTAGTGTTACATATATAGGCAGGGCAGTCAGCTTGGTCCACTAAATTACTTAATTGCTAAGTCAAAAGACAATTTAAAAGGGCAATTGAAAGTCAGATTCTGGTCAGGTCAGGTCAGAGGAGAGAGCACTAGAATGAAGTGAATAGGTTGCAGATCAGCAGGGATACTATTCACGTACCAAAAAAGAGTTACAGGAGAGGAGAGAGCACTAGAATGCAGTGAATAGGTTGCAGATCAGTAGGGATACTATTCACGTACCAAAAGAGAGTTACAGGAGAGAGCACTAGAATGCAGTGAATAGGTTGCAGATCAGCAGGGATACTATTCACGTACCAAAAGAGAGTTACAGGAGAGGAGAGAGCACTAGAATGCAGTGAATAGGTTGCAGATCAGTAGGGATACTATTTACGTACCAAAAGAGAGTTACAGGAGAGAAGAGAACACTAGAATGTAGTGAAGAGGTTGCAGATGAGCAGGGATACTATTCACGTACCGAAAGAGAGTAATAGGAGAGAAGAGAACGATAGAATGCAGTGAATAGGTTGCAGATGAGCAGGGATACTATTCACGTACCAAAAGAGAGTTACAGGAGAGGAGAGAGGACTAGAATGCAGTGAATAGGTTACAGATGAGCAGGAATACTATTCACATACCAAAAGAGAGTTACAGGAGAGGAGAGAGCACTAGAATGCAGAGAATAGGTTGCAGATGAGCAGGGATACTATTCATGTACCAAAAGAGAGTTACAGGAGAGGAGAGAACACTATAATGCAGTGAATAGGTTGCAGATGAGCAGGGATACTATTCACGTACCAAAAGAGAGTTTCAGGAAAGGAGAAAGTACTAGAATGCAGTGAATAGGTTGCAGATGAGCAGGGATACTATTCACGTACCAAAAGCGAGTGACAGGAGAGGAGAGAGCACTAAAATGCAGTGAATAAGTTGCAGATGAGCAGGGATACTATTCACATACCAAAAGAGAGTTACAGGAGAGGAGAGAGCACTAGAATACAGTGAATGGGTTGCAGATGAGCAGGGATACTATACCCGTACCAAAATAGATTTACAGAGAGGAGAGAGCACTAGAATGCAGTGAATAGGTTGCAGATGAGCAGGGGTACTATTCACGTACCAAAAGAGAGTTACAGGAGAGGAGAGAGCACTAGAATGCAGTGAATAGGTTGCAGATGAGCAGGGATACTATTCACATACCAAAACAGAGTTACAGGAGAGGAGAGAGCACTAGAATCCAGTGACTAGGTTGCAGATGAGCAGGGATACTATTCACGTACCAAAAGAGAGTTACAGGAGAGGAGAGAACACTAGAATGCAGTGAATAGGTTGCAGATGAGCAGGGATACTATTCACATACCAAAAGAGAGTTACAGGAGAGAAGAGAACACTAGAATGCAGTGAATAGGTTGAAGATGAGCAGGGATACTATTCACGTACCAAAAGAGAGTTACAGGAGAGGAGAGAGGAGTAGAATGCAGTGAATAGTTTGCAGATGAGCAGGGATACTATTCACGTACCAAAAGAGAGTTAAAGGAGAGGAGAGAGCACTAGAATGCAGTGAATAGGTTGCAGATGAGCAGGGATACTATACTGTATATGTGTCAGGAATATAGCCATTTCCTTATTCCAGTTACTGTACCTTTAATTATGGAATAACCTTCAACTCTTCTCCTATAAAACAACAGACTGACCTAGTACACATTGCTTGTTATTGAAACGTTTACCTCCCTCTGGTAGCTAAACGTAATTGCCATTTCCGGATTTCTATCCTCCAGTGTAACTGATCTTTTTGCAACTGCAGTCTGCTGAAGCTTACAGCCGGATCTACACCGGATCACTCCGCGGTGACGTCACACGCTAACCACGGATCGCAACTGAGCTGCCGCTCTCTCCTGAACCCCTCCGGTAATCTACCTGCTCTCTAGCTAATACCTTCAACCGGATTCCAACTCCTCTCCAACAAGGGGTATTAACCCCATCCAGGTACTTCCATACAAACTTGCTCCATACTCCGGTCACTTGTATTTTGTATGTGTCAGCTATAGGAACTGGGACTTTAACTTACTTACCATGTTTGCTTAAGTAAAAAAGATGGAAACCACACTGATGTTATGTATACCTATAGTTTGAAGTTATGAGCTCAGTACTAACACTGTTATATTATACAATACTATAACTATAAAAGGTTAATGTGTGAGAACACTGCTGCAATTATTTGGTGTATGTTAACACATGTGGTAGCTATAGTGTCACCTCACTAACTGACCTAAAATTAATTTAGCTACCTGAATTATCTATTGCTTGACACTATCCTGCTGGATATTCATGTTAAGTAATAATAAGTCACTTGCTACAAACCAACTATTTAATTGTAAACACATAGATAAATCTCAGCAGCTGAGGCTCCACTCTCACACTATGATTTCTTGTTTGAATATTTAGTGAACCAAACAGTTCCTGACAGAATAACAAGCCATAAAACTACAATGGACCCAGCTGAGATGACTGCTCACATGCAGACCTTAAGTCAAAGGGTAGATTTACTTACAGAGGGGTTAACTTCGCTAAAAGCTGAAAACGATGCCCTTAAAGCTTATATTAAGGACCATGTTGAACCTAAAATACATACACCTGAACCCCAAATAAGCTTGCCTGAGAAGTTTTCTGGGGACAGGTCCCAGTTTAGAGACTTTAAAAATGCCTGCCTTTTACTTTTCACACTTAGGCCCCAATCATACCCCAATGATAGGATACGTGTGTTAACTGTAATTTCTTATCTAAGAGGGGAGCCCCGTACATGGGCCAATACTTTCTTTGAAACGAATGAAGCCATACTTAATTCACTGAATGATTTCTTTTTAGCAATGGGTCAGTTGTATGAAGATCCATTTAAGCAACAAACTGCTGAGACAGCACTTAGGGCTTTAAAACAAAAGAAACGAATTGTAGAGGAATACATCAGCGATTTCAAGAGATGGGCAAAAGATTCCCAGTGGAATGATGTATCTCTTAAAAATCAGTTTAGACTCAGCCTCTCAGACCCTATTAAGGATGAGTTGTCCCGCACAGAGCTACCTCCCACTTTAGAAGGCCTTATCAATCTCAGTATCACAATAGACAGACGCCTTAGAGAGCGAATACATGAAAGATCCTATCAGGACACACATTACAAAAAACACAGTACAAGCACTTCCCCTCATGCTCCCAGTAAGGCAGTAGTAGAACCCATGGATATAGGGTTCTTAAAGGGGCCTCTGACTACCCAAGAGAAAAACAGAAGAAGAGAGAACAATCTCTGTCTATACTGTGCCTCTGATGAGCATACCGTGAGGGACTGTCCTTCTCTGCAAAGACAACGAAAGGGTAAGATGGATTCTACCATATCCTGTTGTAATACCTATGATTCAACAACTGCATACTGTAAACTCACTCTTCTATTACAGTGGGATCTCCAACGAGTCAACGTCCCAGCACTTATTGACTCTGGTGCAACAGCCTGTTATATTGATAAAGAATTCACAAATAAAAATAAAATACCACTTGTGCAGAAAAAGTCTCCCATTCTTTTGCGTGGTATTGATGGTAAGGTTATTACATCAGGACCGGTTGAATATCAAACCATACCACTATTGGTTACCACAAGTGACCATCATAGAGAATATATCTCTTTTGATGTCATAACTTCACCAGTTTCTCCTATAATTCTAGGGTTAACTTGGTTAAGCTTACACAACCCTCACATCTCATGGGCCACCCTGTCTCTCACCTTTAACTCAGAATACTGCTCCACTACATGTTATCCTATAGGCATACTTCTTACCTCACAGTCTACAGCAGACATTCACATCCCCACTGAATATAGTGATTTCTCTGATTTATTCAATAAAACTGAATCTGAAAACTTGCCTCCGCACAGGAAGTATGACTGCCCTATAGACATACTTCCCGGAGCTGAGATACCCTGTGGGCACATTTTTCCCCTTTCCAAAACAGAACTCGAGCATCTAAAAACCTATCTTGAGGATAATCTCAGGAAGGGGTTTATACGCCCCTCTACATCGCCCGCGGGAGCCGGTATCTTTTTTGTGAAAAACAAAGACGGCTCCCTAAGGCCCATTATAGACTATAGACAACTAAATAAAATAACTGTAAAGAACAGGTACCCGTTGCCTCTAATTCCAGAGCTAATTGAGAGACTGGAAGGGGCAAAGTTCTTTACGAAGTTGGACCTTAGGGGGGCGTATAATCTGATCAGAGTAAGAAGTGGGGATGAGTGGCTGACGGCGTTCCGGACCCGATACGGCCACTATGAGTACACCGTTATGCCGTTCGGGCTCTGTAACGCCCCAGCCACCTTCCAACACTTAATTAATGATCTATTAAGAGACATTCTGGATATCTTCATTGTAATATATCTTGACGACATACTGATATACTCCAAGACACTTACCGAACACGTGCTACATGTCAGACAAGTCCTCTCTAGATTTAGAGATAACCACCTTTACCTCAAGCCTGAAAAATGTATATTTAATACACAGAGCATAGCTTTTCTCGGCTATGTCATCACCTCTTCTGGAATCTATATGGAAGAGACAAAAGTACAAACCATCAAAGATTGGCCTACCCCTAGATCGCGAAAAGAAGTTCAACGATTTTTAGGTTTTGCGAACTTCTATCGCAAATTTATAAAAAACTTCTCTAAACTTGCCAAACCTCTAACCACTTTAACAAAAACCACAGTGCCATTTGTTTGGAATCAAGAGTCACAAAAAGCATTTGATTTTCTGAAGGTACAATTCACAACCGCACCAATACTTAGGTTCCCTAACCCCGAATGCCAATACATTTTGGAGGTGGATGCCTCAGATGTCGCCGTTGGTGCAGTTCTCTCACAACGAGAAGCAATCAAACAACCACTACATCCAGTAGCTTTTTTTTCTCGATCTCTAAATGCAGCCGAACAGAATTACCCTATTGGGGATAAGGAACTGCTCGCCATTAAGTTGTCCCTTGAACATTGGAGACATCTCCTAGAAGGTTCTACTCTCCCGGTATTGATTTACACGGATCATAGAAACTTGCAGTACCTCAAAAGCACAAGAACTCTCTCCGCGAGACAAGTTCGGTGGAATTTGTTCCTCACAAGATTCAATTACCAAATAGTCTACCGCCCAGCAAGCAAGAACCACAAAGCAGATGCTCTCTCTAGGTTACCCATTTTTGAACGTCATCGCACACCTGACCAGAGCTTGATACCAGAAGAAAGATTTGTATTCTTTATCTGTAACTTTAAGTCACAATTCCTGCAGGAACAAACAGTGGATCAAACAAAACCGCTAACTCTTTTACAAAGAAAAGCGGATGGGTTATACTACCATCAGGATCTGTTGTACATCTCTCCTACCTGTAGGCAGATGGTATTACAGACCTCCCATGACTCCTTGTTAGCTGGACACCCGGGGTTTAAAAAAACTCTAGAACTCATAAGAAGATCGTACTGGTGGCCCACCATGTGTTTGGATATAAAGGATTATATAACGTCGTGTCATACATGCACAGTTTAAAAGTCCACAAAACAAGCACCTTATGGGCTACTGCTACCACTTACCACTCCATCAAAACCATAGTCTGAAATCGCCATTGATTTTATAGTCGATCTACCAAAATCAAACAACAACAACACCATTCTGGTAGTAGTAGACCTATTCAGCAAGATGTCTCATTTTATTGCATACCATAAATTACCCACTGCTATGGAAACCATACAACTGCTTATAACACATGTATTCAAACTCCATGGTCTTCCAACTTCTATTCTTAGTGACAGAGGAAGTCAATTCTCTAGTAGATTATGGACAGAGTTCTGTAAAATATTTAACATCAACAAAAAACTTACAACAGCCTATCATCCTCAAAGTAACGGACAGACAGAGAGATGTAACCAATGGATCGAACAATATTTAAGACTTTATTGTTCAACCCAACAACATCTATGGTCCATACATCTCCCTTATGCTGAATACTCTTTTAACAACACTGTCCACTCAACAACCAAAACCACACCGTTTTTTTCCAACTACGGTTTCCACCCCAGGTTTCACCTACTTCCAGATAAGCAGAGTCTTTTTCCCAACATATCTGATCTCTCAGATACTATATCATCCAACTTTGCTAACATACAAACAGCAATAGAAGAATCCAAGAAAACACAGAAAATATACTATGACCGGAAAAGAAGGAAACCACCAACTTATGCTATTGGAGACCTTGTCTGGTTGTCCACCAGGAATCTCAAACTTAATACACCCACAAAGAAGTTCTCACCCCTGTATATCGGTCCCTATCCTATAACTCACGTCATAAATGTAAACGCAGTAAGACTCAAACTACCCGACACCATGAAAGTACATCCTACTTTCCATGTCTCTCTGCTTAAGCCATACAAATCCTTGAGAGGCATTCCTTCAGCTTCTGGTCCTCAGGTTTCCATAGATCCAAACACCGAATATGAAGTTCAAAGCATCCTGGACTCTTGGCGATTCCGTGGAACCCTGCAATATCTTGTTAGTTGGAAGGGTTACTCTTCAGAACATGATTCCTGGGAACCCGCTACTAACATCTCAGCCCCCAGATTGCTCTCACTGTTTCATCGCAGGAACCCAGATCGTCCTCGACCGTGAGCACCGGTGTTGCTCTTTGAAGGGGGGATACTGTCAGGAATATAGCCATTTCCTTATTCCAGTTACTGTACCTTTAATTATGGAATAACCTTCAACTCTTCTCCTATAAAACAACAGACTGACCTAGTACACATTGCTTGTTATTGAAACGTTTACCTCCCTCTGGTAGCTAAACGTAATTGCCATTTCCGGATTTCTATCCTCCAGTGTAACTGATCTTTTTGCAACTGCAGTCTGCTGAAGCTTACAGCCGGATCTACACCGGATCACTCCGCGGTGACGTCACACGCCAACCACGGATCGCAACTGAGCTGCCGCTCTCTCCTGAACCCCTCCGGTAATCTACCTGCTCTCTAGCTAATACCTTCAACCGGATTCCAACTCCTCTCCAACAAGGGGTATTAACCCCATCCAGGTACTTCCATACAAACTTGCTCCATACTCCGGTCACTTGTATTTTGTATGTGTCAGCTATAGGAACTGGGACTTTAACTTACTTACCATGTTTGCTTAAGTAAAAAAGATGGAAACCACACTGATGTTATGTATACCTATAGTTTGAAGTTATGAGCTCAGTACTAACACTGTTATATTATACAATACTATAACTATAAAAGGTTAATGTGTGAGAACACTGCTGCAATTATTTGGTGTATGTTAACACATGTGGTAGCTATAGTGTCACCTCACTAACTGACCTAAAATTAATTTAGCTACCTGAATTATCTATTGCTTGACACTATCCTGCTGGATATTCATGTTAAGTAATAATAAGTCACTTGCTACAAACCAACTATTTAATTGTAAACACATAGATAAATCTCAGCAGCTGAGGCTCCACTCTCACACTATGATTTCTTGTTTGAATATTTAGTGAACCAAACAGTTCCTGACAATATGTATTTATGCAATTATATGTTTATATACGTATTTACAGAGATATAAACACATTAATACATATATATATATATATATATATATATATATATATATATATATATATATATATATGTGCATTGGAACCCTTTGCAATTAAATGATTACTGTAAAAATATTTTTTGTATTTACAGCAATTACATAAAAACAGTTTTCAATATGAGACTAACAAAATGCACTTACTTTCAATGTGAACCGATCCGTTTAACATATTAAAAAATGTTTTTATATTTTTAGTTATGACGTAATGAACGACAACCCACTAATATGGGCTGTGCAGTCATTCATTGCTTCCTCCAATCAGCGGCCATCTAGTTGAATATCATTAATATTTAATTTTTTGCTTGCGCATGCGCATTGCGCCCTTGAGCTCACGCATCTGCTTCTGAAGCCAATATTATCCAAGGATAGACGTCTTTAATGATGTTGCGTAAGTCTGCGCATGCGCATTGCTGCTAAGTGCCGCCATATTCAAACCAGGGTTCTCCATCCGGATTGGACATCCAGCAACGGTACCCACTAAGTGGGTTTGGAAAATATTTAAAAAATAAAATATAATAGCGGCGAAAAGGTACATTTTTGAAAATAAGAGTGATTTGAAAAGTGTATATTTTTCAAAACTTTTAATTGATTTATGCTGTTTATTTTTGGTTACAGTGTCCCTTTAAGTAGATGAAAACATGTAAAAACATATTTATGCAATATTATTTTTTAATAAAGTGTTATACTGTGTAGTTGCTGTAAATATTTCACATTCCAATGTGCTGCACAAAGGGGAATATGCTCTATGTATTTATAAATATATATTCATATATACAGTATATATATATATCTATACCTGTATATAATCATATATATATATATATATATATATATATATATATATATATATATACATATATATATATATATATATATATATATACCAATCAAAAATTAAGAAAATCATCTGGTTCTGCTAGATTAAAAAGACCAACTTTAATGGTCAATTTAAAAGTACAGCAAACATCAGTAGCAAGCGTCTGACATGTTTCGGCCTGGGGCCTTACTCATAGACATAGGCTTGATAAAAATAATGAGTGTATACAAAGAAAGCGGGTCTCAAGCGAAATTTGAAATCCAATGCACCTTTATTGTGAGCAAAATAGAAAGTAAAATAATAGGACATAAAAACTACATGTAGACTAAGTGGTCAGACGCGTTTCGGCTCACGCCTTCATCTGTGACCTGTACATTATACTCTGCTAAGCATGTATATACCCTAAAGGTATTGCTGATTGGTTAATTGGTGTACAGAACAATCAGTTAGTTACGGTTGAGAGAACACCCTCTTAAAATTTAACCCCTTGAAAAATGCATATAACAGAAAATGCATGTTGTAAACAAACAGATTATCAAATGTTAAAAGCTTATGTGCAACAGAGACTAATAGTAATGAAACACAATACAATAATACACACTACAATGATAGTAAAGGCTGCTGAAAAATGTATATGTACAGACGTGCCTACTAAAAACATCGCTCAGACATGTAAAATTTAATTTCACTAATCAAATGTTATATTTAATCAATATTAATTAATTTTACCTTTAATTTTTATTTAAATTTTATTTAATTTTTATTTAATTTTTGTTATGTTGATTGCAGGCTCTCAACGTGTGAACTTATAATAGTGAGCTCAAAAAGAAAAGAAAAGAGGAAAAAGAGAATAAAAATAGAAATAGAATTTGACTGGGGGGAAGGGTTTCCTGGACTATTAACATATTGATAAAAATAATGCCATATTTAAAGCCAAAACTGACATTCTATTGGGTACTCATTGATTACAACTTAAACATAACAGCTGAGTTGTTTAACACATATTGCTAGGACGAATAAAAAAGACATAGAATTCCTTCCACAATGGAAAATAAAGAAAGAAAGATTATTAATGACATGATTTCAGGAGAAGATTAAAGTAATATAAAACATATATATGCATGTAAAGCTAAACTTTGTGTCAAAATGCCATAATACCAATATTGCAAAATAGTTACTCTGTAGGTAATTGCAAGGTTCCTTATTTAGGATACATACAGCACAAAACAAAATGTTTAAATTACAATGTACACTGGAATATAACATGAATAATTATTGCAACAATTATATCACAGAGATAATTATATATATGTCTCCTTTATATCACTATGTCATTGTTATCTACCAATAACTGGTTCATATAAACATTTAACTCAATAGAGATACACTGATGCTATGAAATAACGAAATAGTGATACCAAAGTAAAACCTGCACATACAACAATGAACACAGTTTAAGAAGGGTATAATGCGGCAATTTAGAAAGAAGAGACTATAGAGAAGCACAAATTTATTTCCCTTTTCTCAATTTATTAAATAAACATATGTGTATGTCAGAAGGAGGCTGTGAAGGAGGTATATAGTGGAAATTTTACATTCTTTAATCTCACCAAATCAGAACGAACAGCACTGGCATCAATAAAATCGAACACTAATTTGGTGATTAAAAAATGCGGATAAAGGAGGAAGTGTTGTAATTTGGGATTTAAAATCTTACACTGGAGAAATCCTCAGACAATTGGGAAACTGTAATGACTATAGAATTCTTACGTGTAATTCTGTTCAAAAGTTCAAAAGAGACCTTACTTCCCTCCTTGATGATGGGCTTAATGAAGGTTACATCGATCAAAATACCTTTGACTTTCTTATGGTCTGTAATCCAGTTACTCCAATTATACTTGTTTTACCTAAAGTACATAAAAGCATTTACAATGTAAAAGGTAGACCCATAGTATCAGGTATTGGCTCACTTTGTGAACCAATGTCTGAATGGCTTGACAGCATTCTACAGCCCCTTGTGTTTGGCCTATCAAGTTATCTAAGAGATACAAAACATGTTTTAAAAATCTTTGATAATTTTGAATGAAAAGTGGACGATCAATGGTTAACCATTGATGTTGTATCATTATATTCTTCCATCCCCCATACTATGGGAAATTTGGCTGTTAAATACTTTTTTAGATACCAGAACCAACTATAGCAAAGAGTTTTCCCAATATGTGTTAGAAGTGCTACAATTCCTTCTAACGCACAACTATTTAAATTTGAAAATTCATATTATTTGATATTACAAGGGACGGCGATGGGGGCAAATTTTGCCCCATCATATGCCAACCTTGTAATGGGTTGGTGGGAATTGGTTATGATTTATGGTGATAACAATCCTTATGCTCAGTCTATCAAAAGCTATTATCGCTATATTGATGATTTGATATTGATATGGAAAGGGAATTTATCATCCATAGAAAAGTTTGTTGAATATCTTAATATAAATGAATGGGGCTTGAGATTCACGTTTGAAACCCACAAAACCACCATTCATTTTCTTGATTTAAAACTTAGTATTGTTGTTAGAAACAATGGAGTTAAATCGACAATATACAGAAAACCTATATCTGGGAATACCTTACTCCATTGTAAAAGTAACCATCCTCCCAAAGTTCCTTATTCTATTGCTAAAGATTTTCCTATAGGAGAGGGGTTACCATTGGTAACCACATCTCCCCAAGTGTTTTACCCACGACAAAAGCTACAATCTCTTGGCTAGATTCAAAAGGGATGTTTAAGTGTGGCTATAGTTCATGTATCCCATGTACTTTCATTCAAAAAGGTGACACTTTTCTTTCTGCAGTTACAGATAAACATTACAAAGTCAATTGGTGTGTCAATTGTCGATCCAAAAATGTAATATGTATGATCTTTGTGCTCCTGCACTAAAAAAAACAATATGTAGGTTGTACCTCCAGGGAAGTTAGGGAAAGCATCAGACAACATTTGTCAGATATAAAAAGATCAGATCCCTGCTCTGAAATGGCAAAACATTTTATACAAAAACATGACAGCACCACTTTGACTTTCAAATGGATGGTAAAAGAATAGGTTAAAGTACCCCCATGAGGGGGCAATATGAATAAAATCCTCCTTAAACAGGAAGCATATTGGATTTTTACTTAAGAATCACGTATTCCCAAAGGATATAACTCTCTGCATGATATAGTTCATTTCTGGGAATAATTCCCTTTTTTACTTTTACTTTCACCTTTTTTAAGTTAATTGTAAACTTCTATCACATATTGTTCATATGAAAAATGGCATTGTAGACTTGGGTAAATTTATTTTCCCTATATGTATTGTAAAATGGGGATGGTTTTGCATAACTTAGACTTTGTACTACCATTTACATACTGTATATGGTGTTTAATGCAAAATCAAAAATGTTATTGACCCTAGATACTATGGCCCCAAGTTATCAAAGTCTGGCGGACCTGATCCGACAGTGCGGATCAGGTCCGCCAGACTTCGCTGTATACGGCGAGCAATACGCTTGCCGTATTCAGCATTGCACCAGCAGCTTACAAGAGCCCCCTGCAGACTCGCAGCCAATGGGCCGCCAGCAGGGGGGTGTCAATCAACCCGATCGTACTCGATCGGGTTGATTTTTGGCGATGTCTGTCTGCCTGCTCAGAGCAGGCGGACAGGTTATGGAGCAGCGGTCTTTGTGACCGCTGTTTCATAACTGCTGTTTCTGGTGAGCCTGCATGCTCGCCAGAAACACGGGGCATCAAACTCCATTCAGAGCTTGATAAATATGCCCCTATGAGACCTATTTATCATAGGTCTTGCGTACCTGATCCGACTCTGCGGATCAGGTCAGCAAGACCTCGCTGAATGCGGAGAGCAATACGCTTGCCGTATTCAGCATTGCACCAGCAGCTTACAAGAGCCCCCTGCAGACTCGCAGCCAATGGGCCGCCAGCACGGGGGTGTCAATCAACCCGATTGTACTCGATCGGGTTGAATTCTGGCAATTCCTGTCCGCCTCATCAGAGCAGGCGGACAGGGTTATGGAGCAGCGGTCTTTGTGACCTCTGCTTCATAACTGCTGTTTCTGGCAAGTCTGAAGACTCGCCAGAGACACGGCCCTTCAAGCTCCAGTCAGAGCTTGATAAATGGGCCTCATAGTCATCGTTGGATACAAGATTAAAGAATGTAAAATTTCCACTATATACTTCCTTCACAGCCTCCTTCTGACATACACATATGTTTATTTAACAAATTAAGAAAAGGGAAATAAGTTTGTGCTTTCTCTATAGTCTCTTCTTTCTAAATTGCCGCATTATGCCCTTCTTAAACTGTGTTCATTGTTGTATGTGCAGGTTTTACTTTGGTATCACTATTTCGTTATTTCATAGCATCAAAGTATCTCTATTGAGTTAAATGTTTATATGAACCAGTTATTGGTAGTTAACAATGACATAGTGACATTAAGGAGACATATATATAATTATCTCTGTGATATAATTGTTGCAATAAGGAATCTCGCAATTACCTACAGGGTAACTATTTTGCAATATAGGTATTATGGCATTTTGACACAAAGTTTAGCTCTACATGCATACATATGTTTTAGATTACTTTAATCTTCTCCTGAAATCATGTCATTAATAATCTTTGTTATTTTCCATTGTGGAAGGAATGCTAACTCTTTTTTATTTGTCCTAGCAATATGTGTTAAACAACACAGCTGTTATGTTTAAGTTGTAATCAATGAGTACCCAAAAGAATGTCAGTTTTGGTTTTAAATATGGTGGTATTTTTATCAAGCCTATGTCTATGAGTAAGGCCACAGGCCGAAACATGTCAGACGCTTGCTACTGATGTTTGCTGTACTTTTAAATTGACCATTAAAGTTGGACTTTTTAATCTAGCAGAACAGGATGATTTTCTTCATTTTCGATTAGTTTATGTATATAGATAGATGATTATATACAGGTATATATATATATATATATATATATATATATATATATATATACTGTGTATAGGGATATCTATTTATAAATATATAGAGCATATTCCCCTTTGTGCAGAACATTGGAATGTGAAATATTTACAGTAACTACACAGTATAACACTTTATTAAAAATAATATTGCATAAATGTTTTTAAGTTTTCATCTACTTAAAGGGACACTGTAACTAAAAATAAACTTAGCATAATCAATTAAAAGTTTTGAAAAAAAAACACTTTTGAAATCACTCTTATTTTCAAAAATTTACCTTTTCGCCGCTATTATATTTTATTTTTTTAATATTTTCCAAACCCACTTAGTGGGTACTGTTGCTGGATGTCCAATCCGCACTTAGCCGCAATGCGCAAGCGCAGACTTACAAAAAAAAGAAAGGGTTAACTGCGCAAAAAGGAAACTATTAAACCTGTGATAATAAAGAGGAAACTCCCAACCTCAATTGCTAAAGTGATTTAAATAGAATATATATGGACTCTGAAAAGAGACCACAAAATTAAAAAAACACAGGCGCTAAAACAGCTTAAAATAGACAATGAAAACGTGATTTTTAAACCATATAGTGCAATATATATATGCTTGCAAATAACAACACCCAGTGCGGACTGAAATAACAAAAGGTGTGTGAACAACAAAAGTGTATAAAATATATGTATAATTACATAAGTGAAATGGAAATATTAAAATATTGAAATATTTGTACATATAAAAGCGCTGATCAGGCGCAATGTTGAAGTGTAGCATACATTTTAACAATAATGTGATACAAAAAAATGATAATAGAACAACGTGAGAGGTTTAGTATTTTCCAGTATGCGATTCGATGCGATGATTTTTCCAAATAGCCCAGATTTTGAAGAAAAATTTATGTCTTCAATGTCTTCAAGCGCAGACTTACGCAACGTCATTAAAGACGTCTATCCCTGGATAATATTGGCTTCAGAAGCAGATGCGTGAGCTCAAGGGCGCAATGCGCATGCGCAAGCCAACAATTAAATATTAATGATATACAACTAGACGGCCTGATTCAGCCTCTGATCAGCTGAAGCTGCAACACTACCTCAGGTTTGGCGGAGCGGTATTGATCACGTCATAGACGTGCTGGACTTGCTGTTACATTGTATCCTCAACACGGACGGACACAGACGGAGTCATAGCGAGGCGGATCCATTCCCCTATCTTCCAGGAGTGCTGCGGTGGCGGTGCTGTTTAGAAAGAGTTTGTGGTGAGAGAAGATCCCATACCTTACTCCAGTGTTTACCGTGAGTGCCTTTACATGTTTTCTCCTGTTTGGAGCTCAAGTGTTTGCCCCCTAGACATCTACCGAGCTACCGCATCCTGAATGTTTACATGGAATTTTTCCTGATTGCTTCCATTTAGAACACTTGCAGACTGTGATTTATTTTCATTAGAGTATATATATATATATATATATATATATATATATAGCAAAGAAACAGAGTGAAGCACTCACTGGACTTTAGATACTGTAAAATACTTTATTAGTGACGTTTCGGGACCTCAAACATCCCTTCTTCTGACAACCAGAGTGTACAAATGAACAAACTTATAAAGGCCTGTCGGCCCCTCCCCCAATACGGTAACCAATCTCTGGAGACCGTGTGCAAACATTAAGGGGCTGAAACATATAGGTAGCCCAAATGTGAATGAAATATAGCAATGCTTTATGACAAGAATCGCCATATCTAATAAAATGGCATCTGTGTCTGTCAAATCATGTATAGTGATCTTATCAAAAAGTGCCTCTTTGTGCAAAAAGTGATCAGTGATCCCACCATACTCTCGCTCCCCTAGCCAGTCAGTGCCCGTGGACTGCATGCAAATGGAACAATCCACGCTGCAGGTAATACCATTGGACAACTCCCAACCACACCTACATCATGAGTATTGAGTAGTCATAACAACTAAAGTAAACCTTCCAGTAGAACACTCCCAGTTCCTGTTTATCTCTGCATTGACATTATGCAACACTCCTGTGGGCACATATGCCTTACCGTGGCTAATCCGACCAGCATCGCATACCAGCGAAAGAATCACACTGCCTCAATTATTCACTTGTTTTCACGCTATACACAACGCCCAACACTCTGATCATCTTCCCTGCCATAACCCGAGGGTGAAGTCGTTGTCTCACAACACACTCCAAAACCACTCCCATATAACCTCATAGGAGCACCAGGGGCACACCCCTTCTCCTATATGTTGGGAGCATAAGTCTAGTGACAGCTCAGCATAGTATTATAAACAGCTTAGAAGGACAGTCATCTCGATCGTATCAATACAGCAGATCCCAGCTACCTGTAAGCAAACCTTGCCTAGCGCATAACTGCACACTATTAAACTAGCCCCACAGGAGGGAATCTGATGCCCAAGGTGAACAATGTTAGATCAAAAATACCTCAATGATACATCAGTGAAACCGTTTGTTGTCTCCCTACTACTCTGACTACTATCATATCACAAAGATCGCATTACCTCCCTTACCACCATGCTTGTTTCGTATGGAGAGTGTGTATACAATGCACCACGGACTAAACCAACCTCTCTGTCACAATCTAAATCCCCAGTTGTATCAGCTCTAGCCATTTACACACGTAGTGATATAACCCCTCCCATGTGACCTAATAGGAGCAACAGGGTTGCACCCACTCCCCTATAGGTTGGGAGTATAAGCCTCAAGTGTAAATAACCATGTGAACACCCACAACCCATCTAAGGGAATATCAACTACCATACTAGGCTCAAAATTAATCACAAACTAATCCCATATGAAAGATAAATGGAATTAGAGTCCTAATCTAGGGGAAACCAAAACCAACCCCATATCCTCAAGATAAAATTGTGCCTCACACCTTCAACTAGTGATAACAATAAAACCACAGTTGGCATCACAGAGGTCAGAGGACTACCCCTGCCATCCATAGCCGGATAGGGCAAGAACCACAGATAACCTAGATACTGCAACAAACTTACACCTATATTTAGAGTTTTGCATTAGAAGAGGTGCGTTAGCTACGCATGTTTTTTTTACCCCGCACCTTTTAAACAACGCTGGTATTTAGAGTTCTCTGAAGGGCTGCGTTAGGCTCCAAAAAGGGAGCGTAGAGGCATATTTACCGCCACTTCAACTCTAAATACCAGCGTTGCTTACGGACGCGGCCAGCTTCAAAAACGTGCTCGTGCACGATATCCCCATAGGAAACAATAGGGCAGTTTGAGCTGAAAAAAAACCTAACACCTGCAAAAAAGCAGCTTTCAGCTCCTAACGCAGCCCCATTGTTTCCTATGGGGAAACACTTCCTAAGTCTGCACCTAACACCCTAACATGTACCCCGAGTCTAAACACCCCTAACCTTACACTTATTAACCCCTAATCTGCCGCCCCCGCTATCGCTGACCCCTGCATATTATTATTAACCCCTAATCTGCCACTCCGTACACCGCCGAAAACTACATTATAGCTATGTACCACTAATCTGCTGCCCCTAACATCGCCGACCCCTATATTATATTTATTAACCCCTAATCTGCTCCACCCCAATGTCGCCGCTACCTAACTACACTTATTAACCCCTAATCTGCTGACCGGACCTCGCCGCCACTATAATAAATGAATTAACCCCTAAACCACCTCGCTCCCAAAAAAAACCCCTATAATAAATAGTATTAACCCCTAATCTGCCCTCCCTAACATCGCGAACACCTAACTTCAAGTATTAACCCCTAATCTGCTGACCAGACCTCGCCGCTACTCTAATAAATGTATTAACCCTTAAAGCTAAGTCTAACACTAACACCCCCTAAGTTAAATTTAATTTAAATCTAACGAAATAAAATAAATCTTATTAAATAAATTAATCCTATTTAAAGCTAAATACTTACCTGTAAAATAAACCCTAATATAGCTACAATGTAACAAATAATTATATTGTAGCTATTTTAGCAATTATATTTATTTTACAGGCAGCTTTGTATTTATTTTAACAAGGTACAATAGCTATTAAATAGTTAATAACTATTTAATAGCTACCTAGTTAAAATAATTACAAAATTACCTGTAAAATAAATCCTAACCTAAGTTACAATTAAACCTAACACTACACTATCAATAAATTAATTAACTAAACTATCTACAATTATCTACAATTAAATCAACTAAACTAAATTACAAAAAAAACCCCCACTAAATTACAAAAAATAAAAAAAGATTACAAGAATTTTAAACTAATTACACCTACTCTAAGCCCCCTAAAATAAAAGAATGCCCTACCCTATTCTAAAATAAAAAGATAACAGCTCTTTTACCTTACCAGCCCTTAAAAGGGCCTTTTGTGGGGCATGCCCCAAAGAAAACAGCTCTTTTGCATTTAAAAAAAACATACAATACCCCCCTCCAACATTAGCACCCACCACCCACATACCCCTAATCTAACCCAAACTCCCCTTAAAAAACCTAACACTAAGCCCCTGAAGATCTCCCTACCTTATCTTCACCACGCCGGGTATCACCGATCCGTCCAGAAGAGGGTCCGAAGTCTTCATCCTATCCAGCAAGAAGAGGTCCAGAAGAGGGTCCGAAGTCTTCATCCTATCCAGAAAGAAGAGGACATCCGGACCGGTAGACATGTTCATCCAGGCGGCGTCTTCTATCTTCATCCATCCGGTGCGGAGCGGGACCATCTTGAAGCAGCCGACGCGGATCCATCCTCTTCTTCCGGCGACTCCCGACGAATGAAGGTTCCTTTAAGTGACGTCATCCAAGATGGCGTCCCTCAAATTACGAAATAGGATTCTATCAGCCAATCGGAACTAAGGTAGGAAAAATCTGATTGGCTGATTGAATCAGCCAATCAGATTCAAGTTCAATCTGATTGGCTGATCCAATCAGCCAATCAGATTGAGCTTGCATTCTATTGGCTGTTCCGATCAGCCAATAGAATGCAAGCTCAATCTGATTGGCTGATCCAATCAGTCAATCGTATTGAACTTGAATCTGATTGGCTGATTCAATCAGCCAATCAGATTTTTCCTACCTTAATTCCGATTGGCTGATAGAATTGTATCAGCCAATCGGAATTTGAGGGACGCCATCTTGGATGACGTCACTTAAAGGAACCTTGATTCGTCGGGAGTCGCCATAAGAAGAGGATGGATCTGCGTCGACTGCTTCAAGATGGTCCCGCTCTGTGCCGGATGGATGAAGATAGAAGACGCCGCCTGGATGAAGATGTCTACCGGTCCGGATGTCCTCTTCTTGCCGGATAGGATGAAGACTTCGGACTCTCTTCTGGACCTCTTCTTGCCGGATAGGATGAAGACTTCGGACCCTCTTCTGGACGGATCGGTGATACCCGGTGTGGTGAAGATAAGGTAGGGAGATCTTCAGGGGCTTAGTGTTAGGTTTTTTAAGGAATGTTTGGGTTAGATTAGGGGTATGTGGGTGGTGGGTTGTAATGTTGGGGGGGTATTGTATGTTTTTTTTAAATGCAAAAGAGCTGTTTTCTTTGGGGCATGCCCCACAAAAGGCCCTTTTAAGGGCTGGTAAGGTAATAGAGCTGTTAACTTTTTATTTTAGAATAGGGTAGGGCATTTTTTCATTTTGGGGGGCTTTGTTATTTTTTTAGGGGGCTTAGAGTAGGTGTAATTAGTTTAAAATTCTTGTAATCTTTTTTTATTTTTTGTAATTTAGTGTTTGTTATTTTTGTAATTTAGTTTAGTTGATTTAATTGTAGATAATTGTAGGTAGTTTAGTTAATTAATTTATTGATAGTGTAGAGTTAGGTTTAATTGTAACTTAGGTTAGGATTTATTTCCCAGGTAATTTTGTACTTATTTTAACTAGGTAGCTATTAAATAGTTATTAACTATTTAATAGCTATTGTACCGAGTTAAAATAAATAAAAGTTGCCTGTAAAATAAAAATAAATCCTAAAATAGCTACAATATAATTATTCGTTATATTGTAGCTATATTAGGGTTTATTTACAGGTAAGTATTTAGCTTTAAATAGGATTAATTTATTTAATAAGATTTATTTTATTTGTTAGATTTAAATTATATTTAATTTAGGGGGGTGTTAGTGTTAGGGTTAGACTTAGTTTTAGGGGTTAATACATTTATTAGAGTAGCGGCGAGGTCCGGTCGGCATATTAGGGGTTAATAAGTGTAGGTAAGGTAGCAGCAACGTTGGGGGGGGCAGATTAGGGGTTAATAAATATTATGTAGGTGTCGGCGATGTTAGGGGCAGCAGATTAGGGGTACATAGGGATAATGTAGTGTGCGGCGGTGTGCGGTTGGTAGATTAGGTGGCGGCGATGTGGGGGGACCCCGATTTAGGGGTACATAGGTAGTTTATGGGTGTTAGTGTACTTTAGAGCACAGTAGTTAAGAGCTTTATGAACCGGCATTAGCCCATAAAGCTCTTAACTCCTGACTTTTTTCTGCGGCTGGAGTTTTGTCGTTAGAGTTCTAACGCTCACTTCAGCCAAGACTCTAAATACTGGCGTTAGAAAGATCCCATTGAAAAGATAGAATACGCAATTGACGTAAGGAGATCTGTGGTATGGAAAAGTCGCGGCTGGAAAGTGAGCGTTAGACCCTTTCCTGACTGACTCTAAATACCAGCGGGCGGCCAAAACCAGCGTTAGGAGCCCCTAACGCTGGTTTTGACGGCTAACGCAGAACTCTAAATCTAGGCATTAGAGACCACAGCCCGCCTACGACAGGGCACAATATATTCAAGGTCATAATGCTTGTCTATCTGGTCCATACGTCCGTGCTCAACTCTATCAAATGTGTGAAAACAGGGATGGAGAAATATCAATAAACAGGGTAATACAACGCTCCAACTAAGGGGCAGAGGACAATTCTCAACAACAGGTAATTTTGTACTTATTTTAACTAGGTAGCTATTAAATAGTTATTAACTATTTAATAGCTATTGTACCGAGTTAAAATAAATAAAAGTTTCCTGTAAAATAAAAATAAATCCTAAAATAGATACAATATAATTATTCGTTATATTGTAGCTATATTAGGGTTTATTTTACAGTTAAGTATTTAGCTTTAAATAGAGACCACAGCCCGCCTACGACAGGGCACAATATATTCAAGGTCATAATGCTTGTCTATCTGGTCCATTCGTCCGTGCTCAACTCTATCAAATGTGGGAAAACAGGGATGGAGAAATATCAATAAACAGGGTAATACAGCGCTCCAACTAAGGGGCAGAGGACAATTCTCAACAACTTCCATTTGACAACCTACTGATCATAGACACATAAGAGGCACTTTTTGATAAGATCACTATACATGATTTGATAGACATAGATGCCATTTTGTTAGATATGGAGATACTTGTCATATAGCATTTGTTATATTTAATTCACATTTGGGCTACCTATATGGTTCACCCCTTAATGTTTGCACACGGTCTCCAGAGATTGGTGACTGGATTGGGGGAGGGGCTGACAGGCCTTTATAAGTTTGTTCATTTGTACACTCTGGTTGTCAGAAGAAGGGACGTTTGAGGTCCCGAAACGTCACTAATAAAGTATTTTACACCGATATCTAAAGTCCAGTTAGTGCTTCACTCTGTTTCTTTGCTTCATACTCCTCAAGAGCACCCTGGCAGTTGCAAGACAGTGGTGAGAATGCATATACCCTTTGAGCATTTGCTTATATTTATTTTTTATATATATATATATATATATATATATATATTGTATATATATATATATATATATATATATATATATATACTGTATATATAGGTATAAATATATATTTGTGCAAAAAACATCAGAAATATATTGAAATATGTATTTATTAATAAATGGAACATATTCTTCTAAGTGTAGAAATTGGACTGTGAAATATTCATATCTTTATGTCAGGTTAGCACATTTGAGAATATGCAATTGTGTTTGCGTGTGAGTAGGTTGTTTTTTTCCACTTTTTTCTCCATTGACTTCTATGGGGGAATAGGTTATTGCACATGCACAATATTCAAAGTTCGGCTTTTTATGATCATTAGGTTAGTGCACAAGCTAAAACAGTTTACTTTCAACTTGTAATACAAGCGCTTCTCTATGCGCGCAAAAAGCTTACTTCTAGTGGAGTCAACACTCAATTGTAATCTGACCCTTAATCATTTAACAAAACTATAAGATATACATTCTGTAAATAACCCTATCCATTTACAATATGGCCTTTATTCTTCTGGCCTTTGATATATTTATTATTATTTTTTCTCCCCTTTTTACTCTTTTCTTAAACCCTCTCCAAGTTTCTATAACTACATTTTATTTAAAATGTCTTAACAGAAGCTTACACCTAGATTACGAGTTATGCGCGCTATAGGGAAATTAACGAACGCAACAAAAGTTTTGTTATTTAACCCTCTATAGCGCAGCCATTACAAGTTTTCAAACAGCCGGCTTGTGCATGCGATATGGGGTTTTTAAACTCCATATAAAGGTAAAAAGCAGTATAGGAGAGCACTTTTAGATAACCTAGAAGGGTATCTAGCTAATGAGATATGAAAGACAAATAATTGAACATATTAAATGTAAAGAAAGTTATATTTACTAGAACAAGTTATGTCACAATACAAAAGATAAGTAAAATTAGCTAAGACATATGTATGTCAACATATTAGTAAAAGTTTAGTTTTAATCTAAAATACAAATTAAAAAAAAACAATAACCTGTTATTGAGTGAAAAAAATAACTCAGAAGGAGTAAAATAAAAGAGGTTAACTAAAAACGTTAACTTGGTACTTGCAAGATTTGGCCCAGGGGTAGGCGATGAAGGTCCTATCTGTTAAGTAGACAATCTTGATACGTCTTAGAGGTAAAGGTTCCGTTTTAGAAACACTGACAGCTGTAAGCTTGAAAGGATATTAGTAATATCCGCACAAAAAAGTGGCATTAGTGAAATACCAGATGATTTTAAAATGTTCCTGTTGTGTATTCAATATAATCCTCTATTGAGGACACAACTTATAAGGTAGCAAAGTTCTCTATTACAGAGAATTTGATCAACAACAAAACTGTGGATAATTTCCAAACACTGCAGATGGAAGTTGTGGGAATCCACTCAGCCAGTCTCCTATATGCAGTCTTGCAATGATAGTCTCGCTATTAACCCACTATGTGAGTGCTGGTAGACTGCAAAGCAGCAGAATTTTAGCCACAGCAATGAAAATCCAAAGTAGCAATTGTACGTATGGGGAAATCCATTTGGTGCGATCTTATTAATTGAAATCCACTCTGCCTGTTTGTGAGTGAGTGGTCTTGTGGTGTACAGTTCCGAGGCATATAGCGGTCTTTCGGAATACCCACAGTGTGGGTGTCGAGAGAGTTAGTTTAACGGACCGCTCCTTATCCCACTGTGTGGGTGTTTGGTATTATTGTTTTCCTTCTTTATTGTTTTCCTTCTTTATGGTGTGAAGTATCAGCAATATCAAAGAGCAATGGGGATGGCGTAATATACCCCAATAGAGCAGTGTATAAGGGGAAGCCCATCCTGGATATAGCAAAATACACCAATCTGGAGTAATATATGCGGTTCAGCCGTTATGGCCTTTATCAAGATACTCCCAGTGGGTTCAGGTGTCTTTTAAATATAATTCAAATTTGAAAACGCATCCATTTTATTGGCATATCAATTAGGTGTTGTATCCAATAAAAGTATTAACAGGTGTTCTAATTGTATCAGATTCTCATCAAAGTACTAAAAATATTCATGTTAATATTTATATATAATTACTAAACGATAAATTACAGTAAGTAAAATAAATAAATAAATATTTATGCCTAGATTTAGAGTTTGGCGTTAGCCGTCAAAAGCAGTGTTAAGGGGTCCTAACGCTGCTGTTTAATGCCCGCTGGTACTTAGAGTCAGGCAGGAAAGGGTCTATTGCTCACTTTCTTTCCGCGACTCGAGGCTACCGCAGATCCCCTTACATCAATTTTTGTATCCTATCTTTTCTATGGGATTTGCCTAACGCTGGTATTACGAGTCTTGGAAGAAGTGAGCGGTACAGCCTCTACCGACAAGACTCCTACCGTCAAAAAAAGTCAGTAGTTAAGAGCTTTATGGGCTAACGCGGGAACATAAACGTCTTAACTACTGTGCTATAAAGTACACTAACACCCATAAACTACCTATGAACCCCTAAACCGAGGCCCCCCACATCGCAAACCCTATAATAATTTTGTTTAACCCCCTAATCTGCCACTCCGGACACCGCCGAAACCTACATTATACCTATGAACCCCTAATCTGCTGCCCCTAACATCGCCAACACCTACATTATATTTATTAACCCCTAATCTGCCCCCCAACGTCGCTGCCACCTACCTACAATTATTAACCCCTAATCTGCCGACTGGACATTGCCGCCACTATAATAAATGTATTAACCCCTAAACGGCCGCACTCCCGCCTCGCAAACACTATAATAAATTTTATTAACCCCTAATCTGCCCTCCCTAACATCGCCGCCACCTACCTACAAATATTAACCCCTCTTCAACTGACGGACTAACGACGAATGACGTTCCTTTAAGGGATGTCATCCAAGATGGCGTCCCTCGAATTCCAATTGGCTGATAGGATTCTATCAGCCAATCGGAATTAAGGTAGGAAAAATCTGATTGGCTGATTCAATCAGACAATCAGATTGAAGTTCAATCCGATTGGCTGATCCAATCAGCCAATCGGATTGACCTTGCATTCTATTGGCTGATCAGAACCGTCATTCGTCGTTAGTCCATCGGTTGAAGAGGATGGCTCCGCGTCAGCTGGATGGAAGATGGCTCCGCTCTGCTCCGGATGGATGAAAATAGAAGACGTCACTTGGATGAATACTTCTACCGGATGGAGCACCTCTTCTTGCTCCACTTGGATGAAGAATTCGGCTCAGCTGGGTGAAGACGACTCAAGGTAGGGAGATCATCAGGGGGTTAGTGATAGGTTTCTTTAAGGGGGGTATGTGGGTGGTGGGTTTTAATGTTGGGGGGGTTGTTTTTTTTTTACAAGTAAAAGAGCTGATTACTTTGGGCAATGCCCCACAAAAAGCCCTTTTAAGGGCTGGTAAAAGAGCTGATTACTTTGTAATTTAGAATAGGGTAGGGCATTTTATTATTTTGGAGGGCTTTTTATTTTAGTAGGGGGCTTGGATTAGGTGTAATTAGTTTAAACTTCTTGTAATTCTTTTTTATTTTCTGTAATTTAGTGTTTGGTTTTTTTTGTATTATAGTTTAGTTCATTTAATTGTATTTTAGTTTAGCTAATTGTAGGTAATTTATTTAATTAATTTATTGATAGTGTAGTGTTAGGTGTATTTGTAACTTAGGTTAGGATTTATTTTACAGGTAATTTTGTAATTATTTTAACTAGGTAGCTATTAAATAGTTATTAATAGCTATTGTACATAGTTAAAATAAATACAAAGTTGCCTGTAAAATAAATATAAATCCTAAAATAGCTACAATGTAACTATTAGTTATATTGTAGCTATATTAGGGTTTATTTATAGGTAAATATTTAGTTTTAAATAGGAATATTTTATTTAATTATAGAAAATTTATTTGGATTCATTTAAATTATATTTAACTTAGGGAGGGGGTTAGGGTTAGACTTAGGTTTAGGGGTTAATAACTTTATTATAGTAGTTAATAATTGTAGGTAGTTGACGGCGATGTTAGGGAGGGCAGATTAGGGGTTATACAATTTATTATAGTGTTTGTGAGGCGAGAGTGCGGCGGTTTAGGGGTTAATACATTTATTATAGTGGCGGCGAGGTCCGGTCAGCAGATTAGGGGTTAATAAGTGTAGGTAGGTGGTGGCGACATTGGGGGGGGGGCAGATTAGGGGGTAATAAATATAATATAGGTGTCAAAAATAGAAAAAGGAGTTGATCCCAATATCCAAGGAATATGTAAAAACAGCCTTTATTCTTCAAATTAAAATACATACATGATACACACACAGAGAGTATCAGGTTTTACGCGTTTCAGCTAGGTGCCGTACTCATAAACCTGATTAGGCACAGGTGAGTGCCTTCTTAAAAATGTTACAAAACAAATGGTTATTGGTTGGTGCTAAGCACACCCCTATTAACCATTAACATACTGAATGTACACAGTCAAATACTTATTTCACTCATAAGAAAGAATGGGGAAATGGGAATGGACATAGAGGAATATATACATGTGTCAATTCTGGTATCAAAGAGCAGAAGCAATTAAAAAATGGCCAATATATGCAATTCTGCATTCCAAGAACATACCATGAAACATTTTGTAAATGCAAAAAACAGACAAGGTATTGCAACATAACGAAAGAAAAAGGAGACATGTCAAATAACAAATTGGCAATGAATGAAAGCAACAAAGCCTCCTAGATTCAATTTCATTAGCTAAATGAGACACACTAGTTTAAGATGATAAGTATATTCTAATCTAACATAGTTTTAAGCATAGACATATATATAATGCACTAGAACAAATGAATTGATAAATATCAAAATCGCTTTACTAGCTGTTTTGTTCATGCTTACACTAATCTTATGCCTTATTTTAATGCCAAATAGAATTAATAATTATACAGAAAAAGAAAATTACTCTTCTTTTGTCCTTTTAAAAGTGTTTTCAAGTAACCAAATTGAAACATATATATTAAAGGAGATTTTTATATGTAGTGCTAGTGTATTTGTTTTTAACAAGTTTTCTCATTGGAATGTTGTACCATGATATGTATGTTTAAAGGTGTTCACAAATTTGGGGTGTACTGGACCATGAAGACAATTATTACTTCCAATGGTTTATAATGTCAAACTCAGAATTAAATGCATGTGGTATCTGAGTGTTTAGCTTCATGATCCAGTACACCTCCTGCCTAGCCAAAAGTTGATCCTTGTTCCCTCCTCTGGGAGGCAATTTGATAGTTTCAATGCCTCGCCATTTGAAGGATCTGGTGTCCCTGCCGTGCACCTCTATAAAGTGTTGTGATAGTGCCGAACATGGTTTTTCATATTTGATGTAACCAAGGTGTTCTCTGATCCCTGTCTGGACTTCCCTACTTGTCATTCCAACATACTGTTTGGAATGAGCCTGACACTCTATGAGGTACACGACATAGACACTGGAACACTTAATGCATCCCTTGGACAAAAACCTCTCTCCAGTTGAACAGGAATAGAAGTCTCTGCCTTCAATAACAGTATCACAAGCCTTGCATCTGTGGTCCCCACATTTGTAGGTGCCATTGACTTGTAACCAGGAGCTTTTCTTCCTTTTATCAGACGGCAAGAGACTGGGAGACAGAAGATTGCCCAGCGACAGATTTTTTGAGTAGACACACCTGAACCCTTTTTCTACTGTTGTTTTTAAGTGCACATCACCCAAAAGAATGGGAAAATATTTCCTAATGATGCTGCATACAGTGGAATAATCTGAAGAATATTGGGTAATGAAAGTAAGTGGTCTATCTTGCTCATAAACCTTGCGCTGTTGATTTGTCGGGTTTCTTTCTGTTGTGGCCACTTTTTTGGCTGCATTATTGAGTAGTAGCCTCTGCTTAATATCCTTAGTTTCTGCATGGAAGTCACTATCACTACTACAAACCCTTCTTGCCCTCAGAAACTGACTCTTTGCAATGCCACTAAATACATGTGGAGGATGTCCACTTTTGTGATGGAGAATCGTATTTCCTGAGATTGGTTTTCTGTAAAGTTTTGACTCAATCTTTTGTGTCACGGAATTACCAGTTAATGTGACATCCAAAAAGTTAACCCTAGAGGGGTGACACTCATGTGTGAACTTTAATCCGTGTCCTGCCTCATTTAAGAAACCAAGAAATGATTCAGCCTGTTCTTCACTTGACGACCAGATAAAGATCATGTCGTCTATGAAGCGACGATAGAAAACTACCTCTGCTCCAAGGGCTATCACCTCCATAGATGAAAAAACGCTCGAGCCAGCCCATATACAAGTTCGCATAAGAGGGGGCAAACTTGGCCCCCATGGCTGTGCCCCATTTCTGGAGGTAAAAAACCCCCTCGAAGCAGAAGTAGTTATGCTCTAATAAGTACTGAGTAACACGTAAAATGTACGCAATACTTTCTGGTGACATGTCAGCACTAGACTCTAGAAAAAATTCAATATAGGTGTCGGCGATGTTAGGGGCAGTAGATTAGGGGTTCATAGCGATAATGTAGGTTGCGGCGGTGACCGGAGCAGCAGATTAGGGGTTAATAATAAAATGCAGGTGTCAGCGATAGCGGGGACGACAGATTAGGGGTTAATAAATGTAAGATTAGGGGTGTTTAGACTCGGGGTTCATGTTAGGGTATTAGGTGCAGACTTAGAAAGTGATTCCCCATAGGAAACAATAGGGCTGCGTTAGGAGCTGAACGCTGCTTTTTTGCAGGTGTTAGGTTTTTTTAAGCCAGCTCAGCCCCATTGTTTCCTATGGGGATATCGTGCACGAGCAAATTTTTCCAGCTTACCGCTACCGTAAGCAGCGCTGGTATTGAGGGTTGAAGTGGAGCTAAATTATGCTCAATGCTCCCATTCAGACAACTCTAAATACCAGAGTTGTCTTAAGGGTGCGCTGGAAAAAAAAGGAGCGTTAGCACCGCGGGTCTTTACCGACAAAACTCTAAATCTAGGCGTTAGTGTGGTGAAATAATAAATGGCTATCTATGTGTTAATCTTGTATTTTAACAGAGGTAAGATAAAACTGACAGGCTTATAAAAATGAAGAAAAACCGAAATGTAGTGAGAAAGACAAATAAGAATCAAAATTGGCAACATAGCGATCTCTTAAGTTAAATATAGGAAGATATATTATAAAGTACGATTTTAAAAGTTCCATACTATAGAGGGGAATGCTTAATTATAAATTGATAGTGCAAGTAATGTGTTTATCAGGTTGTGCACAAACATATATTTGTTGATTGGAAGGTGACAATGATATGTTTATGTGATTTGTAAAAAGCTTCTTGTAGAAGATCAGGTTAAAGAACCCATAGTGGTTTTTTACTACAACTACAGAAAATAAAGATAACAATAATTAAAAATAATAAGAAAAGTATAATTGTATGTGTTTATCGGGGTGTGCACAAACGTATATATCATGTGCACAGGTGTATGTTTTCTGAACGGAAACTGAGATGGTGATAATCTATTTATATTATAGGATAGTCCAAAGGCTGGGGTTAGGTTAGTGAAACAATTTTTTAGCATTGGATTACACATCCATAATCTTATTGTTAAAAAATATATTGTTAAAAAATATAATTTTATTGATTTGGTATAAATGATTAGGGTAAAAGGAAAATTAGTAAGAAGTAAAACTACGATGGAGAAGAATAAAAACAAACCAAAGGAATAGATCCAAATAGGAAAAATACTGAATTCAAAAGGAAATAAAATGAAAAAAGATGTACTTTGGTGGCGGCGTTTTCGCTAGGGAGTGAAGATATATTATTGATGTACTTAATCTTAAATTATAATCTATACAGCTGCAAAGCAAGTATATATAAACTAATTTTTGATATGGTAATATTGTAAATGAGTTAGAAATTTTAGGAAATTTTTATTTAGAATATTTATTCAAAATTTAAGAGATTTTTTATTATTAAATATATTGTAGAAGGCAATTATTTAGAAATATTTAAGAATGTGAAAAATGGAGTAATCAAATTTGATATATAAAGGATTTTGTGGATATAAACCCTTCATTATTTTGATAAATGATTTAAGGCAATAATTGAGAAGTTTGGAAGGAAAAGTAAGAGAATGGTCTATTATGATATTTGTATATATGGTAGAATTACATTAAGAAGTTTAGGTCAAACTCCATATTCAGGCCAAAGGGATGTAATGTTCTATAGTTAAAAATAAACTCTGCTTCTTGTCTCAGTAATAGTTTATTTATATTACCTCCTCTTTTGCTTATTTGGATCTTTTTTATACCCCAGAATTTGAAATGGTTAAGATTAACCTTTTTTTTTTTTTGTCCACAACACACCCAAACTTTTTAACATTCTTAATAATAGGTAATTAAATTTTTTTTTACCTTTGTCTTCATTAGGTTGTTTCTTAACTGTAAAATAAATTGAGCCTATTTAATCCACTGGAATTTACCATGAAAAACATAAAATTCAACTCAGATATTTCTTGTCTTTAATTTCAAAGAAATCTCATTCTTTTAGAATGTGGTTGCTTGAATTTAACAAATCAGCTGTCAAGCTTGGTACATGATCCACAATCAGAAATCTGAGACAAACAACTCAATGGGCTGACCTTGTAGAGAGAATACTTCCTTATCTTACCTGTGTAACTATTTACAAAAAGTCCTCCATCCTTATTTCTATTTACTATTTTAGAGAGAACAATGGAAAGCATTACATTATCTAAACCTTCTTTTTTACACGTCTTTTTTTTGTAACCAGAAATGTTCATTACATGTGGGGATACAATAGGCAAATCCGTTACTTAAAATGAGAAAATAAAGGTAAAGGTAAAATGAAAATTTGGAACATATTAAAGGGATATTAAACACTTTGAGATGATAATATAAAATGATAAATTGTATATATAAAAAAAACTTACAATATACTTTCATTATTTATTTTGTCCCCTTTTTCTGGTAATTCCATTCTGAAATTGTGAGCATTTCAGTTCCTTTTAAAAATGGAAGTACTAAACACTGTTGACTGTACACTCTAGTGACCTAATTATATCTGTCCCTGATTGGTCACAGCAGAGAAAGTGACCTAAGTTATAACATGGAAAAAAGTGCAGGGTAGCACTAATAAAAGCAAAGAGCTCTAATTATATACGGTATATCTATACTGATATAATGATGTATAAATGTAGTTTTAGAAAAAATATATCTGTGTAGATCGAATAATAAAATTTAATATACAATAATGGGATAACAGTATAGTGCCGGCACTAGTTTAAAACAATGTGATGATATAAGACATAAAATATAAAATCAAATAGCGGTTCCAGGTTACTGGCACACAAACAATCGATATTGTATTGCAACTATAGAGATATAAGAGCAAGAAAAAAAGCTGGCTTGCTGGATACTTTTCGCAGCATAAAACTGCAAGTGTGTCCGTAATAGATATGGAGCAATGTTCTCAAATTGGGCACACAAATTACCGTCTCTGATGTATGTAAAGTTGTCCGTTGTTATTAAGTCCCGTGACTTTGTGCAGAGCGATTCTCCTGGTGTGAACGAAACAAGTATTGGTATAGAAAGCACGCTATTAATTTATGTGATTCTTCAGTGCTTATAATGAATAATCTTGCAGCGTCTATTTGACGATTACCTTAATACTTCTGGGGTTTCAAGAAGCTCCTGACTCTCATATTGGTAAGGGTAATAGGACTTGTTTGGTATAGCTGTGAAACAAATCATCAGAAGCCAGCTAATACCTCGGTCCCAGGACCTACCCTTATACCTGCCACTGTGGCCATTATCTACGGACGCTGCAAGATTATTCATTATAAGCACTGAAGAATCACATAAATTAATAGCGTGCTTTCTATACCAATACTTGTTTCGTTCACACCAGGAGAATCACTCTGCACAAAGTCACGGGACTTAATAACAGCAGACAACTTTACATACATCAGAGACGGTAATTTGTGTGCCCAATTTGAGAACATTGCTCCATATCTATTACGGACACACTTGCAGTTTTATGCTGCCAAAAGTATCCAGCAAGCCAGCTTTTTTTCTTGCTCTTATATCTCTATAGTTGCAATAGAATATTGATTGTTTGTGTGCCAGTAACCTGGAACCGCTATTTGATTTTATATTTTATGTCTTATATCATCACATTGTTTTAAACTAGTGCCGGCACTATACTGTTATCCCATTATTGTATATTAAATTTTATTATTCGATCTACACAGATATATTTTTTTAAAACTACATTTATACATCATTATATCAGTATAGATATACCGTATATAATTAGAGCTCTTTGCTTTTATTAGCGCTACCCTGCACTTTTTTCCATGTTTTATCTCATTAGCGATTTGGAGATTTGTTAATGTTCTGGGTTAGCTACAGAGCCTGAGAGTGTTAGTATCTTTTACACTATTCCTTTCAGTTCTAAGTTATAACATGGCAGCTTCCGTTGTTTTATAGACATTACAACTTTGCACTTATTTTGTCACTATTTATACAACTAATCAAACTTTAAAAAATACATCAACATATTCTCAGACTAATCTCATTCTGCCTAGCATTTATTTAGTGTTTAATGTCCGTTTAAAAGAGAGAAAATAAGTTGTCCCTTCAATTACATGTATAAAGCAAAAAAAATGTATGTTAAAAGAACATTCTGAGTTCAGGGAGGCCAAATATTAGGTACATTAGCATTGTAGGAAGGGAATGGTATGAAACAGAGGTACACCAGAAATTTGTGAGCCAAGACACAAAAATACCAATGTAGCAGCTGGAGTTTCTGCTTGGAAAAGATAGGGTTGTCCTGAATCAAGACACATGTGGCACAGAGGTCTTTTTGTCGTAATAGGTGACAATATTGTAATAAGAAGCATTACATTTTACACTTGTGCATCAAAATCAAATATGAAGGACACACTGTGCCTAGATAGCTATTAGCACAGTTAAGTGACCTTGGTGCATTCTGCATGTCTTTCAGCTGTCTGAATTTTAGAGTAGGTAAAAATGTAAAAACTTTTAAAAAACAGTTTTATTTCTATGGCTTTTTGTAAATGTTACAGGGTTTTTTACAGATCAACATAGAAGCAAACATTAAGCAGCCACTGCAAAAACTTGTTTTTATATTTTTAAAATGCATGCTTTATGTGCATTATTATTAGCAGTTATTTGTAGAGCGCAAACAGATTCTGCAGTGCTATAAACATAGGCATTGTATGCAAGGTAACATTTATGGGGTTCAAGTGGGTAGATGAGGCTGCCCTGATTTGCACTGTAGTCAGCTCTTTCTGGGGTTAGAACAATGAATACAAAAGATGGCGCTAGACAGCTAGATATAACATACACATTTATTAGTCAAACTATTTTTTTACCACAATCTTATAAGTATATAAATAATCCAGATAAAAAATCTTTTTCTAGTTGAAAATCTTATTATAAATACATGATTACAGTAATAATGAGGAATAAATAGACATAAAAAGGGACTGCTCCCTTACAATTTAAAAGACAATTCCATAATATATATTTACTCTAATAAACAAAATTATTTTACTGGGGTTTAGAAAAATAACAAAATTATTTTACTGGGGTTTAGAAAAATAAAAATATAAAAATAAAAGTAAAAAATTGTGAAAAAATGTGTTATACCACCTTAGTTGAAGATGTATATATATATATATATATATATATATATATATATATACACACACAAAAAAGAAATGTTCCAAATCGAACCCTGTACTATAGCGTATCCTCAAACGCTGATCCCAGTGGGTTAAAAGGTAACTGTAATAGCTTCCAGATAAAGATACTGTGCAATCTTCCAAACAGTAGATTATGCTGCCACAATATATCAAATATCAGCAGGATAAACAATGTATCATATTCTCCTAGTTATATATAACATACAGTTATTCCATCGTGCAAGTATAAATGACCTCTTTAAAAGTTTGTGCAGTGAAGCACACCATGTAGAAAAACCGCTTTGTAGGTTTAAACACCGAGCAGAGATTGGAACAAACAATCGCCTTCTGGAGACAGTTGAAGTAATCTCACTCACCCCTCTTCCTCCAGAGTAACGGCTTCGATTTCAAAGTTGAATCACAATGCGCCGGTCGGTAGGATTTCTGTGATGGAAGCGGCAGACTTTGTAATAGTCATATGGTTCATAAGACAAATTGACCCGCTCTTAGTGTATATCACACGCGGGATACTAGGTACCTAATGAAAACAGATAATTGCAGGATAAAAGCTTAGCTTCTACTTGTTTCACCCATTATATTGGGCTTTCTCAAGATGGGGTTAAAAAAAGGTTAGTGTAGGTTGTATGTGTCCCTGAACAGTAGAGTCTTTAGGGAGCACTTGAAACTTTCAAAACTATGGGAGAGCCTTGTTGAGCGAAAAGTCCGGAAGACGGGAATGTGAGGAGGTAACAAGAGAGGAGGAGAGGAGGAGGTCATTAGAGGAGGTCATAATGAGTAAATGGGAAAAGGAGGGAGAGTATCTGGAGATAAGGTCTGAGATATAGGGGAAGGAGTGCAATTGAGGGACTTGCTTGTCAGGGTCTGAAATTTGTGTTTAACTCTGAAGGCTAGGGGAAACCAGTGAAGGGATTGGCAGAGAAGGGCAGCAGATGAAGAGAGATGTGTAAAGAATATGAGCTTGTCAGAGGCATTCATTATGAATTGTAAAAGAGCTAGATGGCAGCAAAGTAGACCAGAGAGGTTGGAGTTGCAGTAGTCAAGGTGGGAAAGGATGAGAGAGTGGATTAATTACTTAGTTGTGTCTTGTGTAAGGAAGTGTCAAATATTAGAGATTTTTTTCAGGTGGAGGCAGCAGGAATTGGCCAAAACTGAATGAGAAAGAAATATTTGAGTCAAGTGTGACCCCAAGATATCGGGCATGTGGGTTAGGGGTAATGATGGAGTTATCCACAGTTAAAGAAAAATGGGGGGAGGAGATTTTGGAAGAAGAGGAAAAATAAGGAGCTCAGTTTGGAGAGATTTAGCTTAAGGTAGTGAGAGGACATCCAGAATGAGATACAAGAAAGACAGTTAGTGACATGTGTTAGCAAGGAAGGAGATCTTTTGTAGAGAGGTAGACTTGGATGTCATCATCATAAAAATTATATTGAAACCTGTGCAACTTAATTGGATGTATGCTACTATGGTTATGTACTGTCTTCTTGCTACTGTGCAATAAATAATTAACTTTTAAACTCTCCTAAAGCCTGACAGACTCCCTGTCATTTTCCTGCTCACATGCAACTTTGTTAAAGAAAATTATGAGGACGTGTAGATTGAGAAGAGAAGGGATTCCATGAACAGAGCATTGCGGTACCCCATCAGAAAATAGTGAAGGGACAGAGGATTCCCCAGAGAAGGCTAAATTAATGGTACGTTAGACAAGTTAAAAGAGAACCACAAGAGGGCTGTGTTGCAAATACCAATGGATTGGAAGGTTTGGAGCAAAAGAGGGGGGTCAACAGTATCAAAAGCTGCAGACAGATCAAGGAGGATAAGCAGAGAGAAGTGGCCTTTGGATTTTGCTGTAAGTATGTCATTTGTAACCTTAACGATTGCTGTCTCTGTGGAGTGTTGGGGTTAAAGTTCAGATTGCAGTGTGTCAAAAAGGAGTTTAATGTAAGGAAATGTGATAGACATGCATATACTAACTTTTTAAAAAGTTTTAAGACAAGGGGGAGTAGGGAAATAGGTCTGAAGTTGGATTGTTTTTTGAGAATAGGTGTGACCAGTGCATGTTTTAGAGATGAGGAAAACATACTGGTGCTGAGGAAGAGGTTGAAAATTTGTGTGAGTATAGGAGTAAGGAAAGAAGAGAGGAAGGGGAGTAGCTGTGGGGGGTTGGGATTGAGTGGACAGGTATTGAGGTGTGAGGACAGTATAAGGGCAGAAAAATCTCAGTAACAGGAGTGAAAGAGCTGAATTGATGGCTATGTGGATTTTGGATGATTGCAAGCTTTTGATGGGGTTGGAGACCGGTAGTATGTTGCGAAATAATTTTGTTTCTGATGGAATCTATTTTTTTATTTAAGTGGCTGGCAAAATCTTGAGCTGAGAGAGAAGTTGTAATAGGAGGTGGGGGTTGGCGGAGAACTGTATTGAAAGTGGAGAACAGAGCCTTTGGCTTTTAAGAAAGAGTAGAGAGAAGATTAAAGATTAGAGAATAAATCTTGCTTAGAAAGGTTAAGGGCAGAATAGAAGGAGTTCAAGATGAACTTGTAGTAAAGAAAGTCAGCTGAACCCTGACTTTTTCTCCAGTGTCACTCAGCAGAACAGGAACATCTGTGTAGGTAGCGTGTCAGAGGAGTATGCCATGACTGAGGCTGTGTGTGTGACTTCCGAGCTTTTGTAGGAGGGGACAAATTGTCAAGGATCAATGTAAGGGTGGAATTGTAATGGAATATAGATTGGTCAGGGCAGGAAATGGAGGATATTGAAGAGAGCAGAGGTTTGAGAGAGCTTGATAGCTGTTGCTGATCTAGTGACTTAGTGCTCCATGTACGATACAGCCTTAACTGCTCTGGAGCCCTTGCAGGGCTGGTTTGCACATGCAAGCCTGTTTCCTTCAATGTAAGAAGCAGCGGCCGTTAAACTGCTGCTTCTTACACTCTTCGCCACCTCTGAGGTGGTGAAGAGAAAACACCAAGAGCTTGCTCGCTCTCTGTGACAGTCCCTTCTCTCACGTGATTGGTCGCCCAAGTTAAGGGGTGGGCATTACACACTCATCGGAGTGTGTAATGATGCATACAGGCCAGTAGACGAACAGATCCTTTGCCCATATGTAGTGAAAGCAAGCGGACAACTTCTCAAGTTGAGAAGCATATCCACCCGCCATTTAATACATGGGGCCCTTAATGCTTCTGTGGAGTATGGCGTGAGGGCTAGAAGGTGGGAGAGATGTAGGGAGTGATGTAATGTTGCAAGTGAGGAGATGATGGTCAGAAAGAGGAAAAGGGGAGTTTGTGAAGTTTGAGATAGTGCATCGATAGCATAAAATCATATTGTTTTTACTTTACTAACAATATACTTTCAGAAAATTTAAGCATTTAAGTTGAAATGCCAGTAAACCAGAGAACACAGAAACACTGTTTCGCAAGACTACAAATCCTGTTTATACTCACATATTACCAATATAATTAAATTGAATCATTGCCTCTTGAACCATTGAATCATTGCCTCTGCATTTCACCCCAGATTTATTGTAATACTGTACTATCATATTATTCACTTTATTATATATCAATATATTACTCATAGATAAACTTTTTATTCAAGCAATATTCTTTCTTCACATTCCTCAATTAATAAATTAATACAGCTCAATATGTTTCATTGATACAGGATAATTGAAAATCAGAATGTTCAGTGAATGCTTCTGCTTAAAAAGGGCTATTGTCTAAGGTATCATATGCTGTTCATAGTGCTACTTAAAAAGGCAGCTAGCTATTTGTGTTTAGTCAGATTTTTTTTATATTTGGTGCTCATTGCTGCTTGAAATTAAGAAACAAAGTAGCATATTTTCCCTGGGAAATATAAAGTAAATGATCATAAGTGTTTTTTTTCCTCCATAGAGAGGGACTGGACAACACCAGACATTTATTAAATATACTAAGCACAATAAATTTGATAAACCACTATGGACAGAAAAACTTGTTTCACATCTAGGAGTTAAACTTTCAGATAGTTTCGCCCAAGTAATAAAAGGCAATTATCTCCCCATCCTGACGGAACTCAGAACCCTCAAAAATAAATGGAATTTGCCCTACATCTCCTGGCTGGGAAGAATTGCTGCACTAAAAATGTCTTTCCTTTTTTTTATATATATTTTTATTATTGCAGAGAGTTCAGGTTCACAACATATTAATAGTTACATGTACATAGTTCAAAATTAAATATAGTGATACAAGGTAAGATGTCTTCACGGCAGGTATTAAGTTGCCCATCACTGAGATCTATGATAGTAATACATTTAGTTACAGCCTATGCTTAGCCCGCTCAGACATCAAAACTCTTCTTGCTTGATTAATACCCAAACTCTCTTATTTTAGCTTTTTCAAACTAAACAACAAAAAAAAAAGAAAGAAAAAGAAAACAAAAAAAAAACAGCATATATGCTTCCAAGCAATGTATAAAATTACTGAGGCACACTTAATTATATCTTAACGATAACTGAGGTACTAGACCTAAAACAGATCTTTTAATTTTTTTGAAACATTACTAACATCATTTCTCTATCAAAATCCTAAAAAAAAAAAAAGGGGAAACAAGGGAAAAAAAAGGAAATAAAGATGTCCCCTCTACTCCTCAATCTCCTCCCACTCCCTCCCCTTATTAATACCATGCTACTGGAAAAATGTCACGTAAGATTAGACCTTCGAAGTAAGTGGATTTATGGAATAGTTTAGTAAGTATATATTGTGTGGGGAGAGGGTAAGACTTTATAATTTTTAGCCATTTGTTAAAGAAGCTTTGAATTTGTTTATCAGATGTACTGTATATATTGTATTGCTCAAACATAATTTGAGTTTTCACCGCGTTTAAGAATATACTGAAAAGAGGAGGTTTATTGTTTTTCCAGTTCTTCAAAATTAAGTTCCGAACTATAAGAATAACAGTGTTAACTAAATCATGGGATGCTACATCTGATACTAAAAACACTATGCTTCTTGGGTTGAGCACTAGATTCTCCTTTGTGTTTTTATTTAACCAATGATTTACCTTACACCATAATTGATTTATTTTCGGACAAAACCAAAAACAGTGGAGTAAGTCTGCTGCAGGAAAGTGACATTTATAACACTGTCCTTGCGTTTCTAGGGACCAGCATATAAGCCTTTTGGGTGAAATATAAGCATTATTAAGGAGTTTTAAATGAGATTCTTTCCAGGAGGAGGGAAGGAGAGCATTCACCCACTTAATACTTCTGCTAATTGTTTCAACATCCAGCCCATCAAAATACTTGATCCAATATACTAGACATAGATCCAGAATTAACTGGCCCTGTTTTGCAAGCAAAATTTTATAAAGTAGTGAAATTGAATAATTCCCCTGACTGTATAGGTTAATATAATCGCAGAGTCTGTCATATTTCCCATGCCAAGGCCCCAGCTGTACTTTTTCCTGTATAAAATGCCGTATCTGAAGATAGGCATAAAAGGATTTGTTCGAAAGATTATACTGCATAGCTATACTCTCAAAGGTACGCACCCCAAGACCATCATCTAGTAGCTGTGCTATCAGAGTTAGGCCCTTACTGGCCCACCCTCTAAATATTGCATTTTGGAGTCCAGGCTGGAACTCCGGGTTGCCTCTAATTGGGAGAAAAGAAGATAAATGAAAATTAATCTTAAGTTGACAGCAGAATTGCTGCAATGCTTTAACAACATTATATATACTGGTCAATATTTTAATTTTCTCAGGGAGTCGCGTGTGAGGGCAGTGTAGGGCCACTATAATAGAGAAGGGCTTTATGAGATTTTCCTCTGATTTACATTTATTTAAAAATGTCTTTCCTACCCAAACTCATGTACTTATTTTGGTGCCTTCCAATAAGAGTCCCCAAATATATCCTTTTACTATTTCAAAGTTAACTGACAAAATATATTTGGCAAAATAAACCCCCCAGAGTGGCCCATAAAATCCTCCAAAGCCAAACATTTAGGAGGTTTAGCGTCACCCTCTTTGATCAGATATTATGAAGGCGCTATGCTCATTCACATCACACAATGGGCGTTCTCCACTCTCTGAGAAAATGGAGATCCATTGAGCAAGCCTCCTTACCTCACAACATACATCTCCATGACCTAATTTAGACCCCACCACACTGTTGTAGAAACCTTGATATTGTTAAACCTATAGTCTATGAATGCCTCTCAATGTGAGACACTCTTAGAGACTATCCTCTTGTTGCACCACATCTCTCCCTCATAACCTCCGTGGCTAGATTACTTTCCGGCCTACCAGAAACATACCCCAATAAATGGTCTCAAATGGGAGTTAAGAAGGTCTCATACCTTTGGTAATCCCCCCCCCCCCCCCCGCAAAACCAATTTCACCAACTGGGCCAGCTTGGAGACAGCACCCAAGTTCCACCATATCTATTATTTGAATATTACAGAATTAAAAGCTACTTACTCAGTTTGGGCTTTAAACCAAGGCTATTATGTCCTCTTGCAACTTGGTAAACCATTTGGAAGCAATAGACTCCATAGGTATTTATCCACACACTACTCACTCATTGGAGGTAAATCGACCTCAGAAACATTGCCCCACTATGTACTCTAGAACTGATCAAAAAAGCAATCCACTGTATAACCCTGTATGAGACCTATTATAAAATCTTAGCACACTGGTACTATGTTCCTACTAGATTAACCAGAATGTTCCAAAATGCCTTACCTAACTGTTGGTGCGGTTGTGGTCAGAGAGGTTACACTATGGTTACACTATGCACATTTGGTGGGAATGCCCCAAGACACACCCCCTGTGGAACACATGCTTCCTCATACTTTCTAACATGGGTATTTCCTTACCTAAGACACAGTCTCTAACCCTACTACATATTGGTACACACACCTTACCGAAACACTATGCATACCTATGTATATACCTTTTTACAACTGTAAAAAACTCTATAGCCAATTCTTGGAAGAAGGAAACTCCTCCAAACTGGTCTAGAATTCTCAATACTATGGCATACATATACATTACTATGGCATACATATATTGACATACATATATTGGCATACATATACATTACTATGGCATACATATATTGATATCTTCATAAAAGAGGGTACACAGAATACTCTAGTGTAAACAAGGGTTTCCTATGTATATACCTTTTTACAACTGTCACAAACTAGCTCTAAATATATTGATTTCTTCATAAAAGAGGGTACACAGAATACTCTAGTGGAAACAAGGGTTTCCTATGTATGTACCTTTTTACGGCTGTCATCAGCCGGATGGATGAGGATAGAAGATGCCGCATGGATGAAGACTTCGCAGGCTGGATGAAGATGGAAGAGGCCGCCCGGATAAAGATTTCTTGACGGCTGGATGGATCCTTCAAGCAGAACTTCAAAAACTGTAAGTGGATCGTCGGGGGGTAGTGTTAGGTTTTTTTAAGGGTTTTTTGGGTGGGTAGGGCAGTAAAAGTGGGTGGTAGGTTTTACTGTTGGGGGGGTTTGTATTTTTTTACAGGTAAAAGAGCTGATTGCTTTGGGGCAATGCCCTGCAAAGGGCCATTGGTAGTTTATTGTAGGCTAGGGTATTTATTTTTATTTGGGGGGGGGGCTTTTTTTATTTTGATAGGGCTATTAGATTAGGTGTAATTCTTTTTTTATTTTTGATACTGTGGTTTTTTATTTTTTGTAACTTAGTGTTTTTTATTTTTTTGTAACTTAGTGTTTATTTTTTGTAATTTAGTAATTTTTAATTGTAGAATTAAATAATTTGAGTAGGGTTAGGTTTTTAAATATGTAATATAGTTAATTTAATTGGTAGTTTAATGTATTTTTGGTATAATAGTTAGGGTAGGTTAATTACTAGTTTAATATAGTTTAATTTAATTGTAGGATAATAGTTAGGGTAGGTTAATTAATAGTTTAATATAGTTTATTTTAATTCTAAAGGTTTGTTTAAATTTATTATAAGATAGGGATGTTGTAATTTTGATCTAAAGTTAGCGGGTTGTTAGGTTAAGGGGTTAATAGCTTAATTTAGTTTATGACAATGTGGGGGGCTGGCGATTTAGGGGTTAATAGGTTTAGTTAGTGGTAGTGATGTGGGAGGCCAGGTGTTTAGGGGTTAATACTTTTATTTAGTTGCGGTGGGGTACGGGAGCGGCAGGATAGGGATTAATACTTTTATTTAGTTGCAGTGGGGTCCGGGTAGTGGCGGGATAGGGGTTAATACTTGTATTTAGTTGTGGTGGGGTCCGGGAGCAGCGGGATAGAGGTTAATACTTTTATTTAGTTGCGACGGGGTCCGGGAGCGGCGGGATAGGGGTTAAACATTTTAGTACAGTGGCGGTGCTTAGTGACAGGGTATAAAGTTGGTACGTTCCTCAAACTTTGTATCTTTCAAGGCTGTTTAGTTGCCACTTATGTAGCAAACGAACTTACTGCATCATATTCCTTCTCTCTCTATACGACACAGTAAGTTCGTTTGCTACATAAGTGGCAACTAAACAGCCTTGAAAGATACAAAGTTTGAGGAACATACTTACAGCAGGAGACAACTTTGACGGCAGAGTGATATTACAAAGTGAGCGACACAGAAGTGTTTGCTAAGGGTCACGGAAGGTAGGAGGGAATTGGGGAAACACTACAACACCCACTACAAATATATCACTGTCAAACAGCCATAACTTTGTTCTATATAAATTGAAGATTTGAAAGGATTGACTGAGTTGGTGAAACTATTTTAATCTTGGTTAAGGAACGTTGGTTCCTGAGTTTTAATCTGTAATACAGTTGGAATAGATACCGGATTATAAACATTATTTTGCTATACTTTTCTAAGTCCCTACAGAAGCTTTTTTAAGCACTAATTCCTCTACAAGACATTGGATCAGGATAGTGTGTTAGCCCAATGAAAGCCCTATGAATTAACAGCTGTTTATCATCATTGGATTTTGATATCTGGGACTATTTCTTATGAAGATTTATCGTTTGTAGATTGCTTTTAACATTTTTTTACAGTGTAAATGATTACACCGGTGTATGAGTTGTAGTATGTTTATCTGATCAATAGCATATAATTATTTATTGTTTAGTATTTATGAGTGATACATTTGGATGTAATTAAATATTTTTAGGAGATTCTCCATCATTTGTATATTATTTTATATATATATTTTATACTTATAATAATATATTTGTTTCACTATCAAAGTATTTTAACCCCCACATTTAATTAAATTGTGTATCCTGAAGAACTTGAAAATGATGTATCATGGCTGTAAAAAGCTGACTATAAAATATCACATGAACCATCTCTATGTAAAAAAGGAAGATATATGACTTAAAAAATTCTTTAGTAGCCACATCCTATTGTAAAGGGACTTTAAACAGCCAATCAGAATGCTAGTCCTAGGATTTGCAAGGGAGTGTGCATCTGGCATGTGCAAGCACATTAATGTTATTTCCTTTTTTAGTTTAAGAAGTTGACTATGAAATCTCTTGAGATTTCAGTGAAATCTCATGAGATCACAGTAAATCAAAGCATGATTTCAGCAATACTGAGGCTGATTGGCTGATTTTCAACTTGCAAATGGACAGTAGCAGAAGGATAACTGTTCACAAACCACTTACTCTTGTGATCTGAAGAAAGCTGAGGTAAAAAAACTTTTTTTACATAAAGATGTTCATGTGATATTTTCTTGCCAGATTGTTACAGATATGTTGCATCCCTTTCAAGTAATTTAGCACAGCGGTCGCCAACCAGCGGTCCATGGACCACTAGTGGTCCATGAGATGTTGGTGGTCCTTGACACCATTAAGCAGGAATTAATCTCCTCTGATAGTGTCACTCCCATCACACCGCAACTCCCTACAGTGCCTGGCTAGACATCAGTGAAAAATGACGGAGGAGGAGTTAAATTACAATCTTCCTATGCACGTTGCGTAGTACTGCGCAACTTGCGTAGCTAGATTGTATTTTTAACTACTCCCGCCCGGCGTGCTGCTCAGAGGAAGATGTTTCCATTCTAAAGCCAGCAGAGGTTTGTATAGTCTTGGCTTGAAATAGTGGAATTAACCCCTTAACGACATATGTCATACAGGGTACGTCTTGCACAAACTGGTCTTTAAAGACCAGCGACGTACCCTGTACGACGTTAGGGGTTTAAAGTGGCTGTAAGCGATCCTGATCGCTTCCAGCCGCTTTTCAGTTATTGCAGTAACATTTTTTCCCCATCCGATGCAGAGAGAGCCACTCTGTGGCCCTCTCTGCACTGGACATCGATGGCCAAAAATCGTTGGAGGGTGGGAGCCAAAGTGGAAGGCGGGTGGGTGGCCATCGATGGCTTCTTTGATTAAGAGGGGGGCCGGATCAAGGGCAGGGGCGCGCACGGGTGCATGCACGGGGATGGCGGGCGGCGCATGCACGGGGAGGGAGCGGGTGGGAACCGTTGCCCTACAGAAAAAAAAATATACTTATAAGTGAGAGAAAGGGGGGAGGGAATGGGTTAATAAAATAGCTAAGGGATCTGGGAGGATGATATTTGGGGGGGAAGCTACACTACAGAAAAAAAAAAATCTATTTTTGTACAAACTGGATACTGGCAGACAACTGCCAGTACCCAATATGGCTCCAAATAAGATAGAGGGGGAGGGTTAGAGAGATGTTGGGGGGGGGATCAGGGAGGTTGGGGGCTAAGGGGGGACCCTACACAGCAGCATATGTAAATATGCTATTTAAAAAAAAGATACCTTTTTATTTTAGTACTGGCAGACTTTCTGCCAGTACTTAAGATGGCGGGGACAATTGTGGGGTTGGAAGGGAAGAGAGCTGTTTGGGAGGGATCAGGGGGGTGTGATGTGTCAGATGGGAGGCTGATCTCTACACTAAAGCTAAAATTAACTCTGCAAGCTCCCTACAAGCTACCTAATTAACCCCTGCACTGCTGGGCATAATACGTGTGGTGTGCAGCGGCATTTAGCGCCCTTATAATTACCAAAAAGCAACGCCAAAGCCATATATGTTTGCTATTTCTGAACAAAGGGGATCCCAGAGAAGCATTTACAACCATTTATGCCATAATTGCACAAATTGTTTGTAAATAATTTCAGTGAGAAACCTAAAGTTTGTGAAAAGATTTGTGAAAAAGTGAACGATTTTTTTTATTTGATCACATTTGGCAGTGAAATGGTGGCATGACATATACCAAAATGGGCCTTGATCAATACTTTGGGATGTCTACTAAAAAAATATATATATACATGTCAAGGGTTGTTCAGGGATTCCTGAAAGAGATCAGTGTTCTAATGTAACTAGCGCTAATTTTGAAAAAAAGTGGCTTGGAAATAGCAAAGTGCTACTTGTATTTATTGCCCTATAACTTGCAAAAAAAAAGCAAAGAACATGAAAACATTTGGGTATTTCTAAACTCAGGATAAAATTTATAAACTATTTAGCATGGGTGTTTTTTGGTGGTAGTAGATGTGTAATAGATTTTGGGGGTCAAAGTTAGAAAAAGTGTGTTTTTTTCCTCATATTTTATAATTTTTTTATAGTAAATTATAAGATATGATGAAAACAATGGTATCTTTAGAAAGTCCATTTAATGGCAAGAAAAACGGTATATAATATGTGTGGGTACAGTAAAAAAGTAAGAAAATTACAGCTAAACACAAACACCTCAGAAATGTAAAAATAGCCATAAGGGAAAGAAATTGAAAAGTGGCCTTGTCCTTAAGGTGTTAAAGTATATATATATATATATATATATAAAAAATCTCTCCTGTATTTCATTTATTTTCTTTCCTTTATCTATCTCTTTGTAGTTGCTTTCCTAATTCCCTCACATGGACTTACATCACAGTTTGTCTTCCTCCCCTCCATCTTCTTGTATTTTTATTAATTAATTATTTTTTATTCTAATAATTTTCCGCGCACAAAGCCATTTTTATAATTTTCTCACGTACAAAGCCACTTGAATTCCAGTAATTGCCATCCAGCAGATCAGCCATATCCCACCAGTATTATAGTAATTGCCAGTAACATCAGTCATGGTTAGCTCACATCCATATTGAGAGCTTTCGGATATAAACTTAATTTATGACTCCAATGTCCGTCCAGTTTTGAATAATACTAACTGGGGAGGTAAATTGGAAGACTTGTGGGCCTTTTCTATTTCTATTTTTCCCACTTTCTGCCTCTCTGTTTCCAGCTCAAAAGTTTGCACTCCCCCTTCATCTGTCATTTGGAAGTATGCTCTCAGTTCTGTCATTCAGTTAGTTATTTCCAAAAATATATATATAGATACACATTATAGAGGTTTGTACCTTTTAAAAAAAATCATGTTAGTGGTCCACGAGATTCAAAATTGTGAGTTTAGAGGTCCCTGAGGTCCTAAACCCCTGATTTAGCATATGGGTATTATATCCCTTTACAAGGGCATTGTACTCCATTTTTTTTCTTTTGTGTTGAGCAGCATATAAATACCTAGATTTTTATTTTATACTTTTTTTAACTAATCATCACGAGACAGCAGTTTCTGATTTGTGGTAGAAAGGTTAGGGACACACCTCTGCTAGGCAATATTAGTTTATTACGTATTTCAAAAAAGAAGAAATAAAATACATTAATTACAATGTTCCTTTACGAGTTGTGTTAAAAAATATATACCTATTTTTATTTTTCTTCTGGAATTTGTCTTCTCTAGTGCATTACATTAGTGCTCTTCACTCAGGCTACAATTTTGTGCAAGTATATTTGTTAGAGTACCTGGTGACCTTGCAGACTATAATATAGGCTAAGGCTTTGCAATCTGACTATGGACTTAATATTTGTATTATTAAACATAAGTAAATAGCTCAGAAAATTAATTCTAATCATAAAACAAATAGTTTGGGTTATTAAACCTAACATGCTAACATGATTTAAAAATATGATATATTTGTCATTAAAGGGATATAAAACCCAACATTTTTATTTCATGATTCAAATAGAACATGCAATTTTAAGCAACTTTCTAGTTTACTCCTATTGTCAATTTTTTTTCATTCTCTTGGTATCTTTATTTGAAAACCAAGAATGTAAGCTTAGGAGGCGGCCCATTTTTGGTTCAGTGCCTGGGTAGCGCTTGCTGATTGGTGGCTAAATGTAGCATCTATGGGCAGCCACCAATCAGCAGCTACTGAGCCTATTTAGATATGCTTTTCAACAAAGGATATCAATAGAATGAAGCAAATTCGATAATAGAAGTAAATTGAAAAGTTGTTTAAAATTGCACACTCTTTCTAAATCATGAAAGAAAAAAAATAGGTTTTAGGTCCCTTTGACTATATCACTGTGAATTTTGAATAAATTATGGTACATTTGCATTGAAGATCTTATGTATGTAATAATATAATTTAGTGGAGTTCATGCCTTCAATTTATAGCTTTAATTTGTATTACTACATAGTTACAGTATGCTCTTCAGCTTAAAAAATAAAGTTTATTTTTTTTCTTTCTTTCACACCATGTTAGAATACAAAACAAATACACTTATAAACATTAAATTCAAAACAGAACAAAAACATTATATCACTGTGTAGCACAAAGAAGATGGGCCTTAATGGATTTTTACTTTTTATCTTTTAGTCAGTCACTTGAGTAGTGTCCTGCTTCACAGACTTCACCGACCTCATTTCCATATGAATATTGATTCCTTTCACATGAATGGTCCATCCTTTTATGCTGGTTTAGCGTGAATTTCCTTTACTGAGAATATTTTTTTTTTAAATGCTTTTGCACCATGCATCACGTTTAAAACATTTCTTAACTAGAATAAAACCATAAGCTCATCTACAGCTTATCCACAGTTCTCTTGCTGTGAGGCATAAACAATCTAAATTCCCTTTTTTGGAATGATTGAATATTTGACCTTCTGCATTACCACAAGAGATAGAGGAGCAAGACATTATGTGGAAAAGAATATAAATATTAAACGATTACATTTAATTGAAGACCTTATCTGGCATGTTGTCAAGAACTATTCTTGCTTTTATTTTCATACTAAAATGTCTGCCCTACCATGTCAAACTCACAGATTCTGAGAAAAAAGGAAAACAAAGACAATCAGAAGATGACTGCATTTTATGAATAGAAATAAATAAAATAATTCTGAGTTTTTACATAGGTTTATTTCTCAAAGAGTGAACTTGATCATTTAATCCCTTCACTACTAGAAATGTCAGAGAAAAACTTGCCCAAAATACCAGGGATTTTTTTTTTATTATTTTAGCTATCACTCCACTTAAACAAATAGTGTCTTTGTTTTTTTGTTTTTATTTATCTAAGAAAACTATCGGCTAGATTACTAGTCTTGCGTTAGCAATAAAAAGCAGCATTGGCCGGTCCCAACGCTGCTTTTTAACGCCCGCTGGTATTATGAGTCTTGCAGGTACAGGTGTACCTCTCACTTTTTTTGCCAGACTTGAAAATACCGCAAATCCACTTACGACAATTGCGTATCCTCTTTTTTCAATGGGACTTGCATAGTGCCGGTATTACGAGTCTGCCAAAAAGTGAGTGGTAGACCCTCTCCTGTCAAGACTGGTACAGCATTTTAAAGTCAGTAGTAGTAAAACTCTTAACTAAAGTGCTAAAAAGTACGCTAACACCCATAAACTACCTATTAACCCCCAAACCAAAACTCTCCCGCATCTCAAACACTAAAATTTAATTTTTAACCCCTAATCTGCTGAACCGGACATCGCCGCCACTATAATAAATATATTAACCCCATAAACCGCCGCACTCCCGCCTCACAAACATTAGTTAAATATTATTAACCCCTAATCTGCCGTCCCTAACATCGCCGACACCTACCTACATTTACTAACCCCCTAATCTGCCGCCCCCAAAGTCGCCGCCACTATACTAACGTTATTAACCCCTAAATCTAAGTCTAACCCTAACCATAACACCCCTAACTTAAATATAATTTAAATAAATCTAAATAAAATTCCTATCATTAACTAAATACTTACCTATAAAATAAACCCTAAGCTAGCTACAATATAACTAATAGTTACATTGTAGCTAGCTTAGGGTTTATTTTTATTTTGCAAACAAGTATGTATTTATTTTAACTAGGTACAATAGTTATTAAATAGTTATTAACTATTTAATAACTACCTAGCTAAAATAAATACAAAGTTACCTGTAAAACAAAACCTAACCTAAGTTGCAATAACACCTAACACTACACTATAATTAAATTAATTCCCTAAATTAAATACAATTAAATACAATTATATAAAATTATCTAAAGTACAAAAACCCCCACTAAATTACAGAAAATAATAAACAAATTACAACATTTTTAAACTAATTACACCTAATCTTATCCCCCTAACAAAATAAAAAAGCCCCCCAAATAAAAAAAGGCCTATTACAAATAGCCCTTAAAATGGCCTTTTGCGGGGCATTGCCCCAAAGTAATCAGCTCTCTTACCTGTAAAAAACTAACAAATCCCCCCCAACATTAAAACCCACCACCCACACAACCAACCCTATTGTAAACCCTCCCAATACCCCCTTAAAAAACCTAACACTAACCCCTTGAAGATCACCTTACCGGGAAAAGTCTTCACCCAGCCGGGCCGAAGTCCTCAATGAAGCCGGGAAAAGTCAGCGAATAGGATTTTTTCTACCTTAATTCCGATTGGCTGATAGAATTCTATCAGCCAATCGGAATTGAAGGGATGCCATCTTGGATCACGTCACATAAAGGTACCTTCATTCTGTGTTAGCCGTCGGATGAAGATAGAAGATGCCGTCTGGATGAAGACTTCTGCCCATCTGAAGGACCACTTCGCCTGGCTTGGATGAATACTTCTCCCAGCTTCATTGAGGACTGTGGCCCAGTTTGGTGAAGACTTCTCCAGTAAGGTGTTCAAGGGGTTAGTGTTAGGTTTTTTTAAGGGGGTATTGGGTGGGTTTTAGTGTAGGGTTGGTTGTGTGGGTGGTGGGTTTTAATGTTGGGGGGATTTGTAATTTTTTTTACAGGTAAGAGAGCTGATTACTTTGGGGCAATGCCCCGCAAAAGGCCCTTTTAAGGGCTATTTGTAATTTAGTAACTCTGGAAACAAAACAAGGAGAGAGGTGCCGTATGTGTGAATCAATCAACAGCTGAAGGAGAATGCAAACAATTCACATTCTGTGAAGGCACTCCAATGTTCCAATAGATGCAGGCGGGTGTTCACTGCAGACCAGCTAGCTGTACAAGGCAGGATCAGGAATCCCAGGAGGAACAGCGTCCCAAGGTAGCGTAGAATAATGCACTCAGCAATAAGAATGTATAGTTAAAAATATGTTTTAATACACAGAAAAAAACAATATTAAAAACAACAACTCATGCTATATTGTGCACAAACATATCATGCAATGCGTTTCACGGTTCACACCGTTTCATTAGGCATGTATTCTAGTAAAAAATCAGCCCTTAAATAGGGCTATGCTACCTTTACCCACACCCTCAAACCAACAAACAAACCAATCAGTCTGCCCTTTGTCTAATTGGTAATTGAATTGTAGCACCTGGATACCTCATGTGATGAGGGTGTGTAAAATAAAGTATATATAAAAGAAAATATATATATTTATATAAATAAACTCTAAATGAGTATGTGGTGCATGCTTAGATCCATATATATATATATATAAAAAAGGTATCTATTATAACAATTTGATAGAGTAAATAAACTTTCTATTAAAAGTGCGAGAGTCATGTACTTCATATGAATAAAAACAGACTCTGACTCTGCCTCTAATAATACTCCTCCTCTGCACTGACTGACTTGCAGTTCATTATGACACCGATACTAATCATGCAGGGTTATATTGTATAATCCTATGTCTAACATAATAATAAAGAATGCAGAATATAGGGCCATAATATGAATCGAGTGCTAACATATACAGCATTTGTGGATTTCATCTGTGGATTAGTGATGTCGCGAATATAAAAATTTGGGTTCGCGAACGGCGAACGCAAGCTTCCACAACTGTTCGCGAACGGGCGAACCGGGCGAATCGCCATAGACTTCAATAGGCAGGCAAACTTTAAAACCCACAGGGACTCTTTCTGGCCACAATAGTGATGGAAAAGTTGTTTTAAGGGGACTAACACCTGGACTGTGGCATGCCGGAGGGGGATCCATGGCAAAACTCCCATGGAAAATGACATACTGGATGCAGTGTCTGGTTTTAATCCATAAAGGGCATAAATCACCTAAAATTCCTAAATTGTTTGGAATAACGTGCTTTAAAACATCAGGTATGATGTTGTATTGATCAGGTAGTGTAAGGGTTATGCCCGCTTCACAGTGACAGACCAAACTCAAGCAGTCCATTTGCACAACCGCAAACTCCCCATTTGCAGAAGGTTGGATACCAAGCTAGCCATGTCCTGTTCCTTGTCCTCACTGATGTCATTGAAGGTCTCTTCCTCCACCCAGGAACGTACAATACCAAGGGTCCCCGAAAGGTGACAACAAGTCCCCTGGGATGCCTGCTGTGTTTGGTCTTCCACCTCCTCAAAGCCACCTTCCTCCTCTGACTCCTCTTCTTCAGACTCCTCTCTCTGCGTTGCCTCTCTCTGCGTTATTATAAGGTGTGTTAAGTAGTACTATTCCTATCAGTTTAATCCCTGTTACGTCCCCTATCAGGGGACGTGTATATGGCATCGATTTTAAGAACCGGGAGATGGAAAAAGATGCTTGGTCGGTCCTCCTACTTCAAATTTGGGGCACTGCGCGTGCAATCTAATGTGCCACCAGATAGGAGTGGTGTGTTAAGTAGTACTACTCTTATCAGTTTAATCCCTGTTACGTCCCCTATCAGTGTTGTTTTTTTTTTAAATGCACACTACTGTTACAACAGATATGAGTGGTGGCACTGGTGTGACACTGTGCCCTGGCAGGCAGGCACTGAAATGAACACGTGTGAAGGAAACTGACTGCTATTATTTCACAGTCAAAAAAGTGTTGTTTTTTTTAAATGTACACTACTGTTAAACCAGATATGAGTTGCACTGGGGTGACACTGTGCCTTGGCAGGCAGGCACTGAAACGCACATGTGTGAAGGAAACTGACTGCTATTATTTAACACAGTCAAAAAAGTGTTGTTTTTTTTTTAAATCTACACTACTGTTACACCAGATATGAGTTGCACTGGGGTGACACTGTGCCCTGGCAGGCACTGAAACGCACACGTGTGAAGGAAACTGACTGCTATTATTTAACACAGTCAAAAAAGTGTTGTTTTTTTTAAATGTACACTGCTGTTACACCAGATATGAGTTGCACTGGGGTGACACTGTGCCCTGGCAGGCACTGAAACGCACACGTGTGAAGGAAACTGACTGCTATTATTTAACACAGTCAAAAAAGTGTTGTTTTTTTAAATGTACACTACTGTTACACCAGATATGAGTTGCACTGGGGTGACACTGTGCCGTGGCAGGCACTGAAATTCACACGTGTGAAGGAAACTGACTGCTATTATTTAACACAATCAAAAAAGTGTTGTTTTTTTTTTAAATGTACACTACTGTTACACCAGATATGAGTTGCACTGGGGTGACACTGTGCCCTGGCAGGCACTGAAACGCACACGTGTGAAGGAAACTGACTGCTATTATTTAACACAGTCAAAAAAAGTGTTTTTTTTTTTTAAATCTACACTACTGTTACACCAGATATGAGTTGCACTGGGGTGACACTGTGCCCTGGCAGGCACTGAAACGCACACATGTGAAGGAAACTGACTGCTATTATTTAACACAGTCAAAAAAGGGTTGTTTTTTTTAAATCTACACTACTGTTACACCAGATATGAGTTGCACTGGGGTGACACTGTGCCCTGGCAAGCACTGAAACGCACACGTGTGAAGGAAATTGACTGCTATTATTTAACACAGTCAAAAAAGTGTTTTTTTTTTTTTTAAATCTACACTACTGTTACAACAGATATGAGTTGCACTGGGGTTACACTGTGCCCTGGCAGGAACTGAAACGCACACGTGTGAAGGAAACTGACTGCTATTATTTAACACAGTCAAAAAAGGGTTGTTTTTTTTAAATTCACACTACTGTTACACCAGATATGAGTTGCACTGGGGTGACACTGTGCCTTGGCAGGCACTGAAATGCACACATGTGAAGGAAACTGACTGCTATTATTTAACACAATCAAAAAAGTGTTGTTTTTTTTTAAATGTACACTACTTTTACACCAGATATGAGTTGCACTGGGGTGACCCTGTGCCCTGGCAGGCAGGCACTGAAACGCACACGTGTGAAGGAAACTGACTGCTATTATTTAACACAGTCAAAAAATTGTTGTTTTTTTAATCTACACTACTGTTACACCGATATGAGTTGCACTGGGGTGACACTGTGCCCTGGCAGGCAGGCACTGAAACGCACACGTGTGAAGGAAACTGACTGCTATTATTTAACACAGTCAAAAAAGTGTTGTTTTTTTAAATCTACACTACTGTTACACCAGATATGAGTTGCACTGGGGTAACACTGTGCCCTGGCAGGCAGGCACTGAAACGCACACGTGTGAAGGAAAATGACTGCTATTTTTTTTTTTTCAATCTACACTACTGTTAGATATGAGTTGCACTGGGGTGACACTGTGCCCTGGCAGGCACTGAAACACACATGTGTGAAGGAAACTGACTGCTATTATTTAACACAGTCAAAAAAGTGTTGTTTTTTTTAAATCTACACTACTGTTACACCAGATATGAGTTGCACTGGGGTGACACTGTGCCCTGGCAGGCACTGAAACGCACACATGTGAAGGAAACTGACTGCTATTATTTAACACAGTCAAAAAAGGGTTGTTTTTTTTAAATCTACACTACTGTTACACCAGATATGAGTTGCACTGGGGTGACACTGTGCCCTGGCAAGCACTGAAACGCACACGTGTGAAGGAAATTGACTGCTATTATTTAACACAGTCAAAAAAGTGTTTTTTTTTTTTTTTAAATCTACACTACTGTTACAACAGATATGAGTTGCACTGGGGTTACACTGTGCCCTGGCAGGAACTGAAACGCACACGTGTGAAGGAAACTGACTGCTATTATTTAACACAGTCAAAAAAGGGTTGTTTTTTTTTAAATTCACACTACTGTTACACCAGATATGAGTTGCACTGGGGTGACACTGTGCCGTGGCAGGCACTGAAATGCACACATGTGAAGGAAACTGACTGCTATTATTTAACACAATCAAAAAAGTGTTGTTTTTTTTAAATGTACACTACTGTTACACCAGATATGAGTTGCACTGGGGTGACCCTGTGCCCTGGCAGGCAGGCACTGAAACGCACACGTGTGAAGGAAACTGACTGCTATTATTTAACACAGTCAAAAAATTGTTGTTTTTTTAATCTACACTACTGTTACACCGATATGAGTTGCACTGGGGTGACACTGTGCCCTGGCAGGCAGGCACTGAAACGCACACGTGTGAAGGAAACTGACTGCTATTATTTAACACAGTCAAAAAAGTGTTGTTTTTTTAAATCTACACTACTGTTACACCAGATATGAGTTGCACTGGGGTAACACTGTGCCCTGGCAGGCAGGCACTGAAACGCACACGTGTGAAGGAAACTGACTGCTATTTTTTTTTTTCAATCTACACTACTGTTAGATATGAGTTGCACTGGGGTGACACTGTGCCCTGGCAGGCACTGAAACGCACACGTGTGAAGGAAACTGACTGCTATTATTTAACACAGTCAAAAAAGTGTTGTTTTTTTTAAATCTACACTACTGTTACACCAGATATGAGTTGCACTGGGGTGACACTGTGCCCTGGCAGGCAGGCCCTGAAACGCACACGTGTGAAGGAAACTGACTGCTATTATTTAACACAGTCAAAAAAGTGTTTTTTTTTTTTTTTTTAAATCTACACTACTGTTACACCAGATATGAGTTGCACTGGGGTGACACTGTGCCCTGGCAGGCACTGAAACGCACACGTGTGAAGGAAACTGACTGCTATTTTTTTAACACAGTCAAAAAAGTGTTGTTTTTTTTTAAATCTACACTACTGTTACACCAGATATGAGTTGCACTGGGGTGACACTGTGCCCTGGCAGGCACTGAAACGCACACGTGTGAAGGAAACTGACTGCTATTATTTAACACAGTCAAAAAGTGTTGTTTTTTTAATCTACACTACTGTTACACCGATATGAGTTGCACTGGGGTGACACTCTGCCCTGGCAGGCACTGAAACGCACACGTGTGAAGGAAACTGACTGCTATTATTTAACACAGTCAAAAAAGTGTTGTTTTTTTAAATCTACACTACTGTTACACCAGATATGAGTTGCACTAGGGTGACACTGTGCCCTGGCAGCCAGGCCCTGAAACGCACACGTGTGAAGGAAACTGACTGCTATTATTTAACACACTCAAAAAAGTGTTTTTTTTTTTTAATGTGCACTACTGTTACACCAGATATGAGTTGCACTGGGGTGACACTGTGCCCTGGCAGGCACTGAAACGCACACGTGTGAAGGAAACTGACTGCTATTATTTAACACAGTCAAAAAAGTGTTGTTGTTTTTTTTTAATCTACACTACTGTTACACCAGATATGAGTTGCACTGGGGTGACACTGTGCCCTGGCAGGCACTGAAACGCACACGTGTGAAGGAAACTGACTGCTATTATTTAACACAGTCAAAAAAGTGTTGTTTTTTTAAATCTACACTACTGTTACACCAGATATGAGTTGCACTAGGGTGACACTGTGCCCTGGCAGGCAGGCACTGAAACGCACACGTGTGAAGGAAACTGACTGCTATTATTTAACACAGTCAAAAAAGTGTTGTTTTTTTAAATCTACACTACTGTTACACCAGATATGAGTTGCACTGGGGTAACACTGTGCCCTGGCAGGCAGGCACTGAAACGCACACGTGTGAAGGAAAATGACTGCTATTTTTTTTTTTTCAATCTACACTACTGTTAGATATGAGTTGCACTGGGGTGACACTGTGCCCTGGCAGGCACTGAAACACACATGTGTGAAGGAAACTGACTGCTATTATTTAACACAGTCAAAAAAGTGTTGTTTTTTTTAAATCTACACTACTGTTACACCAGATATGAGTTGCACTGGGGTGACACTGTGCCCTGGCAGGCACTGAAACGCACACATGTGAAGGAAACTGACTGCTATTATTTAACACAGTCAAAAAAGGGTTGTTTTTTTTAAATCTACACTACTGTTACACCAGATATGAGTTGCACTGGGGTGACACTGTGCCCTGGCAAGCACTGAAACGCACACGTGTGAAGGAAATTGACTGCTATTATTTAACACAGTCAAAAAAGTGTTTTTTTTTTTTTTTAAATCTACACTACTGTTACAACAGATATGAGTTGCACTGGGGTTACACTGTGCCCTGGCAGGAACTGAAACGCACACGTGTGAAGGAAACTGACTGCTATTATTTAACACAGTCAAAAAAGGGTTGTTTTTTTTTAAATTCACACTACTGTTACACCAGATATGAGTTGCACTGGGGTGACACTGTGCCTTGGCAGGCACTGAAATGCACACATGTGAAGGAAACTGACTGCTATTATTTAACACAATCAAAAAAGTGTTGTTTTTTTTAAATGTACACTACTGTTACACCAGATATGAGTTGCACTGGGGTGACCCTGTGCCCTGGCAGGCAGGCACTGAAACGCACACGTGTGAAGGAAACTGACTGCTATTATTTAACACAGTCAAAAAATTGTTGTTTTTTTAATCTACACTACTGTTACACCGATATGAGTTGCACTGGGGTGACACTGTGCCCTGGCAGGCAGGCACTGAAACGCACACGTGTGAAGGAAACTGACTGCTATTATTTAACACAGTCAAAAAAGTGTTGTTTTTTTAAATCTACACTACTGTTACACCAGATATGAGTTGCACTGGGGTAACACTGTGCCCTGGCAGGCAGGCACTGAAACGCACACGTGTGAAGGAAACTGACTGCTATTTTTTTTTTTCAATCTACACTACTGTTAGATATGAGTTGCACTGGGGTGACACTGTGCCCTGGCAGGCACTGAAACGCACACGTGTGAAGGAAACTGACTGCTATTATTTAACACAGTCAAAAAAGTGTTGTTTTTTTTAAATCTACACTACTGTTACACCAGATATGAGTTGCACTGGGGTGACACTGTGCCCTGGCAGGCAGGCCCTGAAACGCACACGTGTGAAGGAAACTGACTGCTATTATTTAACACAGTCAAAAAAGTGTTTTTTTTTTTTTTTTAAATCTACACTACTGTTACACCAGATATGAGTTGCACTGGGGTGACACTGTGCCCTGGCAGGCACTGAAACGCACACGTGTGAAGGAAACTGACTGCTATTTTTTTAACACAGTCAAAAAAGTGTTGTTTTTTTTTAAATCTACACTACTGTTACACCAGATATGAGTTGCACTGGGGTGACACTGTGCCCTGGCAGGCACTGAAACGCACACGTGTGAAGGAAACTGACTGCTATTATTTAACACAGTCAAAAAGTGTTGTTTTTTTAATCTACACTACTGTTACACCGATATGAGTTGCACTGGGGTGACACTCTGCCCTGGCAGGCACTGAAACGCACACGTGTGAAGGAAACTGACTGCTATTATTTAACACAGTCAAAAAAGTGTTGTTTTTTTAAATCTACACTACTGTTACACCAGATATGAGTTGCACTAGGGTGACACTGTGCCCTGGCAGCCAGGCCCTGAAACGCACACGTGTGAAGGAAACTGACTGCTATTATTTAACACACTCAAAAAAGTGTTTTTTTTTTTTAATGTGCACTACTGTTACACCAGATATGAGTTGCACTGGGGTGACACTGTGCCCTGGCAGGCACTGAAACGCACACGTGTGAAGGAAACTGACTGCTATTATTTAACACAGTCAAAAAAGTGTTGTTGTTTTTTTTTAATCTACACTACTGTTACACCAGATATGAGTTGCACTGGGGTGACACTGTGCCCTGGCAGGCACTGAAACGCACACGTGTGAAGGAAACTGACTGCTATTATTTAACACAGTCAAAAAAGTGTTGTTTTTTTAAATCTACACTACTGTTACACCAGATATGAGTTGCACTAGGGTGACACTGTGCCCTGGCAGCCAGGCCCTGAAACGCACACGTGTGAAGGAAACTGACTGCTATTATTTAACACACTCAAAAAAGTGTTTTTTTTTTTTAATGTGCACTACTGTTACACCAGATATGAGTTGCACTGGGGTGACACTGTGCCCTGGCAGGCACTGAAACGCACACGTGTGAAGGAAACTGACTGCTATTATTTAACACAGTCAAAAAAGTGTTGTTGTTTTTTTTTAATCTACACTACTGTTACACCAGATATGAGTTGCACTGGGGTGACACTGTGCCCTGGCAGGCACTGAAACACACACGTGTGAAGGAAACTGACTGCTATTATTTAACACAGTCAAAAAAGTGTTGTTGTTTTTTAAATCTACACTACTGTTACACCAGATATGAGTTGCACTGGGGTGACACTGTGCCCTGGCAGGCACTGAAACGCACACGTGTGAAGGAAACTGACTGCTATTTTTTTAACACAGTCAAAAAAGTGTTGTTGTTTTTTAAATCTACACTACTGTTACACCAGATATGAGTTGCACTGGGGTGACACTGTGCCCTGGCAGGCACTGAAACGCACACGTGTGAAGGAAACTGACTGCTATTATTTAACACAGTCAAAAAATTGTTGTTTTTTTAATCTACACTACTGTTACACCAGATATGAGTTGCACTAGGGTGACACTGTGCCCTGGCAGGCACTGAAATGCACACGTGTGAAGGAAACTAACTGCTATTATTTAACACAGTCAAAAAAGCGTTGTTTTTTTAAAATCTACACTACTGTTACACCAGATATGAGTTGCACTGGGGTGACACTGTGCCCTGGCAGGCAGGCCCTGAAACGCACGCGTGTGAAGGAAACTGACTGCTATTATTTAACACAGTCAAAAAAGTGTTTTTTTTTTTAAATTCACACTACTGTTACACCGATATGAGTTGCACTGGGGTGACACTCTGCCCTGGCAGGCACTGAAACGCACACGTGTGAAGGAAACTGACTGCTATTATTTAACACAGTCAAAAAAGTGTTGTTTTTTTAAATCTACACTACTGTTACACCAGATATGAGTTGCACTAGGGTGACACTGTGCCCTGGCAGCCAGGCCCTGAAACGCACACGTGTGAAGGAAACTGACTGCTATTATTTAACACACTCAAAAAAGTGTTTTTTTTTTTTAATGTGCACTACTGTTACACCAGATATGAGTTGCACTGGGGTGACACTGTGCCCTGGCAGGCACTGAAACGCACACGTGTGAAGGAAACTGACTGCTATTATTTAACACAGTCAAAAAAGTGTTGTTGTTTTTTTTTAATCTACACTACTGTTACACCAGATATGAGTTGCACTGGGGTGACACTGTGCCCTGGCAGGCACTGAAACGCACACGTGTGAAGGAAACTGACTGCTATTATTTAACACAGTCAAAAAAGTGTTGTTGTTTTTTAAATCTACACTACTGTTACACCAGATATGAGTTGCACTGGGGTGACACTGTGCCCTGGCAGGCACTGAAACGCACACGTGTGAAGGAAACTGACTGCTATTTTTTTAACACAGTCAAAAAAGTGTTGTTGTTTTTTAAATCTACACTACTGTTACACCAGATATGAGTTGCACTGGGGTGACACTGTGCCCTGGCAGGCACTGAAACGCACACGTGTGAAGGAAACTGACTGCTATTATTTAACACAGTCAAAAAATTGTTGTTTTTTTAATCTACACTACTGTTACACCAGATATGAGTTGCACTAGGGTGACACTGTGCCCTGGCAGGCACTGAAATGCACACGTGTGAAGGAAACTAACTGCTATTATTTAACACAGTCAAAAAAGCGTTGTTTTTTTAAAATCTACACTACTGTTACACCAGATATGAGTTGCACTGGGGTGACACTGTGCCCTGGCAGGCAGGCCCTGAAACGCACGCGTGTGAAGGAAACTGACTGCTATTATTTAACACAGTCAAAAAAGTGTTTTTTTTTTTTAAATTCACACTACTGTTACACCAGATATGAGTTGCACTGGGGTGACACTGTGCCTTGGCAGGCACTGAAATGCACACATGTGAAAGAAACTGACTGCTATTATTTAACACAGTCAAAAAAGTGTTTTTTTTTTTCAAATCTACATTACTGTTACACCAGATATGAGTGGTGGCACTGGGCAAGTGGGCACAGTATACGCTGTGAGCCTGACAGACACGCTGGCAGGCAGGCAACTGCAATTAGATTACACAGGGAAAAAAAAAAGACATTCTAGCCCTAAAAAGGGCTTTTTGGGGTGCTGTCCTTACAGCAGAGATCAGATGAGTCCTTCAGGACTGTAGTGGACACTAAATACACTAGCCTAGCTATTAAATCAGCAGCAGCTACACTGTCCCTCCTCTCACTAAGAATGCAGCTTCTGAATGAATCTAAAACGGATGCTGTCCAGGAGGTAGGAGGGTCTGGGAGGGAGGGTCTGCTGCTGATTGGCTGGAATGTGTCTGCTGTCTGTGAGGTACAGGGTCAAAGTTTTACTCAATGATGAAGAATAGGGGGCAGATCGAACATTGCATATGTTCGCCCGCCGCGGCAAACGCGAACAAGCTATGTTCACCGGGAACTATTCGCCGGCGAACTATTCACGACATCACTACTGTGGATTTTACATCCTACCACCACATACACACCTTGTCTATCCACTAAGGACTGTGATATATACTGGTGACTATATCTCATTATATTGGTTTTGTTTTTGGAATATCCTAAAACATCTTTTTGTTTTCTAACATTTAGCGCCCCCTATAGGGTGCTAACCCTTCATCTCTTGTAATTTAGTGTAGGGTAGGGCTTTTTTTTTATTGTGGGGGGGCTTTTTATTGCGTTAGGGGGATTAGATTAGGTGTAATTAGTTTATGTCAAGGGCAGCAGATTACGGGTTAATAAGTGTAAGAATAGGGGTCTTTAGACTCAGGGTTCATGTTAGGGTGTTAGGTGTAGACATAAAATATATTTCCCCATAGGAATCAATGGGGCTGCGTTAAGGAGCTTTACACTGCTTTTTTGCAGGTGTTAGACTTTTTTCAGCTGGCTCTCCCCGTTGATTCCTATGGGGAAATCGTGCACGAGCACGTTACACCAGCTCACCGCTAACGTAAGCAGCGCTGGTATTGGAGTGCGGTAAGGAGCAAAATTTTGCTCAACGCTTACTTCTTGTCTGGGTTGTAAAAACCCATAATACCAGCACTGTCTGTAAGTGAACGGTGAGCATAAACTGCTTGTTAGCACTGCAAGCCAATAGGATTTTTTCTACCTTAATTCCGATTGGCTGATAGAATTCTATCATCTAATCGGAATTGAAGGGACGCCATCTTGGATGACATCATTTAAAGGAACCTTCATTCCAGAAGAGCCGTCGGATGAAGAGGATGCTCCACGTCTTGAAGATGGACCTGCTCCGCGCCGGATGGATGAAGATAGAAGATGCCGTCTGGATGAAGACTTCTGCCCCTCTGGAGGACCACTTCGCCCCGCTTGGATGAAAACTTCTCCCGGCTTCGTTGAGGACTTCAGCCTGGTTGGATGAAGACTTCTCCCGGTAAGGTGATCTTCAAGGGGTTAGTGTTAGGTTTTTTTAAGGGGGTATTCGGTGGGTTTTAGAGTAGGGTTGGTTGTGTGGGTGGTGCGTTTTAATGTTGGGGGGATTTGTAATTTTTTTTTACAGGTAAAAGAGTGGATTACTTTAGGGCAATGCCCCACAAAAGGTCCTTTTAAGGGCTATTTGTAATTTAGTGTAGGGTAGGGCATTTTTATTTTGGGGGGCTTTTTATTTTGTTAGGGGGATTAGATTAGGTGTAAAAAATTTAAAAATAATTTAGTGTTTTTTTTTTAGTAATTTAGATAATTTTATTTAATTGTATTTAATTGTATTTAATTTAGGGAATTAATTTAATTATAGTGTAGTGTTAGGTGTAATTGTAACTTAGGTTAAGTTTTATTTTACAGGTACTTTTGTATTTATTTTAGCTAGGTAGTTATTAAATAGTTAATAACTATTTGGTAACTATTCTACTTAGTTAAAATAAATACAAATTTGCCTGTAAAATACAAATAAACCCTAAGCTAGCTACAATGTAACTAGCTTACGGCTAGATTTAGAGTTTTGTCGGTAACGACCCGCGTAGCTAACGCTGGCTTTTTTCTGGCCGCACCTTTAAAATAACTCTGGTATGAGGGGGGCGGAGCTAACCGTCAAGCTGGAGAGACGTTCATGGAAAGAGCTCTCTCTTACTTTTGCATTTTAAGCATAAATAAGGAGTTTTTATATGTAGATATCAGTTTGTCTCTCATAGGCTCAACTTATAATCTACTTATTGAAGGCTGATAAGTGTGTTTTGAGTGCTTCCAGCTTTTGGGCGAAGAGAAACTTGTGTGAATCGGCACTGACCGGATACTGAGGAACTGCATTGTAGTGCCAGGAGGTGATCCCAACTGGCTGCTTGACACCCACTACTGAGCTCCGGACTGATTATCGGCTGTCCCCTTGATTGCGCATCACTGCTGCCCGGAGGGTCAGGGCTCCGCTCCGGAGTGGCAGCTTATTACCGCATGTGTGATTGTGAGAAGACACCGAGGCCAACTGTCAGCCGCAAAGAATCACTCATGCTTTGACCCCTACCTTTTCTCTTGTGAGGAAGTTTGCTTCGGATGACAGGCCGGTTCCGGACAGGACTTGTGTGGGCCTTAGCAGGAGGCCGGAGAGCCATCTTGCGGCCTAACCCGTTGCAGGACCAGGAGATCCCAGGCGGAGTGAACCGGTGCCGATCTACAGCTAGCAGCCAGTGAGGAGGGTAAGAACCTACCGCAAGCCGCACCACACTCTTGCATTTACCTGATGCTGGGCTAAGAATATAGAACAGTGTAACACTAATAAGTGCCCTATATGCAGCTAGATTATCCCAGTTTGTAACGGTCCCTGCTCTGGCTATCTAACCAACTCAAGCCAGAAGTGGGACACTTGCCTCTCAGAATTAGCTTGGTGCCATACATCGGACCTGTTGGGAAAAAGCTTATCCCCATTCAGCACACATTTTGCATCATATATCCTGCACAGAGTAATAAAATTACAGACTTGGCTGATTAGCTTACAAAATATAAATGCAGGTATAACTGCTTTGGATCAGAACTAGTCAAGCTTTGCCAGTTAAAAGAAATTGAAGGAACACAAACAGCACCCATAACAGGGCTAGTGGTAGAGCTTAATGAGGTGGATTTGAAATAAAGAGACATAATTGTACAGAACTGCGGCAGACATCAAGAATTGCAGTAAATATAAAGACAGAGAGGTGTAGCGTTATCACTATAAAATCTGTTAGCACATGATACCGAACACCACTGAATACAATTGTGCTTTGCTGGCCTCTATCCCCTTCATTTCCTGCTGAACGCTGTGTCAGTAGGTCATACCCCATTACCCCTGCCCGTCTTCGTCCAGTGGGGACAACTGCCCTGGGGTATAGAGGCTGGTGACATTAATTAACTTCCAGTGTATGGGATGATGGAATGCATGATGACCCATCTACATAGGAAAAAGCCACTGGGAGATGTAATGAGTTAAAGATGTAAAGATGTGTTTTTGAAGTAGTCCAACAATCACACACTGCTCAAGACGAACTACCACAAGTATATATGGAACAGTGCTCCTCTCACCTTACACTATTCTTCCCTCATAGCATTACATAAGCATACTGCCTGAGCATATGGGATGAAGAAAGTGAGGCAGCATTATTAATATATGGAATAAACGCCCCTACTTAGGTAGAGGGGGAGGGTTTTGAAGAAGAGTCCCAGAAACACAACCTTTAGTTAATTAAATTGAATCAAAAGGACTTGGCTCTTGATATCTCCTGATTCTGCAAGATTATCTAGACTGTCTACCTGACCGGGGTAGGGACGACACTGAGAGAGATATTCATTATGTCAACCAGGAAAGGGAACAAGACGGATAAAGGGATGAAGAGCACATCTATGGAGACATTTTTCAAAACGCCCAGAGCCCATAAAGTTAAAGATCTTCTTTTAAATGAAGTGGAGGAGGATCCTGAATCTGAAAATGAGGGAGAACCTGAAGACATGACTCCTGTGACCAAGGCGGATCTAAATGCCCTGGTATCCAAACAGGATATTGCGACCAATTTCGATAAACTCTGGGAAAAGATGGATAGCTTTCAAGAGAAGATTACCAACAGTCTTACTGATATCAAAACTGAAATCTCTGAACTGGGCAATCGGGTAGACTCATTGGAAACAGCAACTGATGAAATGAGTGAAGAAGTAGCTGAAGCAGCCCAAACATTAACAAACCAACAACAAATGATAATGGAGCTAGAAGAGAAAATTGAGGACATCGAAAATAGGAGCAGAAGATCCAATATCCGCCTCAAAGGGGTCCCTGAGACAATTGGAGCAGAAGACCTGCACGACTATCTCCAGCAACTATTTAGGGCAATACTGGGAGCATCAGTTGACTCTGAAGTTCAAATAGAAAGAGCCCATAGGGCCCTTAGGGCTAAGCCCAAACCAGATCAACCCCCGAGAGATGTTATACTTAAGCTCCTGAGATACCCCGATAGAGAAAAAATATTGTCAGCTGCAAGACACAACCCCACGTTTAAATTCCAAGGCAACGTTATTCAGTTTTTTCAAGATTTATGCATCAAGACCCTACAAAGAAGATATACCCTCCGACCACTCACCCTCCTCCTCAGGAAACACCACATTCCATACAGATGGGGTTTCCCCTTTGCCTTGCATGTAGTGAGAAATGGCAGAACTGCCACGATCAAGAACACAGCGGAAATACCTGATATTTGCAAATTTTTGGAGCTGGATCCACCAGAAATTACAGAAAAGGAAGCAACAACAAGCTCTCTGGAACTTTCTCACTCTCAGGCAAAGTCTCAGAGACCGAGATGGAAAAAAGTTACTAAAAAGAAAGCTAAGACTTGAAAACTAGATATAATAAGGGCAGCACCCACTGGAAAGATTTTTACTTTTCTGCTGTAAATTTATAAGACATAGGCAAGGATCATTAACCCCATGACAAAGAGAGGGGTTGAGAGGACACTAAGCCTAAGAGACTGTTGTATGATCATTAACGTTCATAAGATGCTTTATATTGTGGTTTTTGTTGTGACCATGTACAAAACACACACTGTGGTGGTGTTGGTAAAAGATGACCAGCACACTGTTATATTGTAATATGTTTTTGGTTATATTAATGTTTATGTTTTTGTTCTTTGGAGTCACGGGATGCCCCACGAGTACGCAGAGCTCATCAATCATAGGTGAATCGCTAAGAGGTTGGGAGAGGTCTCATCAGAAAGAGAACAAGGTACCCTTAGAATACCCAACCACTGGTAAGAAAAGAGTAGTGCACAAATATATGCTTAAGAATGTCATTAGCTAGAATAACATTGCTCTCGCATAATGCGAGAGGTCTCAACACCGACATAAAAAGAAGGACAGCACTGACTAATTATAGACGACTGAAAGCTACTGTAATTTTCCTCCAGGAGACACATTTCCTGCACTCCACCATTCCCAAATACTGGGCTAGAGACTTTCCACAACAATTCCACTCTACGATAGATTCTAAAAAAAGAGGAGTCTCTATTCTTATACACTCCTCTATACCTTTCACACACAAAGAAACTATAGCAGACAAAGACGGCAGATACCTCCTGGTGTCAGGTCAAGTAGGGGGAATAGATATAGTCCTTTGCAACGTGTACGCCCCAAATGAACAACAAGACAAATATTTTCAAAATATATCTCATCTACTAACTGACTGGTCTAGGACACGTATAATCTTAGCAGGAGACTTTAACATAGACATACAATCACTGATGAAACACACATCCAACTTGCAATCTAAAAAGAAGACTAGACAGAAAGGGGTAGCTAAGAACATAGGGGGGATGCTTGAGCAGCATATGCTGCAGGACACTTGGCAAGTACTTAATGGGGATGCTAGAGACACCACATTCTACTCATCGGCACACAACAGTTACTCGAAGATAGATTATGTGTATACGAGTCAGATACTGCAACTGATATTACAACATATAGATATTCTTCCGTGTGTATGGTCAGATCATTCAATTACTAAACTATGTCTAGGGGACCTATTGGACCCAAAGAGAACAAAATCATGGACTTATGATCCGTTTTGTATTAAAAATCCGCTCGTAAAAGATAAAATTCTTAAGGATCTAGAGGAATATTGGCAGATTAATGTAGATACCACGAGTAACCCTATTATACCATGGGCGGCACATAAAGCAGTGATTAGAGGTATATTAATTAAAGAAAAGACAGCAGCTAGGAGACAACACACCCTACTCCTGACACAATTATACTCGGAGATTACTTCACTAGAGAGGGCACATAGAATAACTAGATCCCAAGCCACATTGACGCAATTGCAGAGCACTAAGAATAAGCTACAAACTATATTAAATGAACAGTCCGTCAAAGTGGCACACAGACTGAAAACAAACTACTTTATCTTCTCAAATAAACCTGATAGATATCTAGCGAAAAAAATCAGGGACAATTATCAGGCCTTATCAATACCGAGCATACAGAACTCAAAGGGACACATGACATCCCACCCACAGGAAATTGTTGACACATTTGCTCACTTTTATAGCGACTTGTATGATGGGACTAAAGTGCAACACTGCCCTCTGACGGAAAAAGTATTTGATTCTTTTTTACATAAAGCGGACCTGAAGCCAATTTCTGAGGAAGATAGGGAAGCCCTGAACGCTAAAATTACACCTGAGGAGGTACGAGCTGCTATTAAAGATCTTAAACCTAGCAAAGCCCCAGGTCCAGATGGATTCCCAGGGGAATACTATAAAGCTTTTAGAGATATACTATTGCCTCACCTGGTGGTGTTTGCTAACCACATTATGGAAGGGGGAGAAATACCTACAGAACTGCTTCAGGCTAGGATAGTGGTGATCCCAAAACAGGGAAAGGACCCCCATTTCTGCGCTAATTATAGACCAATTTCCCTTATCAACCAGGACCTTAAAATAGTTACTAAAATACTAGCTAATAGACCCGAAACACATCCTGCCCTCAATCATACACCCTGATCAAGTTGGATTTATTAAGGACAGGGAGGCCCCCGACAATATACGTAGAATGGTATCGGTTATTGACTTTCTTCGAGACAAAGGGATGCCTTCTCTGATCCTATCTTTGGATGCGGAGAAGGCATTCGACCGAGTTGACTGGAAATATATGTTGAGTGTGCTGTCACTAATGGGTTTTGAGGGACGGTTTGTGAAGGCCATTAAGGGATTATATTCGACACCCACGGCACAGGTTAGAGCAATCGGACACCAATCTGAGACTATACATATACTTAACGGTACACGACAGGGATGCCCCTTATCACCCTTAATCTTTGCGCTATGCATAGAACCCTTAGCTGCATATATACGTAATTGTCCTGATATCTGGGGACTGGAAGTAGGGAAGATACATCATAAAATTACCTTATTTGCAGACGATGTGTTGCTCACCATTACGAAACCGCTCATCTCGTTACCACACGTATATCATGCCATACAATTATTCTCCCAGATATCGGGGTATAAAATTAACGCAGACAAATGCGAAGCACTCCCCCTATCGCTACCTAAACATACCATGAAGGCAATTGAATCAAATTTTGACTTCAAATGGGTATTAGACGGGCTCAAATACCTAGGGATAAAGCTGACTACCCACTCTTCTAAATTGTATGCTGCAAATTATTTTCCCCTTTACAAAGCAATTAGGTCAGACTTAGGAAGGTGGAGGAAAATGGGATTCTCCTGGTATGGAAGGTTATCTGCTGTCAAGATGACGATTCTACCCAGAATCCTCTATCTGTTCAGGGTCCTCCCAATTAAAGTTATCAGTTCAGACTTAGAGAACCTCCAAAAAGACATACACAGATTTCTGAGGGATAATAAACACCCGAGGATCCCACACCAAATCCTGACAAGACATAGACAGTTGGGGGGGGGTGGGTGCCCCTAATTTGCACGATTATTACACAGCAGCTAGACTAGCGCAAAATTCAATGCTTGGGAGAAGACAAAAAGATGTTCTCTGGCCTGCCTTGGAGGCTGCTATGGGGGGAATGGAGGGACCCGAAGATATTCTCTGGGGTAACATAAAGAATAGGGACTCAGAGATCTATCATAATAAATCCACAAAATTGGCCAAACAACAATGGACCAAGATACAGCGGATAGGGAAACTGATACCTAGACAAACCCTGATAATACCACTAAAATACTTGATAAATGAAGAGTTTCTATACCATATCAAAAAATGGGAAAATAAAGGTTTATACAGGGTGGCAGATATATATTCACAAGGCAAATTACTGACCTTCACACAGCTTAGACAGAAGCTAGAACCTATTCAGATACACTGGTTCCTCTACTTACAGATCACATCAGCTATACAAACATATATCAGTAAGACCACAATACACAGTCCAAAAACGACTCTCGAAAATTTATGTTTAGCAATCAACAGACCCAAGAAAGCAATATCTAGATTATACATATCACTACAGGAAACTAAATACACGACTAAATCTACATTGCTACTAAAATGGGAGGAAGATATTGCTAGAGAACATACGATTGATGACTGGAATTATATATTTCATTACGCTAGTAAGGGCCTCATTAGTGCAGACCTCAGAGAGAATGTACTGAAGACAACCTTTAGATGGTACTTAACACCAATGAAAACATCTCATATGACGTTAGGAAACTCTAGATACTGTTATAGGGGTTGTAAAGTTAGGGGGTCATATCTTCACATGTGGTGGGACTGCCCTAGAGTCCAAAACATTTGGAGGAAATTGTCTTTAATGCTCAGCACCCTGTTAAACGAAAGGATTTCTCTTACACCAGCCCAGGCGCTGATGCATGAGACACTCCCGAGACTAAACGCACATATAAACACTTTCATTAGAATCCTATGTACCACCACAAGAATAGCTATAGCTAAATATTGGAAAAATGAGGCGCCAACATGGACAGAGGTCCTCAACAGAATACAGATGGTTTATTCGTTGTACGAGACAGCAGCATTTATTCAAGACACAGGGCCTACATTCCAGAAGATCTGGTTTTACTGGATAATCAGGGAAGGTGAAGGGACAGGGTAGGGGAGAGGGACGAGAATTTCTTGGAGACAGACAATGACTGACTTGATATAGGAGACTACCCAACAAAAGGAAAATTGATGAGAGAGCTACTAATAGCCATATAAATAGGTACTAGGTTGGGGGGCACCCGTGACTCCATGAGTTTGATGTGTTGCAATACAGGAGTTATTGAGTTATGTTTATTTGTTCTATTTAGATAAATGATATTACTGAAATTAAAAGAATATTACCCCCCAAGATTATATACTTCCAATATGAACTACAATAGCCAAGGACATATAAAAGAAGTAATTGAGGGAAAAATATGAAAATGAGAGAAACCTCCATAGGCTTTGAGATAGACTGCAGCAAAGGTAGTAGATTAGCTTGACTGTTGATATTTTATAATTAAATGATTAAGGCCAAAGTTAGAAAGTTTCAATTGCAAACCTGCTCAAGGAATGGTCCCTAGGCGAGTACTATGAGATCCTTAGAATACAACTATGAGTAAGGTAATAGCTACTCTGCTGCTGTAAGCTCTTTGTATTTTTTTTTATGAATCTTGTGCTTTTTCTTTTGTCTTTCTCATTGTATGTCACATGTAATGTATCAGTTGTAAATGGAGGAGGTTTGTGGTTTAATAAAAAATATTTTATCTAAAATAACTCTGGTATTGAGAGTCCACAGAATGGCTGCGTTAGGCTCCAAAAAAGGAGCGTAGAGCATATTTAACGCCACTGCAACTCTCGATACCAGAGTTGCTTACGGAAGCGGCCAGCTTCAAAAACGTGCTTGTGCACGATTCCCCCATAGGAAACAATGGGGCTGTTTGAGCTGAAAAAAAACCTAACACCTGCAAAAAAGCCGCGTTCAGCTCCTAACGCAGCCCCATTGTTTGCTATGGGGAAACATTTCCTACGTCTGCACCTAACACCCTAACATGTACCCCGAGTCTAAACACCCCTAACCTTACACTTATTAACCCCTATTCTGCCGCCCCCGCTATCGCTGACCCCTGCATATTATTATTAACCCCTAATCTGCCGCTCCATAAACCGCCGCTACTTACATTATCCCTATGTACCCCTAATCTGCTGTCCCTAACACCGCCGACCCCTATATTATATTTATTAACCCCTAATCTGGCCCCACAACGTCGCCTCCACCTGCCTACACTTATTAACCCCTAATCTGCCGACCGGACCGCACAGCTATTATAATAAAGTTATTAACCCCTAATCCGCCTCACTAACCCTATAATAAATAGTATTAACCCCTAATCTGCCCTCCCTAACATTGCCGACACCTAACTTCAAACATTAACCCCTAATCTGCCGACTGGAGCTCACCGCTATTCTAATAAATGTATTAACCCCTAAAGCTAAGTCTAACCCTAACACTAACACCCCCCTAACTTAAATATAATTTAAATCTAACGAAATTAATTAACTCTTATTAAATAAATTATTCCTATTTAAAGCTAAATACTTACCTGTAAAATAAATCCTAATATAGCTACAATATAAATTATAATTATATTATAGCTATTTTAGGATTAATATTTATTTATTTATTTATTTATTTTTTTTAATATATTTTTATTGAGGTATTCAGGATAGGCAAACAAGCATCACAAACAAACAGTGAATATTGTAGTACATTATGTGATAACATTCCATGACATATTCATATACAGTGCCTATATAGAAGTTAACCTTCCCTGTAAACTCTAAAGGCCACTCTTGGACCTTATATGGAAAGGCATTACCGAAGATAGGGGAAGGTATAATAGAATAAAGGGACCACTCTTGGATCCCGTCGCAAGTACCTCAGGTTTTTACTTTATACAGCTTAAGCAATCGTGTAACTTACTATAAGCAACAAGCTATAATAACACCAAGGGTCTCTGGAGAACACCCATGATCGAAGATAAAGTAGTGATCATCTAGAGTACTATCATAATGGGGTTGCAGCCTGCAAATAGAGAATAAACTCAAAAAAAAAAAGAATTTTTTTTTTTTTTCAACCACAGGGACAGAATTATTAGACTATCAAAAGTTAGGTCTTCTGGGAGACAAGCTGCGGCACTATTAGATGGGGGCCACTCATAAGCAAGCTTTCCTATGGCGTCTATGAGCCACACTGAAGGACTTTATAAAGTGCTATGCACCTCTGCAGCTGCCTCTCCATTGGGCCCTGATGTCAGGTATCTAAATGAGTCATGTTAATCCCCTATGGTCTATGCAGTAAAATAATGTATATGCCTTACTGTCCCGGCCGCTGACAGCTCGGCGTTGGGGAAATTAGTTATGTGAAAAGGATGATAGACCCAAATGTCTGCAGAGTTAGGAGAGCTTCCTCCACATTAAGAGGTTCATCAATATTAGTCTACCTAGCAAAGCATTTACCCTAGCCTCCAGCATTGCGATTAAGCACAGACCCTGCACGCCATGGCAGCTAGATGGCTAGTTTATGTATGTATGGCCCTGCACTGTACCTCCTTACCCATTCACACACCTAAGCAATATTAAATAGCTGTTCCCTGTGGTTATGTATATAGAACAATACTTTGCAGTAGAGAAAACAAGTACATTTAGCAAACAGGCTGCACAGACAGCATGAACATGAAGGACAATAACTCAAATAAACTGTTATTATGTATAGAGGGGGGAGGGGGGGGACATGTATAAGCATAAAGAGAAACTAATTCACAGATACCCACCTGTTCTAGAGTGGAATATTTGATGTAGGTACTAGACTAAGCAAATAAACAAAATATGTGTGTAAAAGCAGTATTTAGCTTTTCAAGTACTATTAAAATTATCAAACACGCTTCATAATCATTTTGAATAAGCAAAGTGGAAGCTGAAATACATCACTAATAAATGAAAAAAGGGGGGGGGGGGATGTGGAGATAACAAAGCAACCCTCGTTATAAACTGGGCAAACCTAGAGTCATGTATTCCTTGCAGTGTCCAAACCATAACAGTCCCTCAATACTCCGGCTTAGGAGCCGCCATTAGAGTTCTTGCATGAGTGGCTTGGACCAGCTGTGGGGTAAGGAGTCTGGGGTAAATAAACAGGAGCAGTCCCAGTGTTTATCTGAAAGCAGCACCAGATGTAGCAAGACGTTACTCTTTTGCGGGTCACCACATCTCAGCTGCGCACATGAGCTGCGGTCATCAACCAACACCGGAACGAGTTTGAGGTATGACTGAGTGGGTACGCTGCCAGACTAGACTATGATAGAAGGGAGTCCATTCAACAACAAAGGGGAGGGTGACCAGCGATACTCGAGCTCTGCGATGCTCAGTGGTGCCTGCATCCAAAAGCGAGGGGCCACAAGAAATCTTCCTCCATGAGTGCGAGCCGCTTACAACGGCAGAGGGCTTCATCAATAGACTTGTGTCTTCCGAGACCAATGGTGAGAAGCACGTCTGGGGAGCTGCAGGCGCTTCGTTGCTCTGCGGCTTTTGTTCTATTCTGTTCTCCCCTGCAGTGTTGTTGCGGCATGTTTGCGCTTCTTGGACTGTTTCAATGAGAGCATCGAGCCTCTCACACATCCTCCGTCCACAATCCACTATCAACTCCCTCAATCCAGTATTGAGTTTCTGGGTCTCCATATCGGGCAGCCGATCACTATAATGATCGCTAAGTATGAGATTGCAGTAGCGTTTTAGCCAGATATTAGGCGCTTTTATGAGCTAGAGTAGCTATCTCTTCTAGGCGGCCCAGTCTATCAAAATGGCGTTCCAGTGTATGTCGGGTAGCTCCGAGGCAGTAAGTCAGCACAATATTGTACACACTGTCACCAAATGCTGATCAGTCTGACCCAGGCTTCTCCCTGTGCTCTTTCCATTTAGGCACAGTGTTTTTTGTAGGGTTTCTACCGTTAGTAGGGCTATCTTAGAGTCTGTGTTCACGGAGCTTCTCGCTCATGCGGCCATCACAGTTGCTGGGCAGCTCCACCCCCCCGATTAATATTTATTTTACAGGTAACTTTGTATTTATTTTAACCAGGTACAATAGCTATTAAATAGTTAAGAACTATTTAATAGCTATAATAGTTAAAATAATGACAAAATTACCTGTAAAATAAATCCTAACCTAAGTTACAATTAAACCTAACACTACACTATCAATAAATTAATTAAATACAATATCTACAAATAAATACAATGAAATAAACTAACTAAAGTACAAAAAATAAAAAATAACTAAGTTACAAAAAATAAAAAAATATTTACAAACATCAGAAAAATATTACAACAATTTTAAACTAATTACACCTACTCTAAGCCCCCTAATAAAATAACAAAGCCCCCCAAAATAAAAAAATGCCCTACCCTATTCTAAATTACTAAAGTTCAAAGCTCTTTTACCTTACCAGCCCTGAACAGGGCCTTTTGCAGGGCATGCCCCAAAGAATTCAGCCCTTTTGCCTGTAAAAAAAAACATACAATACCCCCCCCAACATTACAACCCACCACCCACATACCCCTAATATAACCCAAACCCCCCTTAAATAAACCTAACACTAAGCCCCTGAAGATCTTCCTACCTTGTCTTCACCATGCCAGGTATCACCGATCGTTCCAGGCTCCGAAATCTTCATCTAAGCCCAAGCGGGGGCTAGCCATCCATCATCCGAAGGCTGAAGAAGTCCAGAAGAGGCTCCAAAGTCTTCATCCTATCCGGGAAGAAGAGTAGATCCGGACCGGCAACCATCTTCTTCCAAGCGGCATCTTCTATCTTCATCCGATGAGGACCGGCTCCATCTTGAAGACCTCCATCGCGGACCCATCTTCTTCCGACGACGACTTCCCGACGAATGACGCTTCCTTTAAGGGACGTCATCCAAGATCCCTCGAATTCCGATTGGCTGATATTATTCTATCAGCCAATCGGAATTAAGGTAGGAAAATTCTGATTGGCTGATGGAATCAGCCAATCAGAATCAAGTTCAATCCGATTGGCTGATTCAATCAGCCAATCAGATTGAGCTTGCATTCTATTGGCTGTTCCGCTTTAAGGAGTTTTACGCTGCTTTTTTGCAGGTGTTAGCCTTTTTTTAGCTGGCTCTCCCCGCTGATTCCTATGGGGAAATCGTGCACGAACACATTACACCAGCTCACCGCTAACGTAAGCAGCGCTGGTATTGGAGTGCAGTAATGAGCAAAATTTTGCTCAACGCAAAACCCGTAATACCAGCGCTGTCTGTAAGTGAGCGGTGAACATAAACTGCTCGTTAGCACCGCACAGCCTCTAACACAAAACTCGTAATCTAGGTGTTAGGGTGTCTTGTCCCCATAAACATCAATGGGGATTGCGTTATAGCAATTGCCATTCCGCAGTTTTAGTTTTTGTTTAATTTTTTCTAACACTTTTTTTCCATTGATCTCTATGGGAGAAAACGTGCACGAGCAGGTCAAGTCAAGACTTGGCTTTTGTGTGGTATGGAGCTTAACGCACCATATCGCACAACAAAAGAAGATTTTTCTATAACTTGTAATGGCAGCGCTATGGAAAGTGTGGTACTGCTAAATTTTTAGTGTTATTTATGCACAGAGTTTAGTGCATATCTTTAAATCTTGCTCAATGTGAATGACAAAATGTGTATCTTTTTTTACAACAAATCATTTATATTTTATATTCTTTTTAGCCAGGTGGCATAGTGAAACTATTTTTTTATTCTATAGGGCAGATATTAGTCACGAGAGTTAAAGTGGCAGTAAATTGTAATTGCAATACATGTCTGTTGTGTTTTTATAGAATAATATATCATCCAAGAGTTAACATTTTAAAATTAACATCCTTTTTTACTCTGCATATAATTTTCAATAGCTTATTCCACCCACCATTTGTCTTTTTTGGAGTATCCAATCTGGGCTTTAGTCAGCAGACAACCAGGCTAGCAACAGTCAGAAAGTTAATATAAAATGCATTCATTTGTAGTTGTTACCAGTTAAAACCAATTAGCGGCAGATATATAGCATGGTTAGCCTTGAGAAGTCAGCAGAGTGCATTTCAAGTTCTGTGTATTAGAAATTGCTCATATTCCAGAGCTAAATTGCATGAAAATTGGGCAAAATAAATAATGAAAATATATTGCAAAGACAAATCGTTTTTCATAAAGAAACATGTTATATGCAAATCTCAAAGTGTTAACTAACTAGATTATGAGTTGTGCGTTATAAGTGAAAAAGCAGCGTTATGGCTCTTTTTCACTACCACTGGTATTACAGGTGTTGTAGGTATAGCTGTACCGCACACCTTTTTGGCCGTCACGCAACGTAACTACCGCACCTTTCAAAAAGTCCTTTTTCAATGGGACTTCCATAGTGCTGGTATTACGAGTTTGCCTGTCCGGCTAAAAACTGAGCGCTACACTCTATAACTACAAGATCTGTAGCGCCACCTGAAAGTCAGTAGTTATGGGTTTTACGTTACAGAGCTGTACCATAAAACTCATAACTAAAGTGTTACAAAGTACACTAACACCCATAAACTACCTAAACCGAGGCCCTCCCACTTCGCAAACACTAAAATAAAATTATTAACCCCTAATCTGCTGCCGCTCCGGACATCGCCGCCACTATAATAAACATATTAACCCCTAAACCCCCGCCCTCCCGCATCTCAAACACTAGTTAAATATTATTAACCCCTAATCTGCTGCCCCAATGTCGTCGTCACCTACATACACTTATTAACCCCTAATCTGCTGTCCCTAACATCGCCGCAACCTACATTACTGTTATTAACCCCTAATCTGCTGCCCCTAAAATCGCCGCCACCTAACTACACTTATTAACCCCTAATCTGCTGCCCCTAATGTCGCTGCCACCATACTAAATTAATTAACCCCTAAACCTAACCCTAAATTTAACCCTAATGTAACCCTAATCCTAACACCCACTAACTTTAACATAATTAAAATAATTCCAAATAAAAATTACAATTAATACCTAAATTATTCCTATTTAAAAATAAATACTTACCTGTAAAATAAAACCTAAGCTAGCTACAATATAACTAAGTTATTTTGTAGCTATCTTAGATTTTATTTTTATTTCACAGGTAAATTTGTATTTATTTTAACTGGTTGATTAGTTAGTAAATAGTTATTAATTATTTACTAACTACCTAGTAAAAATAAATACAAATTTACCTGAAATAAAACCTAACCTGTCTTACAGTTAAACCTAACATTACACTAAAATTAAATAAATTGCATTAATGAAATACAATTAACTAAATTACAAAAAAAAACCCCACTAAGTTACACAAAATTAAAAAGAAATTATCAAATATCTAAACTAATTACACCTAATCTAATAGCCCTATCAAAATAAAAAAGCCCCCCCCAAAATAATAAAACCCCTAGCCTAAACTAAACTGCCAATAGCCCTTAAAAGGGCCTTTTGTGGGGCATTGCCCCAAAGAAATCAGCTCTTTTACCTGGCAAATAAAAATACAAACAACTCCCCAACAGTAAAACCCACCACCCACACAACCAACCCCCCAAAATAAAACCTACCTAAAAAACCTAAGCTACCCGTTGCCCTGAAAAGGGCATTTGGATGGGCATTGCCCTTAAAAGGGCATTCAGCTATTTTACATTGCCCAAACCCTAAGCTAAATTTAAAACCTACCCAAAAAAACCTTAATAAAACCTAACACTAACCCCCGAAGATCCACTTACAGTTTTGGAAGACCGGACATCCATCCTCATCCAGCCGAGAAAAGTCCTCTTGCCAAGCGGCAAGAAGTCCTCAACGAAGCCGGGTGAAGTCTTCATCCAAGCTGCAAGATGTCATCCTCCAGGTGGGCAGAACTCTTCATCCAGACAGCATCTTCTATCTTCATCCTTCCGGCGCGGAGTAGGTCCATCTTCAAGACATCCAGCGCGGAGCATCCTCTTCATACGGTCCTAGCCGTACACTGAAGGTTACCTTTAATGGACATCAACCAAGATACTGTCCCTTGAATTCCAATTGGTTGATAGAATTCTATCAGTCAATTGGAATTAAAGGGAAAAAATCCTATTGGCTGATGCAATAGGATTGAGCTTGCATTCTATTGGCTGATTGGAACAGCCAATAGAATGTGAGCTCAATCACATTGGCTGATTTTGTCAGCCAATAGGTTTGAAGCTCAATTCTATTGGCTGATTGCATTAGCCAATAGGATTTTTTACCCTTTAATTCCTATTGGCTGAATTCTATCAGCCAATCGGAATTCAAGGGACGCCATCTTGGATGATGTCCCTTAAAGGGAACCTTCAGTGTACGGCTGGGACAGTATGAAGAGGATGCTCCGCGCCGGATGTCTTGAAGATGGAGCCGGAAGGATGAATATAGAAGATGCCGTCTGGATGAAGACTTCTGCCTGCCTGGATGATGACTTCTTGCCGCTTGGATGAAGACTTCTCCCGGCTTTTTTGAGGACTTCTTGCCACTTGGATGAAGACTTCGCCGGCTGGATGAGGATGGATGTCCGGTCTTCAAAAACTGTAAGTTGATCTTCGGGGGTTAGTGTTAGGTTTTTTAAGGGTTTATTGGGTGGGTTTTATTTTTATCTTGGGCAACATAAAAGAGCTAAATGCCCTTTTAAGGTCAATGCCCATCCAAATGCCTTTTTCAGGGCAATGGGGAGTTTAGGTTTATTTAGATAGGATTTTATTTGGGGGGTTGGTTGTGTGGGTTGTGGGTTTTACTGTTGGGGTTGTTTGTATTTTTTTTACAGGTAAAAGGGCTGATTTCTTTGGGGCAATGCCCTGCAAAAGGCCCTTTTAAGGGCTATTGGCAGTTTAGTGTAGGCTAGGGTTTTTTAATTTTGGGGGGCTTTTTATTTTGATAGGGTTATTAGATTAGGAGTAATTAGTTATTTTTGATAATCTTTTTTTTTATTTTGTGTAATTTAGTGTTTATTATTTTTTGTAATTTAGATAAATTTATTTTTTATAATTTAATTTATTTAATTTGATTGTAATGTTAGGTGTTAGTGTAAGTCAGGTTAGGTTTTAGTTTACAGGTAAATTTGTATTCATTTTAACTAGGTAGATAGTAAATAGTTAATAACTATTTACTAACTAGTCTACCTAGTTAAAATAAATACAAACTTAGCTGTGAAATAAAAATAAAACCTAAGATAGCTACAATGTAACTATTAGTTATATTATAGCTAGCTTAGGGTTTATTTTACAGTTAAGTATTTAGTTTTGAATAGGAATTATTTAGTTATTAATAGTAGGTTTTATTTAGATTTATTTTAATTATGTTAAAGTTAGGGGTGTTAGGGTTACGTTAGGGTTAGACTTAGGGTTATGGTTAGGTTTAGGGGTTAATATATTTATTTAGTGTTAGTGATGTGGGAGGCCAGAGGTTTAGGGGTTAATAACTTTAGTATAGTGGTGTCGGTGACGTTGGGGGCGGCAGATTAGAGGTTAATAAGTGTAATGTAGGTGTTGGCGATGTCAGGGGCAGCAGATTAGGGGTGTTTAGACTCGGGGTTTATGTTAGGGTGTTAGGTTTAAACATACATTTTCCTTCCCCATAGATATCAATGGGTCTACGTTACGGAGCTTTACGCTCCACGATTGCAAGTGCTAGGCTTTTTTTTAGCCGTCTCTCCCCATTGATGTCTATAGGGAAATCATGCACGAGCACGTCAAAGCAGCTCAAAGCAGCGCTTGTATTTGTGTGCGGTATGGAGCTCAACCCAGCCATATTGCCCGCAAAGCCGGGTTTTTGCAAACCTGTAATAGCAGCACTATTAAAGATGAGCGGTGGAAATAACTTGCAAGTATTAGCGAGCCACTCATAACGCAAAACTCGTAATCTGGCTGATTTTCCATTCAAAGCAACTTCTCCACCTTTTGGAGTTTTGTTGAGAACCTAAATACAAGCTAAATACAAGGGATATGAAAGTGAAAATTAAACTTGAATGATTCAGATAGAGCATATAATTCACTTCTATTTTCAAATGTGCTTTGTTGTCTTTGTAACCCTTGCTGAAAAAGAATACACACATATCCAACACTGCTGGGAGCTGCTGCTAATTGGTGCCTGCACATATTTGTCTTTTGTGATTGGCTAACTAGATGTGTTCATCTTGCTGCCAGTAGTGCAATACTGTTCCTTCAGCAAAAGATAACAAGAGAATGAAGCAAAATTGATAATGGAAGTAAATTGGAACGTTGTTTAAAATTGTATGATCTATCCAAATTGTGACAGAAAATTTTGGGGTTTCCTGTCCCTTTAATATACAACCCAAACCTTTTATAAATAAAAAAATAAATATAAAAAATAATTTCAAAATATAATATATATCTATGAGTAGTGATGTCGCGAACCTAAAATTTTCAGTTCGCGAACCGCGGACACGAACTTCCGGTATTGTTCGCGAACACGCGAACCGCACGAACTGCCATTGAATTCAATAGGCAGGCGAACTTTAAAACCTACAAGGACTCTTTCTGGCCACAATAGTGATGGAAAAGTTGTTTCAAGGGTCCTAACACCTGGACTGTTGCATGCTGGAGGGGGATCCCTGGCAAAACTCCCATGGAAAATTACATAGTTGATGCAGAGTCTGCTTTTAAGCCATAATGGGTCTAAATCAACTAACATTCCCAAAGTGGCTGTCTCAAAACATCCCGGACAGAAGATAGATTGATAGTGATAGATAGGATAGATAGATATACATAGATTGATAGTTAGATAGAATCGATAGAAGAGAAATAGATATATTTGTTAGATATATAATTACCCTAATAAATTCTAATAATCAAACATGCGTTCTTGGACCCAACTAGCTTGTGTCAATTAGTACTTTTCTTAGCACTTTAATCCCTGTTTCCCCCCCCCCCTATCGTGGGAGTTCTATATGGCCTGCCAGATTACCCTGAAAAATTATAATAATAAGACATGTGGTCTGCTACCTATTTTAACGAGGTTGTGTTTTAAGTACTACCATTCTTAGCACTTTAATCTCTGTAATCTACCTGAGTTTTTCTATGATTTTAGCCGGAGTAGTTAAGATCATATTGCTGTTTCTCGGCCATCTGAGGAGAGGTAAACTTCAGATCAGGGGACAGCGGGCAGATTAATCTGCAAAGAGGTATGTAGCAGCTTATTATTTTCTGACAATGGAATTGATGAGAAAATTCTGCCATACCGATATAATGTAAACTCAGCCTTAAATGCAGTAGCAGCAACTGGTATCAGGCTGTCATGTATGTATATTTTACACTTCAGTATTCTGGGGAATGGCACTTCACTGGAATTATACTGTATGCATAAAACTTTAGCCTAATTTGCAGGGACTAGCAACAGGCTTTTTAATAACACTCAATTTATTAATGTTAAACGTTTTTTGCTGGCATGTAACATCGTTTAATTTTCTGAGGTACTGGGTGAAAAAATGTTTTGGGCACTATTTTTTTCCACTTGGCAGTCGTTTTATTTAATTTATGACAGTTTACTGATCTCTCTCACTGTTATGTGTGAGGGGGAGGGGCCTTTTTTGGCGCTTTTGCTACGCATCAAAAAATTCAGTCAGAAGTTTATTGTCTTCCCTGCATGATCCGGTTCATCTCTACAGAACTCAGGGGTCTTCAAAACTTGTTTTGAGGGAGGTAATCACTCACAGCAGAGCTGTGAGATTGTAGTTGACTGTGATAAAAAAACGTTTATTTCTGTATTTTTTTTTTTTTTTTTTTCTGCTATCAGGGTTAGTTATCCTTTGCTAATGGGAGCAATCCTTTGCTAAAATTGTGTTTTTTACAAAGATTTGATGCTATAACTTTTCAGTTTATTAATTTTCAACTGTCATAACTTTTTCTGTGCTTCTTATAGGCACAGTACGTTTTCATATTATAGTAAATTACTTGAAAAGTATTTCCAAGTTGCTAGTTTATTTGCTAGTGTGTTAAACATGTCTGATTCAGAGGAAGATATCTGTGCTATATGTGCTAAAGCCAAAGTGGAGCCCAATAGAAATTTATGTACTAACTGTATTGATGCTACTTTAAATAAAAGTCAATCTGTACAAATTGAACATATTTCACCAAACAACGAGGGGAGAGTTATGCCGACTAACTCACCTCACGTGTCAGTACCTGCATCTCCCGCTCGGGAGGTGCGTGATATTGTAGCGCCGAGTACATCTGGGCGGCCATTACAAATCACATTACAGGATATGGCTACTGTTATGACTGAAGTTTTGGCTAAATTACCAGAACTAAGAGGTAAGCGTGATCACTCTGGGGTGAGAACAGAGTGCGCTGATAATATTTGGGCCATGTCAGACACTGCGTCACAATTTGCAGAACATGAGGACGGAGAGCTTCATTCTGCGGGTGATGGTTCTGATCCAAACAAACTGGATTCAGATATTTCAAATTTTAAATTTAAGCTGGAAAACCTCCGTGTATTACTAGGGGAGGTGTTAGCGGCTCTGAATGATTGTAACACAGTTGCAATACCAGAGAAAATGTGTAGGTTGGATAAATATTTTGCGGTACCGGCGAGTACTGACGTTTTTCCTATACCTAAGAGACTTACTGAAATTGTTACTAAGGAGTGGGATAGACCCGGTGTGCCGTTCTCACCCCCTCCGATATTTAGAAAGATGTTTCCAATAGACGCCACCACACGGGACTTATGGCAAACGGTCCCTAAGGTGGAGGGAGCAGTTTCTACTTTAGCTAAGCGTACCACTATCCCGGTGGAGGATAGCTGTGCCTTTTCAGATCCAATGGATAAAAAGTTAGAGGGTTACCTTAAGAAAATGTTTGTTCAACAAGGTTTTATATTGCAACCTCTTGCATGCATTGCGCCTGTCACGGCTGCAGCAGCATTTTGGTTTGAGTCTCTGGAAGAGACACTTGAATCAGCTCCATTAGATGAGATTACACACAAGCTTAAAGCCCTTAAGTTAGCTAACTCATTTATTTCAGATGCCGTAGTACATTTAACTAAACTTACGGCTAAGAATTCCGGATTCGCCATTCAGGCACGCAGAGCACTGTGGCTAAAATCCTGGTCAGCTGACGTTACTTCTAAATCTAAATTGCTTAATATACCTTTCAAAGGGCAGACCTTATTCGGGCCCGGGTTGAAAGAAATTATCGCTGACATTACAGGAGGTAAAGGCCATGCCCTGCCTCAAGACAGAGCCAAACCTAAGGCTAGACAGTCTAATTTTCGTTCCTTTCGTAATTTCAAAGCAGGAGCAGCATCAACTTCCTCTGCACCAAAACAGGAAGGAGCTGTTGCTCGCTACAGACAAGGCTGGAGACCTAACCAGTCCTGGAACAAGGGCAAGCAGGCCAGGAAACCTGCTGCTGCCCCTAAGACAGCATGAATCGAGGGCCCCCGATCCGGGAACGGATCTAGTGGGGGGCAGACTTTCTCTCTTCGCCCAGGCTTGGGCAAGAGATGTCCAGGATCCCTGGGCGTTAGAGATCATATCTCAGGGATACCTTCTAGACTTCAAATTCTCTCCCCCAAGAGGGAGATTTCATCTGTCAAGGTTGTCAACAAACCAAATAAAGAAAGAGGCGTTTCTACGCTGCGTACAAGATCTTTTATTAATGGGAGTGATCCATCCGGTTCCGCGGTCGGAACAAGGACAAGGGTTTTACTCAAATCTGTTTGTGGTTCCCAAAAAAGAGGGAACTTTCAGGCCAATCTTGGATTTAAAGATCCTAAACAAATTCCTAAGAGTTCCATCGTTCAAAATGGAAACTATTCGGACAATTTTACCCATGATCCAAAAGGGTCAGTACATGACCACAGTGGATTTAAAGGATGCTTACCTTCACATACCGATTCACAAAGATCATTACCGGTATCTAAGGTTTGCCTTTCTAGACAGGCATTACCAGTTTGTAGCTCTTCCATTCGGATTGGCTACGGCTCCGAGAATCTTCATATAGGTTCTGGGTGCTCTTCTGGCGGTACTAAGACCGTGAGGAATTGCGGTAGCTCCGTACCTAGACGACATTCTGATACAAGCTTCAAGCTTTCAAACTGCCAAGTCTCATACAGAGTTAGTACTGGCATTTCTAAGGTCGCATGGATGGAAGGTGAACGAAAAGAAGAGTTCTCTCTTTCCACTCACAAGAGTTCCCTTCTTGGGGACTCTTATAGATTCTGTAGAAATGAAGATTTACCTGACAGAAGACAGGTTAACAAAGCTTCAAAATGCATGCCGTGTCCTTCATTCCATTCAACACCCGTCAGTAGCTCAATGCATGGAGGTGATCGGCTTAATGGTAGCAGCAATGGACATAGTACCCTTTGCACGCCTACATCTCAGACCGCTGCAATTGTGCATGCTAAGTCAGTGGAATGGGGATTACTCAGACTTGTCCCCTACTCTGAATCTGGATCAAGAGACCAGAAATTCTCTTCTATGGTGGCTTTCTCGGCCACATCTGTCCAGGGGGATGCCATTCAGCAGGCCGGACTGGACAATTGTAACAACAGACGCCAGCCTACTAGGTTGGGGCGCTGTCTGGAATTCTCTGAAGGCTCAGGGACAATGGAATCAGGAGGAGAGTCTCCTACCAATAAACATTCTGGAATTGAGAGCAGTTCTCAATGCCCTTCTGGCTTGGCCCCAGTTAACATCTCGGGGGTTCATCAGGTTTCAGTCGGACAACATCACGACTGTAGCTTACATCAACCATCAGGGAGGGACAAGAAGCTCCCTAGCAATGATGGAAGTATCAAAGATAATTCGCTGGGCAGAGTCTCACTCTTGCCACCTGTCAGCAATCCACATCCCGGGAGTGGAGAACTGGGAGGCGGATTTCTTAAGTCGTCAGACTTTTCATCCAGGGGAGTGGGAACTTCATCCGGAGGTCTTTGCCCAAATACTTCGACGTTGGGGCAAACCAGAGATAGATCTCATGGCGTCTCGACAGAACGCCAAGCTTCCTCGTTACGGGTCCAGATCCAGGGATCCGGGAGCGGTTCTGATAGATGCTTTGACAGCACCTTGGACCTTCGGGATGGCTTATGTGTTTCCACCCTTCCCGATGCTTCCTCGATTGATTGCCAGAATCAAACAGGAGAGAGCATCAGTGATTCTAATAGCGCCTGCATGGCCACGCAGGACTTGGTATGCAGATCTAGTGGACATGTCATCCTGTCCACCTTGGTCGCTACCTCTGAAACAGGACCTTCTGATCCAGGGTCCCTGCAAACATCAAAATCTAATTTCTCTGAAGCTGACTGCTTGGAAATTGAACGCTTGATTTTATCAAAACGTGGTTTTTCTGAGTCAGTTATTGATACCTTAATACAGGCTAGGAAGCCTGTTACCAGAAAGATTTACCATAAGATATGGCGCAAATACTTATATTGGTGCGAATCCAAGAGTTACTCATGGAGTAAGGTTAGGATTCCGAGGATATTGTCTTTTCTACAAGAAGGATTAGAAAAGGGTTTATCCACTAGTTCCTTAAAGGGACAGATTTCAGCTCTGTCCATTCTTTTACACAAACGTCTGTCAGAAGTTCCGGACGTTCAAGCTTTTTGTCAGGCTTTAGCTAGGATCAAGCCTGTGTTTAAAACTGTTGCTCCACCATGGAGTTTGAACTTAGTTCTTAATGTTTTACAGGGGGTTCCGTTTGAACCCCTTCATTCCATTGATATCAAGTTGTTATCTTGGAAAGTTCTGTTTTTAATGGCGATTTCCTCGGCTCGAAGAGTCTCTGAGTTATCTGCCTTACATTGTGATTCTCCTTATCTGATTTTTCATTCAGACAAGGTAGTTCTGCGTACTAAACCTGGGTTCCTACCTAAGGTGGTCACTAACAGGAATATCAATCAAGAGATTGTGTCCTAATCCTTCTTCGAAAAAGGAACGTCTGCTACACAATCTAGATGTAGTCCGTGCCCTGAAATTTTATCTACAGGCAACTAAGGATTTTCGACAAACGTCTTCCCTGTTTGTCGTTTATTCTGGTCAGAGGAGAGGTCAAAAAGCTTCGGCTACCTCTCTCTCCTTTTGGCTTCGTAGCATAATACGGTTAGCCTATGAGACTGCTGGACAGCAGCCTCCTGAAAGAATTACAGCACATTCTACTAGAGCTGTGGCTTCCACTTGGGCCTTTAAGAATGAGGCTTCTGTTGAACAGATTTGCAAGGCTGCAACTTGGTCTTCTCTTCATACTTTTTCCAAATTTTACAAATTTGACACTTTTGCTTCTTCGGAGGCTGTTTTTGGGAGAAAGGTTCTTCAGGCAGTGGTTCCTTCCGTATAAAGAGCCTGCCTGTCCCTCCCGTCATCCGTGTACTTTAGCTTTGGTATTGGTATCCCATAAGTAATGGATGATCCGTGGACTGGATACACTTAACAAGAGAAAACATAATTTATGCTTACCTGATAAATTTATTTCTCTTGTAGTGTATCCAGTCCACGGCCCGCCCTGTCACTTTAAGGCAGGTAATTTTTCCATTAAACTACAGTCACCACTGCACCCTATGGTTTTCCTTTCTCTGCATGTTTTCGGTCGAATGACTGGTAATGGCAGTTAGGGGAGGAGCTATATAGCAGCTCTGCTGGGTGAATCCTCTTGCACTTCCTGTTGGGGAGGAGTTAATATCCCATAAGTAATGGATGATCCGTGGACTGGATACACTACAAGAGAAATAAATTTATCAGGTAAGCATAAATTATGTTTCTTAGCACTTTCATCCCTGTTACGGGCGGTCTACATGGCCATCATGATTAGCCGAACAAAATACTACAATCCAACCTTTGCTCAGTCTTCATAGGCCCTTCATTGTCTGTATTTTGATAGTACAGTTCTTATTATTTTTATAGCTGATACAACACTGAATGTTGTCAGCTCTATATGGCCTGCATGATTAGCAGCACCCAATACAAAAATAAATCCAAGCGGTCTTGGATTAACACCCATGGCTAACTCTGTTGTTTCAAGTAGTACTATTCTTAGCACTTTCATCTCATCATCCCTGTTACTTCCAGGACTCTCGGTGGTGGTGGTCTACATGGCCATCATGATTAGCCTAACCAAATACTACAATCCAACCTTGGCTCAGTCTTCCTAAGGCCCTTCATTGGCTGTATTTTGCTAGTACCGTTCTTATTACTATGGTGGTCTACATGGCCATCATGATTAGCCTAACCAAATACTACAATCCAACCTTGGCTCAGTCTTCCTAAGGCCCTTCATTGGCTGTATTTTGGTAGTACTGTTCTTATTAGTTTAATAGCTGATACGACACCGAATGTTGTCAGCTCTATATGGCCTGCATGAATAGCCGCAACCAAAGCCAAAAAAAAAGCCAAGCGGTTTTGCACTAACACTCTGTTGTTTCAAGTTCTACTATTCTTAGCTCTTTCATCTCATCATCCCTGTTACCAAAAATTTTAATTTTTAATTATTAGAATACTGTCACAACAAATATGATTGGTGTAAATATTTTTTAAGTAGGCCTGGCACACAGGCTTGGAAGGCTGTAGAAAACTGCAATTCAAAGGCACGAGCAAACTGAGGGTTAAGATCATCAACAATAAAGATTTTTTTAATTATAATTAGTAACTATACTGTGACAAAAAATTAGGATTGGTGTAAATAGTTGGCAAGACAGCCTGGCACAAAAGGATGGCAGGCAGGAGGGAGATGCAATTCAAGGACACTAGGAGACTGATTACTGACAGTCTAAACAGTGATGATTGACAATTTTTGCAATACTGTTAACAGAAATATGATTGCTGACAACAATTGGCTAGGTGGGGGCCTGGCTCACAGCAGGCTGCAAGGCAGGAGGAAAGTGCGTTTCAATGGCACCAGCAAACTGACGATTCAAATCACAGCAACTATTACCAAAAATTTTAATTTTTAATTATTAGAATACTGTCACAACAAATATGATTGGTGTAAATATTTTTGAAGTAGGCCTGGCACACAGGCTTGGAAGGCTGTAGAAAAGTGCAATTCAAAGGCACGAGCAAACTGAGGGTTAAGATCAACACTAAAAAATTTTTTTATTTAAATTAATAACTATACTGTCTGACTGTGGCTAGATGGCCTGGCACAAAAGGCTGGCAGTGGCAGGCAGGAGGTAAATGAAATTCAATGGCCCTAGGAGACTGAATATTTGCAGTCCAAAAAATTATGTTTTTTTATTTTTTTATTACTGTTACAAGAATTGTGATTGGTGCCACTAATTGGCTACTTGGGCCTGGCAGACAGGCTGGCAGATATGAGTCGTGGATGGTAGGTAGGGCAGTAATTTAACACAGTATGCTGTGTAAGTGACAAAAACACAGGACTGATAGAAAATTAAGTTACATTACACTAGCAAAATATTTTAAAATTTTAGATTTTAATATTAAAATTATGTTAAGAAGTGCAATGCACATATGACTCTATGAGTGGTCGCACTGGCTGGCTGCTACGTAGGGCAGCAAATATAACAACAGTATGCTGTGTAAGTCAGATAGACAGTTAGACACAGGCCTGATAGAAAATACAATTAGATTACACTAGCATAATGATTTAAAGACTTTTTTTTGGAAATTTTAAGAAAAAGGTTAAGCACATACATATGAGTCGTGGCTGATAGCCTTGGAAGGGCAGCTATTAAAAACAGTAGGCTATGTATGTCGGATACACACACGCCTGATAGAAAATACTATTAATTACACTAGAAAAATGATTGAAATTATTTTTTTGGGGGGGAAATTAAAAAAAGGTTAAACACATATGAGTCGTGGCTCATAGACTAGGGAGGGCAGCAAATAAACACAGTAGGCTCTCTATGTCAGCAAAACACACAGGCCGGATAGAAAATTAGATTTGATTACACTAGTAAACAAATTTAAACTTTTTTTTTTTATATATATATTAAAATTAAGGTGAAAGAAAAATAGATATGAGTGCTGGGTGGCTGCCTGGCACAGACCAATTAACCAAAAGACTGACAAGACTGAAAAAAAAAGAGGTATATTAATGCTGAGTGAGCCTGACAGACACAGGCATGATAGTAAATGTAATTAGATTACACTAGAAAAATATTTTTTTGTGTTTTTTTTTTAAATTAAAAATAATGTTATAAACGGATATTAACACTGCTGGCTGCTGGCTGGCACAGAGCAATGAACCAGAGTATATGCTGTGTGACACTGGCCTGATAGAAAATGAAAAAAAATTACACTAGAAAAATAATTATATTTTTGGGTTAGTTAAATTTAAACTAATGTTGTTAGGGAGATATCAGTGGTGGCAGTAGTCACAGCATATGCTGTGAGCCTTAAATACACAGCTGAAAGCCAGGCAAATGCTAATAAAAAAAAAAAAAACAAACAAAAAAAAACGGCACGAAATATAGCCCTAAAAAGGGCTTTTTGGGGTGCTGTGCTTGCAGCAGAGATGAGTGGAGTCCTTCTGGACTGTAAATACACTAGCCTAGCTATGTTTTTCCTATTAATGTCAGGAGCAAAAACACAACACGTCCTCTCATTAAAAAAGCAAGGTCGTTATGAGTCTAAAATGGCGGATTCCGAGTAGCTGGGAGTGTCTGTGAGGGAGTGTCTGATGTTGATTGGCTCTAATGTGTCAGACGGCTGTGACATAAAGGGTCAAAGTTTCCACAATGATGACACATAGGGGCGGATCGAACATTGCCATGTGTTCGCCCACAAACGCGAACGCGAACAACCTATGTTCGCTGTGAACCGTTCGCGGGCGAACAGTTCGGGACATCACTATCTATGAGCCTGGGGGTACCCCTTGCGGGTAGTAGCTACCCAGAACGGGTACTCACATACCTGGAAGACATCAACCCTCCAGTAATAGCCGTCAGTCACAGTATGCCTCTGTTAGTAGTGTGGTAGCTGGGCTTAGCTTCATGTCAGCAGCCTCGGGAAATGACCTTCTTTGCAGGGGTTAGTTATTCAGGACAGATTGCTGTCACCTTGATTTGTTTACATTTTAGAAAAGTTATTCCTACCTTGTTGTGCTTGATAATAAATACAAACATAATGGTCTTTAACCTCCCATACTTGTTTCATGTTTTATTTGTTAGGGTTATTTAATTTATTTAGTTATGAATAGTTTAGCTCAGTTAAGGATGAAAGGGCATCTCTGGGCACACAATTGTATGATTTTGCGAGCAATATGTTGAAAATCTCAGTGAATACCATTTAAAATAAAATATTGCTAATTCTTTGTTATTTGCATAAAAGTATATTTGTGTTTCACTAAATACTATGTGCCAAAATGTGCTTATCAGTCTTGCAAGTAAAAAAAAAAAAGACATCTATATGCTAAAAAAGTATTTATTGTGGTTTAATAAGCCAGTACAAATGGGGCTTAATTTTGTCTTGTTTTGTAGTTTACTTTATGGATTTTATTTAGAAGATGCATTAAAGCTCAGGATCATTAACTATTATTTAAACATATTAAGAGATCTAGGTTGCAACAGTAGTGCACATACTAAAATGTCAGCAAGTGAACAAATCTCTCAAGGTACTTCTTAAATGTCTACAGTCTTTGAATAAAAGGGCATTTTGTTTGCCAAATAACTACATGAATGCGCAATTCATCTGTCAATTATCAGTCCTCTGTCTCCTTATCTCGTAAATTCAGATAATTATCTGCTGTGGGACTTGTGTTCAGTTACAATGTGTGAGAGAGTAGTGACAAACTATGTCAGTACACTTTATAATTTGTTGACTATTTTACCCTTCCTTTGCAGGAAATAATTTAAAATAAAAGAAAGCTGAATTGATTGCAAAGTTAATGAAAATGCTAAGAAATACATAAGTTGTGATAAAAAATAATACATTCTATACTAACACATTTTCATAGAAGAATAATATGACCACTATTTTTTCTTAATATTTGATAGATGTACGTATTATGTATATACATTTAGGTTTGTCATGTCATATATGTCATGTCATATAATGATTTAATTTAAACTATAGATTATGTAATTTAAAATCAAGCTAAAAATATGTAAATACAAATCATGTATTTATTATATTTTACTGTAGGCATAACTCCTAATAACCCTGCATAACTGTCCAAATCTGGAAGCTTTGTAGGGTTGTCCAACTTCACCTATTTAAAAAAAAAACACAGAAAAGAAAAGCATGAGTCCAACAAACCCTACTCAGAAAAACCAAACACTTCCTTGACTGGTATATAGGCCAGACAGAGAATATACCATTAAAAGAGCAGTATGTCGATATTTTCCAATCCTAAAACCTCATTCATACCTATATATAATTTAAGGGTTAGATATTTTATTTTTACTTATTTTATCCATACAATAGATGATGCAGAGTGACAAAATAAGTATTAATATTTTCACTGCTATCCTTTTTTTGTAAATATAGGCACAGAAGCGTAAGGGCTCCATTTATCATTGTGATTCTCCTACATTTGCGCCTATAAATACTCTGTCGTAATTTCTCTTCTATTTATCAATGCAAAATACACCTAAAATTGAGCAAATGCGACCACAAAATTCTCCTACTATTCTCTCTCACCAAGGAGCACATATGCACCAAATAAAGCTTAGAAATTCGCTTTTTCGTTCATATTTTTAGAAATACGCCTTACTAATCGCAGAAATTCAGATTTATCATTATTTTGCGCCTTAGGAGAACCTAAAATTCTCCTACAAATATGACCACAAAAGTTCTCCATAACCATTGTAGAGAACATTGAATTCACTCCCCTTTTTTCGCGAGAGAAGATGGAATATTTCTTAATTTTGACTGCTATTTCTTTGGCAAGAGGCCGTGAAAATTGTCTTGATGATGGAAATATGCCCTTATGGAGATGCCAAAGAGTGCCCAGAGTGTTTCTCCTCCATTGTGCATTTATTGATTAGATTACATTTATTAGGTTACATGTTTTTTAATAATTTTAAAACAAAATAATTTTTATTTTTATTTTATTACATTAAAATTACAATAGTTTTAAATTTAAATATTGTAATACACGGTCAAGGGTAGTTTAAACAATTGTATTTAAATAAAAAATAAAGTAAGACAATTTTATATACAAAAATAAGTGAATTGGGGAGTATTTCTAATGATAAATAAGGCGTATATGTTATACCAATGGCGAGATTAATCATTAAAGGGACACTGTACCCAAAAAATTTCTTTCGTGATTCAGATAGAGCATGCAATTTTAAGCAACTTTCTAATTTACTCCTATTATCAAATGTTCTTTATTCTCTTGGTATCTTTATTTGAAATGCAAGAATGTAAGTTTAGATGCCGGCCCATTTTTGGTGAACAACCTAGGTTGTCCTTGCTGATTGGTGGATAAATTCATCCAACAATCAAAAACTGCTGTCCAGAGTACTGAACCAAGAAAAAAGCTAAGATGCCTTCTTTTTCATATAAAGATAGCAAGAGAAGGAAGAAAAATTGATAATAGGAGTAAATTAGAAAGTTGCTTAAAATTGCATGCTCTATCTGAATCACAAAAGAAAATTTTTGGGTACAGTGTCCCTTTAATCCGCCGCATCTCGACATTGGAAATTGGTATAAAAATACTACCAGTTTTATGATAAATATTGGCTCACATTTGCACCTCTCCAAAGGCAAGCTGCAGAGAACTCATAGGAGAACTGAAAGTTGTATTTTAAAAAATAATCATAAATGGAGTCCTAAATGTTGTTTTAACTAAAGAGAGCTGGTGTAGAACCATAACAATTTTAATTAAAATATGTAGGAAATAACTCTCATGCTGTTGTTTACTATTGCCTAGATTACGAGTCTTGCGTTAGGGTTAAAAAGCAGCGTTAAGGGTTCCTAACGCTGGTTTTTAACGCCCGCTAGTATTACGAGTCTGGCAGGTACAGGTGTACCGCTCACTTTTTTTCACGATTTTAGCATACCGCAAATCGCCTTACGTCAATTGCGTATCCAATCTTTTTAATGGGATTTGCCTAACGCTGGTATTACGATCGCTTGAAAAAGTGAGCGGTAGACCCTCTCCTGACAAGACTCCTACCGCATTTAAAAGCCAGTAGTTAAGAGTTTTATGGGCTAACGTCGGAACATAAAGCTCTTAACTAAAGTGCTAAAAAGTACACTAACACCCATAAACTACCTATTAACCCCTAAACCGAGCCCCCCCGCATCGCAAACACTATAATAAAATTATTTAACCCCTAATCTGCCGGACATCGCCGCCACTTTAATAAATGTTTTAACCCCTAAACCGCCGCACTCCCGCCTCGCAAACACTAGTTAAATATCATTAACCCCTAATCTGCCGTCCCTAACATCGCCGACACCTACCTACATTTATTAACCCCTAATCTGCCGCCCCCAACGTCGCCGTCACTATACTAAATGTATTAACCCCTAAACCTAAGTCTAAACCTAACCCTAACCCCCCCTAACTTAAATATCATTTAAATACATCTAAATAAATTATTCCTATTTAAAACTAAATACTTAACTAAAAAATAAACCCTAAGCTATCTACAATATAACTAATAGATACATTGTAGCTATCTCAGGGTTTATTTTTATTTTACAGGCAACTTTGTATTTATTTTAACTAGGTACAATAGTTATTAAATAGTTATTAACTATTTAATAAACTACCTAGCTAAAATAAATACAAATTTACCTGTAAAATAAACCCTAACCTAAGTTACAATTACACCTTACACTACACTATCATTAATTAATTACATAAAATACCTACAATTAATTACAATTAAATTAAATACAGAATTACAGAAAATAAAAAAGAAATTACAGATATTTTAAACTAATTACACCTAATCTAATCCCCCTAATAAAATAAAAAAGCCCCCCAAAATAAAAAAAAACCCTATCCTATACTAAATTACAAATAGCCCTTAAAAGGGCCTTATGCGGGGCATTGCCCCAAAGTAATCAGTTCTTTTACCTGTAAAAAAAAATACAATAGCTCCCCAAAAATTAAAACCCACCACCCACACACCCAACCCTACTCTAAAACCCACCCAATCCCCCCTTAATAAAACCTAACACTAACCCCTTGAAGATCACCCTACCTTGAGACATTTTCACCCAGCCGTGCACAAGTGGACCTCCAGAGGGGCAGAAGTCTTCATCCGATCCGGCCAGAAGAGGACATCCAGACCGGCAGAAATCTTCATCCAGGCGGCATCTTCTATCTTTTTCCATCGGGAGCGGAGCGGGTCCATCTTGAAGACATCCGACGAGGAGCATCCTCTTCCATCCGACGGCGACTGAAGAATGAAGGTTCCTTTAAGTTAGGTCATCCAAGATGGTGTCCCTTCAATTCCGATTGGCTGATAGAATCCTATCAGCCAATCGGAATTATGGTAGGAAAAATCCTATTGGCTGATGCAATCAGCCAATAGAATTGAAGTTCAATCCTATTGACTGATCCAATCAGCCAATAGGATTGAGCTTGCATTCTATTGACTGTTCCAATCAGCCAATAGAATGCGAGCTCAATTCTATTGGCTGATTGCATAGGATTCTATCAGCCAATCGGAATTGAACGGTCTGGATGTCCTCTTCTGGCTGAATCGGATGGTCCACTGGTGCCCAGATGGGTGAAAACGTCTCAAGGTAGGGTGATCTTCAGGGGGTTAGTGTTAGGTTTTATTAAAGGGGATTGGGTGGGTTTTAGAGTAGGATTGGGTGTGTGGGTGGTGGGTTTTAATGTTGGGGGAGGTATTGTATTTTTTTTTACAGTTAAAAGAGCTGATCACTTTGGGGCAATGCCCTGCAAAAGGGCGTTTTAAGGGCTTTTTGTAATTTAGTATAGGGTAGGGATTTTTTTATTTTGGGGGTGCTTTTTTATTTTATTAGGGGGATTAGATTAGGTGTAATTAGTTTAAAATATCTTTTTTATTTTCTGTAATTTAGTATTTGTTGTTTTTCGTAATTTATTTTATTTTATTTAATTGTAATTAATTGTAGGTATTTTATGTAATTAATATAATGATAGTGTAGTGTTAGGTGTAATTGTAACTTAGGTTAGGGTTTATTTTACAGGTATGTTTGTATTTATTTTAGCTAGGTAGTTATTAAATCGTTATTAACTATTTAATAACTATTGTACCTAGTTAAAATAAATACAAAGTTGCCTGTAAAATAAAAATAAATCCTGAGATAGCTACAATATAACTATTAGTTATATTGTAGCTATCTTAGGGTTTATTTTACAGGTAAGTATTTAGTTTTAAATAGGAATTATATTTAAATTAGGGTGGTGTTAGGTTTAGGGTTAGACTTAGGTTTAGGGGTTAATAAATGTATTATAGTGGCGGCGACAGATTAGGGGTTAATAAATTTAATATAGTTGCGGCGACGTTGGGGGGGGCAGATTAGGAGTTAATAAATATAATTTTGGGTTCGGGGATGTTGGGGGCAGTAGATTGGGGGTTCATAGGTATAATGTAGGTGGGGGCGGGTTCATAGGTATAATCTAGGTGTATATGACTACTTGCATACTGTAAAGCAGATTTTATTATTAGAATATCCTTTGTCTGCTATAAAAGAATACATGATTGGTGGTTACTAAATACTAAAAACTGCCTATGCTGAGGGATGTTATTGATATAAATATATATATATATATATATATATATATATATATATATATATATATAGTATATAGTATATATATAGTGTATATATATATATATATATATATGTATGTATATATATATATATATATATATATATATACATATATTAAAACTCACACACTCCCAGTTTTTAGATATAATTCACACCTATTTTATTTATCTATCTATCATCTATCTATTTATCATCTATCTATCTATCCATATATACATAGGATTGGAAAATAAAAGTGCTAGCCTCAGACTTAGATAAGGAATGTTCTAGCTTTTGTTCCTGCGCTATCCCAAAGGTGAACTAAGCAAAGATGCTAAAGCTGAAGTTACATTAAGAAATATGCAAATTATTATTATTAGTTATTTTTATATATATATATATATATATATATATATACATCATGAGAGACAAAGAGTGCGGCAGCAACAAGCTTGTTGCTGCCGCACTCTTTGTCTCTCATGCTGTATTACAGCAGCGGAACCGGCTGCTAACAGCGATGTGCACCCCCTGTGCTCCACTACCACTTTCCCCTTACACACTTCCGGTTTGGACACTAACCGGCTTGGGGCTTGGAGCGGTACGGCGTTCGTGGTAAAAATATATATATACATATCTATGAATATCTATATTTAAAAATAAGCCACCTCCCTGAATTGAGTTTTTGCAGGTTGGGATGTCTGTATATATATATATATATATATATATATATACATATATATATATATATATATATATATATATATACACACACACACATAAGTCCGGGAGGGCCCACACTCTCACTACAAAAATGCCAATGACCAGGGTACAGTCCAATAGTTGTAGATATTGCAAAAAAATGGACAGCACTCACTGGATTTCAAAGAAGTGAAAGACTCATTTATTTTGTGACGTTTCAGGGACTTGCTCCCCTTCCTCAGACAAAGAAACAGTGATATGTGCCAAACATTTAAAGCCCATAAGCCCCTCCCATCAGGTTCCTATAGAACTCACAGTTGAGTGATCCCATTTTGAAGCCCAGTTATGAAGATGCCTGTACTGTTAGTGACAAACACAACAGTGTGAGTGAATCAAAGATTACTACATGCCTTCTGTAGATATTGGGGTCCTGATGTCACTTTTCCAGTATGCCCACCATGCCAACATACAAATAGTATTCAGATGGTTGATCAGTGGTGAAGAAGGTTTTCCCCCTGAGCGCATCTGGGCAGCTGTCTAGTCACAGCCTGGCCAGATCGCGCTATTACACTCAATGCAGCTTGTTCCCGCTATCAGACAGAGCAGGAGTGAGCTGTATTGAGTGTAATGGCATGATCGGGCCGGGCTGTGACTAGACAGCTGCCCAGATGCACTCGGGGGGAAAACCAGACCCACTCGGTAGAGCAAGAGCAGCGATCTGAAAAACCCTCTTTTTTTTAATCAAATTTCAGAGGCAATATTATGTTGCATTAAGTTTGGCTAAGATAATGTTATATAATTCTGCACTATGTGCAGAATTATATAACATTATTTTCTAGGTTTACTCCCCCTTTAACACATGAAAACACATTTTCTGGAGCTGTTCTGTTGAAAAGTGTTCTCACCTAAAGGCTTTTAAAGCACAAATCCATTTTGCATTGTGATCATCCGAGAAATTTGACGACCAATTTAGGCAGAAAGCAAAAATCTATTTTGCCATCAAATCGCACATATATTGTAATTGACCCCATAGCTATATAAATTGTCAATATATCATACTCTATAAAACCATCTTATTTATTATTATTATTATTAGTAGTAGTTTTGTTTTTTAATTGATTATTGAATAGATTGGTTAGACATATCATTAAAATATATATATATATACGGCGGAGCAAGCCACTAAAGCACTAAGACATACTATTTCAGAGCTCCTGCAGTTTGATTGTTAAAACCCTGATTTTTGGCAACTGGGAAGTTTATATAACTTTTTTCAACATTCCCTTTAGGATGGAGGAGTTTTCTGCTCACTTTGCTCATATACTGGAAGGTCTGATTGATAAAATGGACAATCAGTTTTGCAGCCTGAGATCTACCATCATAGGGTTGCGCAGCAAAGATGGCATCTCTTGTCTTTCCAGTAACGATTCCCATGCAGCAGGCCAGACAGAGGACTTACTACCTTTTCAACTTTCCCCTAAAGGACCGCAAGGAAGACAATTCAGCCAGGCCCTAACCTGCACTTTCCCTGGAATTACAAGTAATGTCCCGATGCAGCAAAGCACAGCTACCTTGTCACACATCGCAGTTCACGCACCGGGAGCGGTAAGACGTATCCACAATATTGCCGGTCCGCATCCCCAGCTCTCACCCCCTCCTTTTCTAAGCCTGACAGTGTCTCTCATACCTAATATACCCGAGACTCCGGCGGATACAAAGGATCACATCGAGCAAGTAACGGAGAATACACGTCAGCCACCGGAGGTACTTACTGTTAAGCAGGACAGTGTTTGGGGACCGGAACGAGCAAAGAGTATCAGTCCATACAAGAGTTTGGGAACCACCTTATCTCCGGCATTGATCGTTAGTGAGACCCCTCAGCATATAACTCACTTCACCTACCGCGATCCCTTCACGGCTAGAGACAGTGGCCTGTTCGACCATTTACATTTATGGGGTGGCGACCTAGCTTCTAACCCTGTACGACAGGCTCATGACATGCATCAAGTTGACCGGATGGATGTTTCTGGAGTAGGTTAGGTGATCGATGTTACCTATTCTGGCTGTGCGGTCTCTTTTGGGCTTTGGGCTCAGAGCAGCATTTCCATCAGAAGCTAAGAGACCGTTCTGCAACTAGGGGCCTTAGGGCACATTGTATAACAAGATTTGTTCTTTTTATCCCCCACTAGGTTTGAAATGTTTGACAACTGCGGCAATGTTTAAAGTTATATACAGGACTCCTGTAGATGCGAGCATGGACTGCTGGATATATTAAATAGTAGCATCCTGCAGAATACACCGCTTTTTGCATTGTAATGATGAGTATTCATGTTGTTTCTGTGTTTGTTTGTTTTTGAGCTCCTCTACTTTATTCCATGCTACACTGATCTCAATATCCACATGGCACTTTTCAGCTGTGAGTCGCGCCCATGACAGGCAATAAAATACAGCCAGTAAAAGCGAAATATCTATGCTACACAGCAGGACAGGTCATTATTATTATGAAAGTCTATATGGTTATGTTCAGCTTATACAAAATCCGCTAAATGTTTTGTGATGGTTTTGCTATCTACTGGCATATATTTGGTGCTTGCTGAATTTTAACTGCTTCTATGCTGTCTCACAAAACCTATAATTTTTGCAGTCAGCATTTAGATTTTCATACCACATATTGCCTGGTACTGTTGGGATTAAATTAGGTTTAAACCTCTATACAATAACAGTTAAGCTCCTAATACAGCTCTACAGGTTCTTGCAACTAGCACGGACTCACTTCAGCATTTGGATTCCCTGTCCAAAACACTATCGCATTGTAGAGGGGGCCTCACTTTTAAAGCCTTACTATCAGCATACATTTAATATGTTTCCATACCACTATATTTGCTATTACAATAGTAAACTCTGATGCATAATTTTATCTTGCTAGGACATATTTGCCTATAGCCCTACAATTTGCCAATATTACTGCAATACGCTGATGTTACATATGCTAACTATCCCTATCCCTAGCTGTAACAATGCTGGGGGTTACTGGCTGTGAGGATATGAGTGTTTCTTTTCTATGATTGTACATGGTTGCATCCTTATGTTGCGGGGATTATGGTGGAAAGTGTTATGTAATCTTGCATTACATTAGAATATTGCTCCCAGAGACCCCAGTATATCTTGGCATCCTCCCGCACTGCCAGCGGCCGAGGCAGTGTGGTGTGCTAAGAATTTTACTTATGTTACCTGGAGTGATATAATTCAAGTGGCATGTTAGCACAGACTCTCCATGATCCTCAGTTGAGCTCCTTAAGCATATTAATTGGTACTCTTATCATGGATATATTATAGTATGATTTACTTGTTAGAAAATATATGTATCATAGGTATTGCCTACACTGCCCACACCCTGTTACTGTTGAGCCCTCTCCTCCCTTTCCCGCCGGTACTGGTTGTCTGCGGGTCATACCCATTCTCCTTTTTCCTGCATCGTCTATAGCTGACATTTCCCCAGGAGAGGAGCTCACCCAGAAACCCCTTATATCCCATACATACTAATATCCCCCCCCTCCCACATAACCTTCTTGAGACCTACCCTTATTTATCTTATTGATAGCCCCTCAACTATGCATATAAATTACTATACCCTGAGCAACTTCTGCATACAAACTTGACATACTAATTGGCTCCGCCCCCCATCCCCCCCTACTCTATTTTGAGCGGCTCTTGCCCGCTGTTTCCCCCTACCCCATAAAACTATAGAGCTACCTCCTCCCAAGCCCTAACCTTAGTTGAATAGATATCCTAATCTTTTTCTTACATAGCTGGGAGGGGACCATTACTGTCCATTTTACACTTATGATACTCTATAATAAAACTGAAGTCTTATTGTGAGTCAGCCCACGTTGTATGGTAACGCTTGAGATATGTGAATATGTTATGTTGCTAACTATACTGCGTATACATTGATGTATAAATGTTTTGGGGCTTACCCCATATTCTGTATCTTCTTATGACTTCAATAAAAATTATTTGAAAAAAAAAAAATATATATATATATATATATACAACATATCTAGTACTTTTACGGTGTAAAGTAGTTTTTATTGTTACAGAAAAAATTATTACAAATAAAACCCAGACATTTGTTGGTTAAACAGGTATTTAACCATGTTTTCATGAAACTCCTAAATAAGCTCTTCTGCAACCAATTGCATTCAGAATTCACATAACTAGTTGAAAGGATCCTGTGTAAAATTTAAAAAACAGAATTGTGAGACAATAAATATGGCAATAGTCTGGAATGTTCCAATCTTCCCCAGATCACCATTTAGTTTCAGACATAATATTGCACTACCGTAACATTACCTAAAGAATGATGTGCACCATAACTCTGTAATCAAGCAAGGCGGCATTAGACAGAGAAGACCAAGACCTCGAGACCAATTGTAAATATGAAGAGATCCACAGCTGAGATTGCATAAACTCTTAACCCAAATGCTCCATGGGCTTCATGGAGACATGGTGAGAAAAAAGCCATTGCTGAAAATTCCCACATATAATAAATACCATTTGGAGGTTCTCTAATGAGAGCATTTTTTTTGGCCTTAGAACAAAACTGTGTTATGCGTTGAGCAAATCCAGCACTGCTAATCGCCCTGCAACCACCGTGGTGGTAGCATTATATTCTAGGTATGCTTTTATCTGCAGAGACTAAGAAACTGTCTAGAACTGAGGGCAGGATGGATGTAACCAAGTACAGGGCAATTCTAGAAGAAAACCTGGCTGGCTGCAAGAAATTTGCTATTTATTTATAAATACAATAGAAAATACATTCTTCCATTTAAATATTAAAAAGAAGTAATTAATTTGGGAGCTGTTCTCTTGGGGAATTGCTAGGGAGTTGGAGAGGCCAAACTTTGTCCCAGACCAGGATCCTGCTGTGATACTGTGGCTTATTTATTACTGTAAAAAGTCAAGGAACAAAATAAGAAGCATAAATGAAGGTTTAAGTTGAGATGAGCTGTAACAAACAAGGACTGGAGAAACTTGTTAATACTTCAATATGAAGCAAGTTCATAATAAACATCATTTGTTAGAAATCAGCAAATGACTGGTTAAGCACATCAATAATTATTTAGTAGCAGGAGTTAGAGTAACACATTTGCAGATTATCAGATAATAGTGTAAATTACAAGTGGAGCGTTATCTGTTGCTCACGAGTGATAAAGGGTGTCATGGCTCTTTGGTGACGATTTATCAAAGCTTCAACTGTGAATGCACTGGAATTCCGCATCAAATTAGATGCCAAGTTGATCCGCCGTAGTTAACACAGCGTCCATGTTGAAATGTTCGCAAGATTAATCCAATGCAAATCGATGCTTGAGTTATTCGAGCGTAATACTGATTATCTGCCTTCACATTCGACTCTATTCAAGCGTAATACTGATGATCTGCCTTCACATTCTACTCTATTTGACCCTCTTACCAATTTATCAAACATTCAACAGGTACGCTCACATCTATTCCAACGCAGTGTATCTGTTGTTCCCACCTCTGAGGCTGCGAATGCCATAGAAATCAATGGGAGTCTGAAAAAGGTTTTGTTCTATGCTGTTTGTGGTCACAGACTGTTAACAATGAGCATGCAGAATATTTTTACATTTGCAATACTTTTATGACGTGGAAGGAGGATATTAATGAACCATCTGAATCATGAAGTCTAATAAAAATGTTTCATGTCCCTTTAACCTTTTGTGATAAAAAAAATATTAAGATCTGCCCTTATTACTAAATAAAATTTGGGTTATGTTTCATCTTTGTCTCTCTGTCGTAAAGTTCATTTCAAAACAAGGGGACAAGTTATTATTTATACAGTAATGAAAGAAAGGAACACAGTCCCTGACTTTTTCGACGCAGAAGGAATAGATTAATAAACCAGCAACAGGCTGCACAAGTGGATGTGTATCAACAAAGACGCATACGAGTGCCAAGAGGAATTGGTCTATATCCTTTGAGTGAAAGGGATGAACTCCTTTCACTAGGAGATGCTGTCAAACATATAGGGATAAAAGAGAACAGAATAGATATTACATAAAATATTTTGATTACCAAAGAGTATAACTTCATTTGTTAATACATTTTTGGCGTCATGTTTAATGCATGGAACAACTACTCCAGGAGATGATGTTCATAGTTGAAAATCAAATACAAAAATAACTCTCACAACATTTCTGCTCCTTCTTTAACGCAATACTCCAACTTCTAATAACCACCAAATAAGTCAATTATCAACCATGTTTTATTGGGAAATGCATAATCACGTGATTAATTAAATAAGCAAATTAAAAGTTAACATATGTTTTCTACTCTCAATAACTAATGGAATTGGTCAATACTGGTGGAATTGGTGTCGCAGTAGTAGTTAGTGTTGAGACGACTAAAAAAATATATATTGGGATAAATATGACTCAGGGAATATGTATAAGGCGATATAGTGACCTTCAACGACGCAAAAACAGTGTTATAAGGATATCAAATCAATTGTCAAAAATTGTAAGTGACATTTTTTAGATTGTGTATTATAATTGCTAAGATATACAATGGCTGTCACTTTCACTTTATGGACAATTGGTTGTCACATGAACATAACCAAAAAAGATCAGACAATTTAATATTCAGAAAATACATAATTAGTCAACATTTGTAAGAGTATTATAATCAAATAAAATCTTGAAATGATGTTTGATTCAATATAATCTTAAAGGGACAGTCAAGTCCAAAATAAACTTTCCTGATTCAAATAGGGAATGTAATTTTAAACAACTTTCCAAATTACTTTTATCATTAATTTTGCTTTGTTCTCTTGGTATTCTTAGTTGAAAGCTAAACCTAGGAGGTTCATATGCTAATTTCTCAGACCTTGAAGACCACCTCTAATCTGACAGTTTTTCACCACTAGAGGGCTTTAGTTCATGTGTTTCAATAAGATAACAATGAGCTCACGCACGTGAATGTACCTAGGAGTGAGCACTGATTGGCTAAGTCTGTCAAAAGAACTGAGATAAGGGGGCATTTTGCAGAGGCATAGATAAAAGATAATTACAGAGGTAAAATGTGTATTATTATAACTGTGTTGGTTATGCAAAACTGGGGAATGGGTAATAAAGGGATTATCTATATTTTTAAACAACAAAAATTCTGGTGTTGACTGTCCCTTTAACCCCTTAACGACCGAGGACGTGCAGGGTACGTCCTCAAAAAAAAGGCAGTTAACGCCTGAGGACGTACCCTGCACGTCCTCGGTGTGGAAAGCAGCTGGAAGCGATCCTGCTCGCTTCCAGCTGCTTTCCGGTTATTGCAGTGATGCCTCGATATGGAGGCATCCTGCAATAACGCTAGATGGCCATCCGATGCAGAGAGAGCCACTCCGTGGCCCTCTCTGCACCGGACATCGATGGCCGGTATCGTTGGTGGGTGGGAGCCGACTTGGGAGGCGGGTGGGCGGCCATCGATGGGCCGGGTAATGTAGAGGGGGGCGGGATCGGGGGCAGGGCCGATGGGGGCGCGCACGGGCGCGCGCGCGTGCACGGGGGGGCGGCGGGCGGGCGCGTGCACGGGGCGGGAGCGGGAGGGAATGCTACACTACAGAAAATCAAAGTTTGAGAAAGGGGTATCTGAATAAAAAAAAATGTAAATCAAATGTATCTAGGAGGGGGTGGGGGGTTGGTCTTTGGTGGGGCAGGGAGCTACACTACAGAAAAGGGGAAAATTAAAAAATATAAGCAATTTTATTCTAAACTGGGTACTGGCAGACAGCTGCCAGTACCCAAGATGGCGGCCATTAAGACAGAGGGGGAGAGTTAGAGAGCTGTTTGGTGGGGGATCAGTCAGGTTGGGGGCTAAAGGGGGGTCCTACAGAGCAGCATATGTAAATATGCCTTTTCTTTTAAAAAAAAAAGCCCAAATATAGCTTTTATTTTAGTACTGGCAGAGTTTCTGCCAGTACTTAAGATGGCGGGGACAATTGTGGGGTGGGGGAGGGAAGAGAGCTGTTTGGGAGGGATCAGGGGGTCTGATGTTTCAGGTGGGAGGCTAAGCTCTACACTAAAGCTAAAATTAACCCTGCAAGCTCCCTACAAGCTACCTAATTAACCCCTTCACTGCTAGCCATAATACGTGTGATGCGCATTTAGCGGCCTAAGTACCAAAAAGCAACGCCAAAGCCATATGTGTCTGCTATTTCTGAACAAAGGGGATCACAGAGAAAAATTTACAACCATTTATGCCATAATTGCACAAGCTGTTTGTAAATAATTTCAGTGAGAAACAAAAAGTTTGTGAAAAAGGGAACTTTTTTTTTTATTTGATCGCATTTGGCGGTGAAATGGTGGCATGTAATATACCAAAATGGGCCTAGATCAATACTTTGGGTTGTCTGCTACACTAGACTAAAGCTAAAATTAACCCTACAAGCTCCCTACAAGCTCCCTAATTAACCCCTGCACTGCTGGGCATAATACACGTGTGGTGCGCAGCAGCATTTAGCGGCCTTCTAATTACCAAAAAGCAATGCCAAAGCCATATATGTCTGCTATTTTTGAACAAAGGGGATCCCAGAGAAAATTTTACAACCATTTATGCCATAATTGCACAAGCTGTTTGTAAATAATTTCAGTGAGAAACCGAAAGTTTGTGAAAAAGTGAACGATTTTTTGTATTTGATCGCATTTGGCGGTGAAATGGTGGCATGAAATATACCAAAATTGGCCTAGATCAATACTTTGGGATGTCTTCTAAAAAAAAATATATACATGTCAAGGGATATTCAGGGATTCCTGAAAGATATCAGTGTCCCAATGTAACTAGCGCTAATCTTGAATAAAATGGTTTGGAAATAGCAAAGTGCTACTTGTATTTATGGCCCTATAACTTGGAAAAAAAAGCAAAGAACATGTAAATATTGGGTATTTCTAAACTCAGGACAAAATTTAGAAAATATTTAGCATGGGTGTTTTTTGGTGGTTGTAGATGTGTAACAGATTTTGGGGGTCAAAGTTAGAAAAAGTGTGTTTTTTCCACTTTTTTCTCATATTTTATAATTTTTTTTATAATAAATTATAAGATATGATGAAAATAATGGTATCTTTGGAAAGTCCATTTAATGGCGAGAAAAACGGTATATAATATGTGTGGGTACAGTAAATGAGCAAGAGGAAAATTACAGCTAAACACAAACACCGCAAAAATGTAAAAATAGCCTTGGTCCCAAACGGACAGAAAATGGAAAAGTGCTCTGGTCACTAAGGGGTTAAGCAGAAAGCGATAGTCTACATTAATTTAAACTGTCATGATTCAGATAAAGCAGCAATTATAATAACCTCTATAATGTTTTCCTATTATCATTGTTTGATTCCTTCTCTTGAACTGTAGTATTGGCTTTGAAATAGAGACTCCAATCAGGAAACAATACACAGGTGTAGCACAAAAATTGGGCCAGCACTTGAAATTGCATCATTTGTAAATTAAACTAAATTAAAAGATAAGACATGTAAATAAGTTTGGAAAACATTTCAGAAATAAAACATATATATATATACACAAGTATTTGCAAAGAGATAGGTACATATTCAAACATTAAAGGGACAGTCAACCCCAGAATTTTTGTTGTTTTAAAAGATAGATATCCCTTAATTATCAATTCCCCAGTTTTGCATAACCAACACAGTTATAATTATACACGTTTTACCTCTGTAATTACCTTGTATCTAAGCCTCAGCAGACTGCCCCCTGATTTCAGTTCTTTTGACAGATTTGCATTTTAACCAATCAGAGCTGTCTCCATGGTAAATTCACGTGCATGAGCTCAATGTTATCTATATGAAACACGTGAACTAATGTCCTCTAGTGGTGAAAAACTATCAAAATGCATTTAGATTAGAGGCGGCCTTCAAGGTCTAAGAAATTAGCATATGAACCTCCTAGATTTAGTTTTTAATTAAGAATACCAAGAGAAGAAAGCAAAATTGGTGATAAAAGTAAATTGGAAAGTTGTTTAAAATTACATGCCCTATCTGAATCATGAAAGTTTTTTTTGGACTTGACTGTCCCTTTAAGAATCATATAAATTGAGTATAGAAAGTAAGATAGAAGCTTTTTGAAAAAAAAAATATATCCACAGGTATATTTCTATGAGGTTTATTGTTTGTTCAGGTATAAATAGAGCTATTTCAAAAACATCTCAGCGACATCAATGGTTCAGATTTATCAACGGTTTGATGCTATTCACGTCGGACTTGACGTGCATGTTTTTGACTTGTTGATAAATAAGGCCGTCAAATGTAGATTCGCACCAGCGATGTATGGCGAGCGTATAGCTCATTGCAAATGCGTTGAGATTGATGCCTTGATAAATCAGCCCCTTTGTGTGCATCAGAAGTATCATGTGTATTATGAGTTGAATGTAAACGTGTTCGCTTGAGCGCAATCGAATTTAAAGCATGTTGGGTTAATGCTTTAAGTTTAAGCTCTAGTTAGCTGCATAAAAACATAAAAAAAATACCTTGAAGAGTACAGTTATACTGTTGATAACACTATCTCATAAAAAATATTTTTAAAAAAATATTGCATTAAAAAATTATAAGGGATCAAAAATATGAGGAAAAAGAAAGGCATGTAAAGGGCTTTGCCATAGAGGAACATACATCTGCATGTATAAATATGTATATATATGTGTACAGATGTATTTATGTGTATGTACTGTACATATTTTACATTCCACTGTTCTTCACTAGTGATGTCCCGAACTGTTGGCCCACGAACGGTTCACAGTGAACATAGGTTGTTCACGTTCGCGTTTGTTGGCGAACACATGGCGATGTTCGATCCGCCCCTATGTGTCATCATTGTGGAAACTTTGACCCTTTATGTCACAGCCGCCTGACACATTAGAGCCAATCAACATCAGACACTCCCTCACAGACACTCCCAGCTACTCGGAATCCGCCATTTTAGACTCATAACGACCTTGCTTTTTTAATGAGAGGATGTGTTGTGTTTTTGCTCCTGACATTAATAGGAAAAACATAGCTAGGCTAGTGTATTTACAGTCCAGAAGGACTCCACTCATCTCTGCTGCAAGCACAGCACCCCAAAAAGCCCTTTTTAGGGCTATATTTCGTGCCGTTTTTTTTTTTTTTTTTTTTTTGGTTTTTTTTTATTAGCATTTGCCTGGCTTTCAGCTGTGTGTTTAAGGCTCACAGCATATGCTGTGACTACTGCCACCACTGATATCTCCCTAACAACATTAGTTTAAATTTAACTAACCCAAAAATATAATTATTTTTCTAGTGTAATTTTTTTTCATTTTCTATCAGGCCAGTGTCACACAGCATATACTCTGGTTCATTGCTCTGTGCCAGCAGCCACCAGTGTTAATATCCGTTTATAACATTATTTTTAATTAAAAAAAAAAACACAAAAAAATATTTTTCTAGTGTAATCTAATTACATTTACTATCATGCCTGTGTCTGTCAGGCTCACTCAGCATTAATATACCTCTTTTTTTCAGTCTTTTGGTTAATTGGTCTGTGCCAGGCAGCCACCCAGCACTCATATCTATTTTTCTTTCACCTTAATTTTAATATAAAAAAAAAAAAAGTTTAAATTTGTTTGCTAGTGTAATCAAATCTAATTTTCTATCCGGCCTGTGTGTTTTGCTAACATAGAGAGCCTACTGTGTTTACTTGCTGCCCTCCCTAGTCTATGAGCCACGACTCATATGTGTTTAACCTTTTTTTAATTTCGCCCCCCAAAAAAATAATTTCAATCATTTTTCTAGTGTAATCTAATAGTATTTTCTATCAGACGTGTGTGTATCCGACATACAGAGCCTACTGTTTTTAATAGCTGCCCTTCCAAGGCTATCAGCCACGACTCATATGTATGTGCTTAACCTTTTTCTTAAAATTTCCAAAAAAAAGTCTTTAAATCATTATGCTAGTGTAATCTAATTGTATTTTCTATCAGGCCTGTTTCTAACTGTCTATCTGACTTACACAGCATACTGTTGTTATAATTGCTGCCCTACGTAGCAGCCAGCCAGTGCGACCACTCATAGAGTCATATGTACATTGCACTTCTTAACATAATTTTAAAATTTTAAAATATTTTGCTAGTGTAATGTAACTTAATTTTCTATCAGTCCTGTGTTGTTGTCACTTACACAGCATACTGTGTTAAATTGCTGCCCTACCTACCATCCACGACTCATATCTGCCAGCCTGTCTGCCAGGCCCAAGTAGCCAATTAGTGGCACCAATCACAATTCTTGTAACAGTAATAAAAAAAAAAAAAAAACATAATTTTTTGGACTGCAAATATTCAGTCTCCTAGTGCCATTGAATTTCATTTACCTCCTGCCTGCCACTGCCAGCCTTTTGTGCCAGGCCGTCTAGCCAACTATTTACACCAATCATAATTGTTGTCTCAGTCAGACAGTATAGTTATTAATTTAAATAAAAAAAATTTTTAGTGTTGATCTTAATCCTCAGTTTGCTCGTGCCTTTGAATTGCACTTTTCTACAGCCTTCCAAGCCTGTGTGCCAGGCCTACTTAAAAAATATTTACACCAATCATATTTGTTGTGACAGTATTCTGATAATTAAAAATTAAAATTTTTGGTAATAGTTGCTGTGATTTGAATCCTCAATTTGCTGGTGCCATTGAATAGCACTTTCCTCCTGCCTTGCAGCCTGCTGTGAGCCAGGCCCACCTAGCCAATTGTTGTCAGCAATCATATTTCTGTTAACAGTATTGCAAAAATTGTCAATCATCACTAATTATAACCAACACAGTTATAATTATACACGTTTTACCTCTGTAATTACCTTGTATCTAAGCCTCAGCAGACTGCCCCCTGATTTCAGTTCTTTTGACAGATTTGCATTTTAACCAATCAGAGCTGTCTCCATGGTAAATTCACGTGCATGAGCTCAATGTTATCTATATGAAACACGTGAACTAATGTCCTCTAGTGGTGAAAAACTATCAAAATGCATTTAGATTAGAGGCGGCCTTCAAGGTCTAAGAAATTAGCATATGAACCTCCTAGATTTAGTTTTTAATTAAGAATACCAAGAGAAGAAAGCAAAATTGGTGATAAAAGTAAATTGGAAAGTTGTTTAAAATTACATGCCCTATCTGAATCATGAAAGTTTTTTTTGGACTTGACTGTCCCTTTAAGAATCATATAAATTGAGTATAAAAAGTAAGATAGAAGCTTTTTGAAAAAAAAAATATATCCACAGGTATATTTCTATGAGGTTTATTGTTTGTTCAGGTATAAATAGAGCTATTTCAAAAACATCTCAGCGACATCAATGGTTCAGATTTATCAACGGTTTGATGCTATTCACGTCGGACTTGACGTGCATGTTTTTGACTTGTTGATAAATAAGGCCGTCAAATGTAGATTCGCACCAGCGATGTATGGCGAGCGTATAGCTCATTGCAAATGCGTTGAGATTGATGCCTTGATAAATCAGCCCCTTTGTGTGCATCAGAAGTATCATGTGTATTATGAGTTGAATGTAAACGTGTTCGCTTGAGCGCAATCGAATTTAAAGCATGTTGGGTTAATGCTTTAAGTTTAAGCTCTAGTTAGCTGCATAAAAACATAAAAAAAATACCTTGAAGAGTACAGTTATACTGTTGATAACACTATCTCATAAAAAATATTTTTAAAAAAATATTGCATTAAAAAATTATAAGGGATCAAAAATATGAGGAAAAAGAAAGGCATGTAAAGGGCTTTGCCATAGAGGAACATACATCTGCATGTATAAATATGTATATATATGTGTACAGATGTATTTATGTGTATGTACTGTACATATTTTACATTCCACTGTTCTTCACTAGTGATGTCCCGAACTGTTGGCCCACGAACGGTTCACAGTGAACATAGGTTGTTCACGTTCGCGTTTGTTGGCGAACACATGGCGATGTTCGATCCGCCCCTATGTGTCATCATTGTGGAAACTTTGACCCTTTATGTCACAGCCGCCTGACACATTAGAGCCAATCAACATCAGACACTCCCTCACAGACACTCCCAGCTACTCGGAATCCGCCATTTTAGACTCATAACGACCTTGCTTTTTTAATGAGAGGATGTGTTGTGTTTTTGCTCCTGACATTAATAGGAAAAACATAGCTAGGCTAGTGTATTTACAGTCCAGAAGGACTCCACTCATCTCTGCTGCAAGCACAGCACCCCAAAAAGCCCTTTTTAGGGCTATATTTCGTGCCGTTTTTTTTTTTTTTTTTTTTTTGGTTTTTTTTTATTAGCATTTGCCTGGCTTTCAGCTGTGTGTTTAAGGCTCACAGCATATGCTGTGACTACTGCCACCACTGATATCTCCCTAACAACATTAGTTTAAATTTAACTAACCCAAAAATATAATTATTTTTCTAGTGTAATTTTTTTTCATTTTCTATCAGGCCAGTGTCACACAGCATATACTCTGGTTCATTGCTCTGTGCCAGCAGCCACCAGTGTTAATATCCGTTTATAACATTATTTTTAATTAAAAAAAAAAACACAAAAAAATATTTTTCTAGTGTAATCTAATTACATTTACTATCATGCCTGTGTCTGTCAGGCTCACTCAGCATTAATATACCTCTTTTTTTCAGTCTTTTGGTTAATTGGTCTGTGCCAGGCAGCCACCCAGCACTCATATCTATTTTTCTTTCACCTTAATTTTAATATAAAAAAAAAAAAAGTTTAAATTTGTTTGCTAGTGTAATCAAATCTAATTTTCTATCCGGCCTGTGTGTTTTGCTAACATAGAGAGCCTACTGTGTTTACTTGCTGCCCTCCCTAGTCTATGAGCCACGACTCATATGTGTTTAACCTTTTTTTAATTTCGCCCCCCAAAAAAATAATTTCAATCATTTTTCTAGTGTAATCTAATAGTATTTTCTATCAGACGTGTGTGTATCCGACATACAGAGCCTACTGTTTTTAATAGCTGCCCTTCCAAGGCTATCAGCCACGACTCATATGTATGTGCTTAACCTTTTTCTTAAAATTTCCAAAAAAAAGTCTTTAAATCATTATGCTAGTGTAATCTAATTGTATTTTCTATCAGGCCTGTTTCTAACTGTCTATCTGACTTACACAGCATACTGTTGTTATAATTGCTGCCCTACGTAGCAGCCAGCCAGTGCGACCACTCATAGAGTCATATGTACATTGCACTTCTTAACATAATTTTAAAATTTTAAAATATTTTGCTAGTGTAATGTAACTTAATTTTCTATCAGTCCTGTGTTGTTGTCACTTACACAGCATACTGTGTTAAATTGCTGCCCTACCTACCATCCACGACTCATATCTGCCAGCCTGTCTGCCAGGCCCAAGTAGCCAATTAGTGGCACCAATCACAATTCTTGTAACAGTAATAAAAAAAAAAAAAAAACATAATTTTTTGGACTGCAAATATTCAGTCTCCTAGTGCCATTGAATTTCATTTACCTCCTGCCTGCCACTGCCAGCCTTTTGTGCCAGGCCGTCTAGCCAACTATTTACACCAATCATAATTGTTGTCTCAGTCAGACAGTATAGTTATTAATTTAAATAAAAAAATTTTTTAGTGTTGATCTTAATCCTCAGTTTGCTCGTGCCTTTGAATTGCACTTTTCTACAGCCTTCCAAGCCTGTGTGCCAGGCCTACTTAAAAAATATTTACACCAATCATATTTGTTGTGACAGTATTCTGATAATTAAAAATTAAAATTTTTGGTAATAGTTGCTGTGATTTGAATCCTCAGTTTGCTGGTGCCATTGAATAGCACTTTCCTCCTGCCTTGCAGCCTGCTGTGAGCCAGGCCCACCTAGCCAATTGTTGTCAGCAATCATATTTCTGTTAACAGTATTGCAAAAATTGTCAATCATCACTGTTTAGACTGTCAGTAATCAGTCTCCTAGTGTCCTTAAATTGCATCTCCCTCCTTCTGTCCGGGATGTTTTGAGACAGCCACTTTGGGAATGTTAGTTGATTTAGACCCATTATGGCTTAAAAGCAGACTCTGCATCAACTATGTAATTTTCCATGGGAGTTTTGCCAGGGATCCCCCTCCAGCATGCAACAGTCCAGGTGTTAGTACCCTTGAAACAACTTTTCCATCACTATTGTGGCCAGAAAGAGTCCTTGTAGGTTTTAAAGTTCGCCTGCCTATTGAATTCAATGGCGGTTTGCGCGTTCGCGAACAATACCGGAAGTTTGAGTCCGCGGTTCGCGAACAGAAAATTTTATCACTATTCTTCACTTATAGGATAATGTACTTTTTATTGTAAATACATATTTCTATATATATATATATATATATATATATATATATATATATATATATATATCTGCAAATACTTATACATGAACATGAACAAGTCAATTTTAGTGTTGCTCCACTCTCACAGAGAATGTCATCAACCGCCAGGGTACTCTTCAAACACTCATAACTGCAAAACCCCATTAAGCACTCACGGGTCTTGAGTCGACTGTGGATAAAATCTTATTTTAATTGTGTAACGTTTTTTTTTGTCTGAAGAAGGGATGGTTTAATTCCAAAACGTTACACGATTAAATAAAATTGTATCCACAGTCAACTATATATATATATATATATTAGCAGCAGCCGTTTTTCAAGTATGCAGTGTGAACTTCACATGATCGTGTATTACATGGATTTTGAAAAAAAGAAATAAAATCGAGTCTTGGATATTGGAGAAGTTGTCTGCATTCTTTTTGTTCCTATATATATATATATATATATATATATATATATATATATATATATATATATATATTTATATATTTATTTATATATACACAGTTTATTTTATAATAAAATTTACATTATTTTCTAACGGCTAGATTTAGAGTTTTGTCGGTAATGACCCGCGTAGCTAACGCTGGCTTTTTTCTGGCCGCACCTTTAAAATAACTCTGGTATTGAGAGTCCACAGAATGGCTGCGTTAGGCTCCAAAAAAGGAGCGTAGAGCATATTTAACGCAACTTCAACTCTCAATACCAGAGTTGCTTACGGTAGCGGCCAGCTTCAAAAACGTGCTCGTGCACGATTCCCCCATAGGAAACAATGGGGCTGTTTGAGCTGAAAAAAAACCTAACACCTGCAAAAAAGCCGCGTTCAGCTCCTAACGCAGCAACATTGTTTCCTATGGGGAAACACTTCCTACGTCTGCACCTAACACTCTAACATGTACCCCGAGTCTAAACACCCCTAACCTTACACTTATTAACCCCTAATCTGCCGCCCCCGCTATCGCTGACCCCTGCATATTATTATTAACCCCTAATCTGCCGCTCCGTAAACCGCTGCTACTTACATTATCCCTATATACCCCTAATCTGTTGTCCCTAACACCGCCGACCCCTATATTATATTTATTAACCCCTAATCTGCCCCCAAGAACGTCGCCTCCACCTGCCTACACTTATTAACCCCTAATCTGCCGACCGGACCGCACAGCTATTATAATAAAGTTATTAACCCCTAATCCGCCTCACTCCCGCCTCAATAACCCTATAATAAATAGTATTAACCCCTAATCTGCCCTCCCTAACATCGCCGACACTTAACTTCAAACATTAACCCCTAATCTGCCGACTGGAGCTCACCGCTATTCTAATAAATGTATTAACCCCTAAAGCTAAGTCTAACCCTAACACTAACACCCCCCTAAGTTAAATATAATTTAAATCTAACGAAATTAATTAACTCTAATTAACTAAAGTATTCCTATTTAAAGCTAAATACTTACCTGTAAAATAAATCCTAATATAGCTACAATATAAATTATAATTATATTATAGCTATTTTAGGATTTATATTTATTTTACAGGTAACTTTGTATTTATTTAAACCAGGTACAATAGCTATTAAATAGTTAAGAACTATTTAATAGCTAAAATAGTTAAAATAATTACAAAATTACCTGTAAAATAAATCCTAACCTAAGTTACAATTAAACCTAACACTACACTATCAATAAATTAATTAAATAAAATACCAACAATTACCTACAATTAAACCTAACACTACACTATCAATAAATTATTTAAATACAATATCTACAAATAAATACAATGAAATAAACTAACTAAAGTACAAAAAATAAAAAAGAACTAAGTTACAAAAAATAAAAAAATATTTACCAACATTAGAAAAAAATTACAACAATTTTAAACTAATTACACCTACTCTAAGCCCCCTAATAAAATAACAAAGCCCCCCAAAATAAAAACATGCCCTACCCTATTCTAAATTACAAAAGTTCAAAGCTCTTTTACCTTACCAGCCCTGAACAGGGCCCTTTGCGGGGCATGCCCAAAATAATTCAGCTCTTTTGCCTGTAAAAAGAAACATACAATACCCCCCCCCAACATTACAACCCACCACCCACATACCCCTAATCTAACCCAAACCCCCCTTAAATAAACCTAACACTAATCCCCTGAAGATCTTCCTACCTTATCTTCACCCTGCCAGGTTCACCGATCCGTCCTCGGAAGTCTTGATCCAAGCCTCGGAAGTGTTGATCCAAGCCCAAGCGGGGGGCTGAAGAGTGACGTCCATCCTCGGGCTGAAGTCTGGATCCAAGCGGCGACTGAAGAAATCCATCCTCGGGCTGAAGTCGGAAGTCCATCATCTGGATGAAGTCTTCTATCAAGCAGCATCTTCAATCTTCTTTCTTCTGGAGCGGAGCGGAACCATCTTCTTCCAAGCCGACACGGAACATCCTCTTCAACCGACGACTAGACGACGAATGATGGTTCCTTTAAATGACGTCATCCAAGATGGCGTCCCTCGAATTCCGATTGGCTGATAGGATTCTATCAGCCAATCGGAATTAAGGTAGGAATATTCTGATTGGCTGATGGAATCAGCCAATCAGAATCAAGTTCAATCCGATTGGCTGATCCAATCAGCCAATCAGATTGAGCTCGCATTCTATTGGCTGTTCCGATCAGCCAATAGAATGCAAGCTCAATCTGATTGGCTGATTGGATCAGCCAATCGGATTGAACTTGATTCTGATTGGCTGATTCCATCTTGGATCAGGCTTGGATCAAGACTTCAAGGATCGGTGAACCTGGCAGGGTGAAGATAAGGTAGGAAGATCTTCAGGGGCTTAGTGTTAGGTTTATTTAAGGGGGGTTTGGGTTAGATTAGGGGTATGTGGGTGGTGGGTTGTAATGTTGGGGGGGGGTATTGTATGTTGTTTTTTACAGGCAAAAGAGCTGAATTTCCTGGGACATGCCCCGCAAAGGGCCCTGTTCAGGGCTGGTAAGGTAAAAGAGCTTTGAACTTTTTTAATTTATAAAAGGGTAGGGCATTTTTTATTTTGGGGGGCTTTGTTATTTTATTAGGGGGCTTAGAGTAGGTGTAATTAGTTTAAAATTGTTGTAATATTTTTCTAATGTTTGTAAATATTTTTTTAAATTAATTAAATACAATACCTAAAATTATCTACAATTAAACCTAACACTACACTATCAATAAATTATTTAAATAAAATATCTACAAATAACTACAATGAAATAAACTAACTAAAGTACAAAAAATAAAAAATAACTAAGTTACAAAAAATAAAAAAATATTTACAAACATTAGAAAAATATTACAACAATTTTAAACTAATTACACCTACTCTAAGCCCCCTAATAAAATAACAAAGCCCCCCAAAATAAAAAATGCCCTACCCTTTTATAAAGGGTAGGGCATTTTTTATTTTGGGGGGCTTTGTTAGGGGTTAATAAATATAATATAGGGGTCGGCGGTGTTAGGGGCAGCAGATTAGGGGTACATAGCTATATATCTATGTATTATATATATATCGAGGCATCCTGTAATAACAATTTTTGCCCCTCCGGTGCAGAGAGAGCCACTCTGTGGCCCTCTCTGCACCGGACATCGATGGCCGCATTCGTTGGTGGGTGGGAGCGTAAATGGGAGGTGGGTGGGCGTCCATCGATGGCTTCTTAGTCAGAGAGGGGGGCGGGATCGCCAGGGGCGGGATCGCCGGGGGCGCGCACGAGCGTGCGCGCGTGCACAGGGGGCGGCGGGAGGGCGCGTGCACGGGGAGGGAGCGGGTGGGAACCGCTTACACTACAGAAACTATTTTGATATTATTGTAAAAAATAATAAAAAACAAAACTAATGGAAATCATCTAAGGGATCTGGGAGGGGGTGGGGGATTGATCTGGGGGGGGAGAGCTACACTACAGAAAAAACTAAAATAAATTGTAAAAAAACATTTTTATATGCAAACTGGATACTGGCAGACAGCTGCCAGTACCCAAGATGGCCCCCAATTAGGCAGTGGGGGGGTAGTAGAGAGCTGTTGTTGGGGGGGGGGGAATCAGAGAGGTTGGGGGCTAAGGGGGGATCCTACACAGCAGCATATGTAAATATGCTTAAAAAAAAAAGTAAAAAAAAAACCTTTTATTTTAGTACTGGCAGACTTTCTGCCAGTACTTAAGATGGCGGGGACAATTGTGGGGTGGGGGAGGGAAGATAGCTCTATGGGAGGGATCAGGGGGTCTGATGTGTCAGGTGGGAAGCTGATCTCTACACTAAAGCTAAAATTAACCCTGCAAGCTCCCTACAAGCTACCTAATTAACCCCTTCACTGCTGGGTATAATTCACGTTTTGTGCGCAGTGGCATTTAGCGGCCTTTTAATTACCAAACAGCAACACCAAAGCCATATATGATCAATACTAGATCAATACTTGGGGTTGTCTACTACACTACACTAAAGCTAAAATTAACCCTACAAGCTCCCTACAAGTTCCCTAATTAACCCCTGCACTGCTGAGCATAATACACTTGTGGTGTGCAGCAGCATTTAGCGGACTTCTAATTACTTAAAAACAACGCCAAAGCGATATATGTCTGCTATTTCTGAACAAAGGGGATCCCAGAGAAGCATTTACAACCATTTGTGCCATAATTGCACAAAATGTTTGTTAATGATTTCAGTGAGAAACCTAAAATTTGGAAAAAAATTACTTTTTTTTTTTATTTGATCGCATTTGGCGGTGAAATGGTGGCATGAAATATACCAAAATGGGCCTAGATCAATACTTTGGGATGTCTTCTAAAAAAAAATATATATACATGTCAAGGGATATTCAGGGATTCCTGAAAGATATCAGTGTTCCAATGTAACTAGCGCTAATTTTGAAAAAAAGTGGTTTGGAAATAGCAAAGTGCTACTTATATTTATGGCCCTATAACTTGCAAAAAAAGCAAAGAACATGTAAACATTGGGTATTTATAAACTCTGGACAAAATTTAGAAACTATTTAGCATGGGTGTTTTTTGGTGGTTGTAGATGTGTAACAGATTTTGGGGGTCAAAGTTAGAAAAAGTGTATTTTTTCCATTTTTTCCTCATATTTTATAATTTTTTTTATAGTAAATTATAAGATATGATGAAAATAATGGTATCTTTAGAAAGTCCATTTAATGGCGAAAAAAACGGTATATAATATGTGTGGGTACAGTAAATGAGTAAGAGGGAAATTACAGCTAAACACAAAGACCACAAAAATGTAAAAATAGCCTTGGTCCCAAACGGACAGAAAATGGAAAAGTGCTGTGGTCATTAAGGTTAAAGGAACACTGAACGCAAAAAAAATTTCTTTCATGATTCAGATAGAGCATGCAATTTTAAGCAACTTTCTAATTTACTCCTATTATCAATTTTTTCTTCTTTCTCTTGCTATCTTTATTTTAAAAGCAGCCAGCCCATTTTAGGTTCAGCACCATGCAGCGCTTGCTTATTGGAGGCTTACATTTACCCACCAATAAGCAAGCATAACCCAGGTTCTCAACCACAAATGGACCGGCTCCTATGCATTACATTCCTGCTTTTTAAATAAAGATAGCAAGAGAACGAAGAAAAAATGATAATAGGAGTAAATTAGAAAGTTGCTTAAAATTGCATGCTCTATCTGAATCATGAAAGAAAAAATTTGGGTTTAGTGTCCCTTTAAGCTCTTAATGACCGAGGACATGTAGGGTATGTCCTCTAAAAAAAGACAGTTAACGCTTGAGGATATACCCTGCATGTCCTCGGTCTGGAAAGCAGCTAGAAGCAATCCTGCTAGCTTCCAGCCACTTTCCGTTTATTGCAGTGATGCCTCGATATCGAGGCATCCTGCTATAACCCTGCATGGCCATTCGATGCAGAGAGAGCCACTCTGTGGACCTCTCTGCACCGGACATCGATGGCCGGTATCGTTGGTGGGTGGGAGCCGACGTGGGAGGTGGGTGGGCGGCCATCGATGGGCTGTGTGATGTGGAGGGGGCGGGATCAGGGGTGGGACCGACGGGGGCATGAACGGACGCTCGCATGTGCACGGGAGTGGCGGGCGGGTGTGTGCATGGTGCAGGAGCCTGATGAAACGACCATGTTGTGTGGTCGAGAAACGCATTGCAGCAACATTAAACTTGTCTTTTAACAGTTATATACGGAGGAGTCTTTCTGCCTGATTATTCAGATTGAATTTGCTCCATCTGCACAGAGAACCATTACATCACAATTGGTTTTCCTGCACCATATCTTCAGCCTGTTGTTTGATACTTGGATTCAAACTTCCCTGTGATCTTACCTGTGAGCTGAAAAATGGTCTCTACCTTGATACAGGATCAGTATCCAGTTAGTTGACTACTGCAAATGTCAGCCTGCCTGTTTGCATTATCTAGTGCCTTCAAAATTGTGAGTTTTACTATTTACCTTTATTTATTATATATCACATATGAATTTCACTATGAGGCGCCCATTTTCTTTCTAACCGGGAACAGCTACACTACAGAAAAAAAGGATAATATAAGTGGGAGAAAGGGGCTATTTAAAAACAATCTAAGGGATCTGGGAGGGGTGAGGGTTTGGTCTTTCGGGGGGGGGGGGAAGCTACACTACAGAAAAGGGAAAAAAAAATAAAAAAGCACAATTTTTTCTAAACTGGCACCCATTAAAGTAGAGGGGGAGGGTTAGAGAGCTGTTTGGTAGGGGATCACTGAGGTTGGGGGCTAAGGGGGATCCTACACAGCAGCATATGTAAATATGCTAAGAAAAAACACACAAAAAAACAAATATACCTTTTATTTTAGTACTGGCAAACTTTCTGCCATTACTTTAGATGGTGAGGACACTTGTGGGGTTGGGGAGGGAAGAGGGCTGTTTGGGAGGGATCAGGGGGTCTGATGTTTCAGGTGGGAGGCTGATCTCTACACTAAAGCTAAAATTAACCCTTCTGGCTCCTTACAAGCTACCTAATTAACCCCTTCGCTGCTAGCTATAATTTAGCGGCCTTCTAATTACCAAAAAGCAACGCCAAAGCCACATATGTCTGCTATTTCTGAACAAAGGGGATACCAGAGAAGCATTTACAACCATTTGTGCCATTATTGCACAAGCTGTTTGCAAATAATTTAAGTGAGAAACCTAAAGTTTGTGAAAAGGTTTGTGAAAAAGGGAACAATTTTTTTTATTTGATCGCATTTGGCGGTGAAATGGTGGCATGGAATATAACAAAATTGGCATAGATCAATACTTTGGGTTGTCTACTACACTACACTAAAGCTAAAATTAACCCTACAAGATCCCTATAAGCTCCCTAATTAACCTCTGCACTGCTGGGCATAATACACATGTGGTACGCAGTGGCATTTAGCGGCCTTCTAATTACCAAAAAGCAACACCAAAGCCATATATGTCTGCTATTTCTGAACAAAGGGGATCGATCCCAGAGAAGCATTTACAGCCATTTGTGCCATAATTGCACAAGCTGTTTGTAAATGATTTCAGTGAGAAACCTAAAATTGTGAAAAATTTAATGTTTTTTTTTTTTTATTTGATTGCACTTGGCGGTGAAATGGTGGCATCAAATATACCAAAATGGGCCTAGATCAATGCTTTGGGTTGTTTGCTACACTACACTAAAGCTAAAATTACCCCAAAAAGCTCCCTACATGCTCCCTAATTAACCCCTTCACTGCTGGGCATGATACATGTGTGGTGCGCAATGGCATTTAGCAGCCTTCTAATTACCAAAAAGCAATGCCAAATCCATATATGTCTGCTATTTCGGAACAAAGGGGATCCCAGAGAAGCATTTACAAACATTTATGCCATAATTGCACAAACTGTTTATAAATAATTTCAGTGAGAAACTAAAAGTTTGTGAAAAAATTTGTGAAAAAGTGAATGATTTTTTGTATTTGATCGCATTTGGCGATGAAATGGTGGCATGAAATATACCAAAATGGGCCTAGATCAACACTTTGGGATGTCTTTTAAAGCAAAATATATATATGTCAAGGGATATTCAGGATTCCTGAAATATATTAGTGTTCCAATGTAACTAGTGCTAATCTTGAAAAAAAGTGGTTTGGAAATAGCAAAGTGCTACTTGTATTTATGGCCCTTTAACTTGCAAAAAAAGCAAAGAACATGTAAACATTGGGTATTTCTAAACTCAGGACAAAATGTATAAACTATTTAGCATGAGTGTTTTTTGGTGGTTGTAGATGTGTAACAGATTTTGAGGTTCAAAGTTAGAAAAAGTGTGGATTTTTTCATTTTTTCCTCATATTTTATATTTGTTTTTATAGTAAATGATAAGATATGATAAAAATAATGGTATCTTTATAAAGTCCATTTAATGGCAAGAAAAACGGTAAATAATATGTGTGGGTACAGTAAATAAGTAAGAGGAAAATTACAGCTAAACACAAACACCTCAAAAATGTAAAAACAGCCTTGGTCCCAAACGGACAGAAAATGGAAAAGTGCTGTGGTCATTAAAGGGTTTAACATACTGTAAAATATTCAAAATAATCAATCAAATATATCTATATATTTTACAGTACGTTTTATCATTTAAATAACTTGGTCAAGTAACTAATAAGTGACATAGCAACAAAACTTCTTGAAAAGCTAGTGTATGCACGGCTATCCCCCTTTTTATACATTAAACTCCCTTCTTGACCCACTGCAATCTGGATTTTGCCCCCATCACTCCACAGAGACAACAATCATTAAGGTTACCAACGACCTACTTAAAGCAAAATCCAAAGGTCACTTCTCTCTGCTTATCCTCATTGATCTGTCTGAAGCCTTTGATTTTGTCGACCACCCTCTTTTGCTCCAAAACCTCCAATCCTTCGGCATTTGAGACACATCTCTCTTGTGGTTCTCTTCCTATCTGTCTAACCGTACCTTTACTGTAGCCTTCTCTGGGGCATCCGCTGCCCCATTACCACTTTCTGTTCGGGTGCCGTAAGGCTCTGTCCTCGGTCCCCTTCTCTTCTCAATCTGTAGTCATCATTAGGTTCCTTAATAAAGTCCCACAGGTTTCAATATCATTTGTATGCCAATGACACCCAAATCTAATTCTCTGCCAGGCTCCTCCTACTTACATGTCGCTCTTCCTCTGCTGCACCTCTCTTCCAATCCCTTCACTGGCTTCCCCTTGTCTCCAGGATTAAATACAAAATTCTCACTCTGACATATAGAGCCCTCAACTGCACTGCTCCATCCTACATCTCAGACCTTGTCTTCAGATACTCTCCCTCCCGTCCCCTTCACTCTGCTCATGATATTCTACTCTCCTCCTCTCTTGTTACCTTCTCACATTCCCATTTACAGGACTTCTCTAGACTGGCTCATATCTTGTGGAACTCTCTGCCCAGCTCCATAAGACTTTCCTCTAGTTCTGAAAACTTAAAGTGCTCCCTAAAGACTACTACTACTAAAGGATGCATACAACCTACATTAACCTTTCTTAATGCCACTGCTATCCCCTTGAACCCCTTAGCATGTAAACCTATGAGCCCAGCTGTTTGTAGGTCACCTTCATAAGAGCCGACTACAACAGTGCAACTCTCGGCAGGGCCCTCTACCCATTTGATCCCTTAAAAGTTATCTTGTATACTGCCTATGTTTTTAGCGCTGCAGAATCTGTTAGTGCTCTACAAATACCTGATAATAATAATAAACGTCATTTTTACTTAAGTGTACATACAGGGAGTGCAGAATTATTAGGCAAGTTGAATTTTTGAGGATTAATTTTATTATTGAACAACAACCATGTTCTCAATGAACCCAAAAAACTCATTAATATCAAAGCTGAATAGTTTTGGAAGTATTTTTTAGTTTGTTTTTAGTTTTAGCTATTTTAGGGGGATATCTGTGTGTGCAGGTGACTATTACTGTACATAATTATTAGGCAACTTAACAAAAAACAAATATATACCCATTTCAATTATTTATTTTTACCAGTGAAACCAATATAACATCTCAACATTCACGAATATACATTTCTGATATTCAAAAACAAAACAAAAACAAATCAGTGACCAATATAGCCACCTTTCTTTGCAAGGACACTCAAAAGCCTGCCATCCATGGATTCTGTCAGTGTTTTGATCTGTTCACCATCAACATTGCGTGCAGCAGCAACCACAGCCTCCCAGACACTGTTCAGAGAGGTGTACTGTTTTCCCTCCTTGTAAATCTCACATTTGATGATGGACCACAGGTTCTCAATGGGGTTCAGATCAGGTGAACAAGGAGGCCATGTCATTAGATTTTCTTCTTTTATACCCTTTCTTGCCAGCCACGCTGTGGAGTACTTGGACGCGTGTGATGGAGCATTGTCCTGCATGAAAATCATGTTTTTCTTGAAGGATGCAGACTTCTTCCTGTACCACTGCTTGAAGAAGGTGTCTTCCAGAAACTGGCAGTAGGACTGGGAGTTGAGCTTGACTCCATCCTCAACCCGAAAAGGCCCTACAAGCTCATCTTTGATGATACCAGCCCAAACCAGTACTCCACCTCCACCTTGCTGGCGTCTGAGTCGGACTGGAGCTCTCTGCCCTTTACCAATCCAGCCACGGGCCCATCCATCTAGCCCATCAAAACTCACTCTCATTTCATCAGTCCATAAAACCTTAGAAAAATCAGTCTTGAGATATTTCTTGGCCCAGTCTTGACGTTTCAGCTTGTGTGTCTTGTTCAGTGGTGGTCGTCTTTCAGCCTTTCTTACCTTGGCCATGTCTCTGAGTATTGCACACCTTGTGCTTTTGGGCACTCCAGTGATGTTGCAGCTCTGAAATATGGCCAAACTGGTGGCAAGTGGCATCTTGGCAGCTGCACGCTTGACTTTTCTCAGTTCATGGGCAGTTATTTTGCGCCTTGGTTTTTCCACACGCTTCTTGCGACCCTGTTGACTATTTTGAATGAAACGCTTGATTGTTCGATGATCACGCTTCAGAAGCTTTGCAATTTTAAGAGTGCTGCATCCCTCTGCAAGATATCTCACTATTTTTGACTTTTCTGAGCCTGTCAAGTCCTTCTTTTGACCCATTTTGCCAAAGGAAAGGAAGTTGCCTAATAATTATGCACACCTGATATAGGGTGTTGATGTCATTTGACCACACCCCTTCTCATTACAGAGATGCACATCACCTAATATGCTTAATTGGTAGTAGGCTTTCGAGCCTATACAGCTTGGAGTAAGACAACATGCATAAAGAGGATGATGTGGTCAAAATACTCATTTGCTTAATAATTCTGCACTCCCTGTACTATGGATAGAAGGTACAGTATATAGTTATATAACACCAGAACAATATCTAGTATTTCTTTAGTATTCAGATCCACTTTTCTAAATAAGGTCCCTCCTAGACACTAACTAATTTAACAATACAGAAGATTGGGAGCAATATATTAGAGACCTTACACATATATAGACACCATGCATAAGATAAAGCAACTTTTGGGTTTCTCGAAATATAAGCATTGTGGAGTGATATACTAAAACAAGAAGTAAAATCAATCTTTGGCCTTTTGATATATTTGAAATGAAAAGTGGAAAATAAGCAATGATAACCAGATCTTTACACAGAAAAATTTAAAGACTTATTAGAACTCAAGAGTCTACAACACCAAAAACTAATGCTAAATTAAAAAAAGAGAGATAATAGTGGTAAGTATTGTATCACATGGGACAACAGTAATAAAAAAAAAATAAACTGCATTAGCTACTTATACTCTCTAACCTGAGAAAATGTAGGACTGCAAGAAATGGTAGAACTGAGACACCACACAAGTAGGGTTATCCCCATGACGAGAGGAAAAGTATTTATAAAATGGGGTGTATTTAACCTGATGTACACATAGGTATATCCCCTTCCTACTTATCTTGCCACCCTACATTATTCCCTCATTCTATCTAGATTTCTCCAAGCTGAAAAGCTTTATCTGTACTATTAGAATACAATAGTAGGGTGGGGGGGAGATAATAAAAAATCAACCCACAAAAAAAAACTGTCTAGGAGGTGTTTACATAACTAATATAAAGAAAACACCCATTTGAAACTCTCAAATACCTAAGCACTTGTCCAATAGATATACATAAGAGATAAAGGACTAAGAGTTACCCATAGATGTAGGTGAGTATAATTAAAATGATCAACCATCTGCATACAAGAACTATAAGTGATTTTATATTTAGGCACATAAACCATTATATATATTAGTAATAAAGCATTTGTTTAAAAAATATATATATATATACGTAGATGTCAGCCCACCAACATCACTAAAGTAAGTCATAATGAAAAGCATATAAGAACTAGGGAGGGGGGAAGCAGTTAACTATTCAACAACACACAAGTAAAAAGCTCAAACGTTAGCAATACAATAGTATATCAGGGCAAACCGTGACTAGTAGTATCCCACCCTGAGCTTTCTGAGATGACTTAATAGAATTCAGGTGATGCAATTTGGGTTCTAAATCAGGGAGATATTTCAAACAAGCTGACCGAGTCCATAATAAGATGTCATACAAAAGGCTCTTGGTACTTAACACTCATGTACTTTTTTGATATCTCAGGTCAATTCAGGTTCCGAACTTTAGATTTCAAAACGCTATCCCAACTTTGAGTTACTGCAACCTCTATCATCTTCTTTTGTGGACTCATTAGTATTGGTGTCATTACTTTCTCCTGCTTTACGGCTCCAGAGGAGATCATAGGAAGTGGTATCAAGCTCTCTGCATGAGAGTTACATACAGCACTTCAACAGGCTGAGGGAATGCTTTGTGAGCATTTGCAGGTAATACCATCTTTCTAAGTTCCCATCTTTCTATGTAACATCTTTTAAGTAACAGCACTAAGAATTATACAAGAATTACACAGACTATTGGACACAGTGCTACTTACTAAGCGTAACATCTGTTGACTGTTGCTGAGCCATTTCCATACTTTTAAACTTGGTTTGCATTACCTCCATCTGTTAACTGTTCATCTCCTATTCTAAACTGCTGGGCCCTCACCGAAACCTGCCTCTATTCCTTTGACACAGCCTCCCCTGCTACTCTTTTGCATAGGGGGCTGCACTTCAGCTATACACCCAGGCTGAGCAACAAGCAAGGAGGCAATGTTGGCATCTTTCTTTCTCCCTGCTGCACTTTTCAACACATACCCCCCATTTCTTTCCTCACATTTTTTTTTCTTCAAAGTCCATACAATTTATTTATTCTCACTGCTATCTATTTGTGTTGCTGTAATTTATTACCTCCTTGGGTCACCCACACTTTTCCTTGACCACTTTGCCTCAGGATTACCTTTTTTCAACTCCTGTGATTCAGCTGCCCTCATTTTTGGGAATTTCAATATTCCCATTGATAACCCTAGCACTCCTAGAGTTTGAAGGCTCCTGGAGCTAACTTCATAATTTGACCTCTCACAGTGGACTAATTCCCCAACTTACAAAGATGGTCATTCAATTGACCTAATCTTTTGACGACCATTGTTCTGTTTCACAGTTTACTAACTATCAAATTCCCACTCTCTGACCATCATCTCTTGAAATGCAACATCACCACACCACCTAACCCTTCAACTCCATAACATTTTAGACAATGTAGAACTACTCTATCACACCCTAAACCCCTCCTCCCTACAATCTCCTCCCTCTCCTGTCTTGAAGAATCTGTCTCTCTGTATAATTCCATTCTAATCTGTGCCCTTGTCAAAATAGCCTTTCCTTTCATAGCTCGCAACATAAATACCCCCCAACCTTGGCACACACATCTGACACGCTACTTGCAAAAATGCACTTGTAGTGCAGAATGGCACTGGAGGAAATCTCACTCCTTTGCTTACTTCTTGCATTACAAATTTATGCTGCTCTGCTACTCATTTGCCCTCAACGTCTCCAAACTAAACTACTTTGGAACTATCATTTTTTTCTATGTCCCACAATCCTAAACATATTTTCTTCACTTATAATACCCTTATGTGCCATCCTCTTATTACCACTTCTCTCACAACACAACTTTTCTATCTATTTCAAAACCAAAATTGACTCCATCCGAAATTACCTCCCTGCACAACAACAATACCCACTCCTCACAAACCACTGCAAACTTTAAATCTCAGCCTACCGCAAAACTCCTGTTACAGAGGAGATTTCTGCTCTCCTTTCATCTTCCCATCTTACTACCTGTCCCCTTAATCCTATTCCCTCAAAACTGCTACCTTCCCTTTCCCCTACTCTTACACCCATCCTCACACATATATTGAACCTCTCTATTAAATCTGGTACATTTCTATCATCCCTTAAATATGCTCTAATTTCATCTATCCTTAAAAAAAACTTTATCCAATCCAGCATCCCCATGTAACTATCATCCATTCTCTCTTCTTCCCCTTGCCTCTAAACTTCTTGAGCAGATTGTTTATAAAAGCTCATCACACTTTCAATAAATCTTACCATCTTCTTGATTGTTTGCAATCTGGCTTTCACCCCAAGCACTCCCCAAAACTGCCATCACCAAGGTAAGAAATGACCTGCTTACTGCCAAGTTTAAAGGTCATTACTTAATGCTAATATTTTTAAACCTTTCTGCAGCCTTTAACACTGATGACCTTCCACTGCTGCTTCAGACCCTTCAATACTTGTGACACAGCTCTACCTTTGCAACCACACCTTAATGTTTTCTCCTCTGGCTCTTCCCCTCTTACCCTCTCTGTTGGGGTAACTCAAGGCTCAGTCCTAGGTCCCCTTCTTTTTTCAGTCAACACATCATCTCTAGACTCATTAATCAAGTACTGTCAGTTTCAGTATCATCTCTATGCTGACGACACCCAAATCTACATTTCTGTACCAGACATTTCCTCCTCCCTGCTGACTCGTGTCACCAGCTACCTAGCTAATATCTCTTCCTGGATGGCTTCTCAAAACCTAAAGCTTATCCTCTCTAAAACTGTTTCCCAAAATCTCACTTACTGTGAACAACTCTGTAATCACCTCTAACCCGCAGGCCCGGTGCCATGGGGTCACACTTGACTCAGCACTTTCTTTTGCTTTCCACATTAAGTCCTTAGCTAACTTCTGCCCCTTCCAATCTTTAAAATTTGTCACTTTCTCACTCAAGACACAACTAAGATTCTTATCCACTCCCTTATCATCTCCTGCCTTGAAAAATGCAATTCTGTGTTATCTGGTCTCCCAAGCTACTGCATGTTCCCAATGCAATACATCAGGAATGCCTATGTCAGACTTATTTTTCTTAAGCATCACTCTACATCTGCTTCACCTCTTTGCCAACATGTCCACTGGCTTCCCTTAGCCTCAAGAATAAAATTCAAAATTCTGACCTTAACATACAAAGCCCTCACCAACACTGCACCCTCCAATTTCCCTGCCTTGTCTGCAAAAATTACCCAGCCTGACCCCTCCCCTCCCCTCTACCCAAGACCTACTTCTCTCCTTATCTCTCATTAATTCCTCACATTCTCATCTGAAAGACTTTTTCAGAACTGAACCTATCATATGGATCTCCTTGCCTCGCTCAGTCAGGCTTTCCTCTAGTCTCAAAAATGTCCTTTTCCTTAAAAACATATCTGTTCAAGGATGCACACACCTTACTTTAAGACATCTCTACTACTTATGTTTCCCTCTTCCTGAACCTCACCATGTCCTTCTTTTAGATTGTAAGCTTGAGAGCCTTGTAACGTGTAGCTCACCTTGTATAAAAGTGAATCTGCAACTGATTGTGCTAAAGGGTATGGAGCTCCTCTCTTTTGTAGGTGTAGTAATGTACACTGTATAGTCTTACACAATGTAAGTTTTTATTGTATTGTACACTCATGATTTTAATGTACTTTTGTAAAGAGCTTATTAATAAAAAATTATAAAAGTAGAGTTATACTCTGCATGAGTACTGTCTATAGGAGCAAACAAGGCTTCTATTTCTCCTACAAGTGTTCAAAAGTGTTTCTATATGCATGATCACAAATCAACTAGGATTGCATCTAATTTTGTCCCCAAAGTTAAAGTAAGAGCACCAGCAAGCTGGTATAACTTGGTGTCTTTGTAGATCATTGTGAGATTGAGAGAAAAGTGACTGACACCATTTTGTTATGCTTATTTCACTCCGTTTACAGCATTATTGTGCAATCTGTGTCTCAGTGCTATAGACTGGCATATTGTACTACAGTAATTGTCACTATTTTACAGGTACAATATTTATTGAATACTAATTGAATACTGTGCTGTGCTAGTGTTAAACTAAACATAGCACTATTGCACCCCTAATATATATTAGTTCAAACATGTTTTAAAGATTTTAAACACACTGGCAAGTGAAAAGAAAGCTAAAACTGCCTTGTTTCACTTTAAGGCGGTTTTCACTTTACAGAGGGGCTCTGGTCCCTAACCCGTTGTATGAGCGGGGTATACCTGTATGCAAGATTCTTTCTCCTTTACTGGTTCCTTTAATCCATAGTAGATATAATGGGGCATATTTATCAAGTTCCATTTGGAAAAGAAGTTATGAAGCAGCGGTTTAAAGACCACTGCTCCATAAGCCGCGGACAGAAATCACTAGAAATCAACCCGATCGAATACGATTAGGTTGATTGACATCCCCTGCTAGTGGCCGCAAATCTGCAGGGGCGGAATTGCACCAGCAGTTCACAGGAACTGCTGGTGCAATGATAAATGCTGAGAGCATATGCTGTCGGCATTTATCAATGTGCAGCAGACATGATCCGCTATATCGAGTCATGCCCGCTCGCACAGTCATAAATATGATATATGCTCATGTATTGGGTGCGATTGTCTGAGGAGCCTTTAGATCAGAGGAAGATATTCTTCACTGCTTGTTTTTACTTTTTTTTTAATATTTCATTTTGCACTTTAAAAAAAAAATATTTTTTTCCAAAGAAATGCTAGTGCAAAGCTATCTTCCATCTTCTTAAAACTGAATGTAATTTTTTCCTCACTGTGTTACTAAATTGTTCTTCTTCTTCATCATGACTTTATTATTACATACCTCCAAAAATTTAATGTAGACTTGCTGGGAGGTGAGGGGGGCATATGGGTCTCTTAAACAGGGTAGGGTGTGTCATGGGTGTGGTTGATTAGATCCAGGGCAGGCTGAGTGTGGAGCTGAGAAAGTCTCTTATTTTGCTCTGGAAATTGGACATTTGCCCTGAAGAGGAAACAGCAGGAGGGACAGTGGAGCTCCCAACCCATTACTATCACACAATATGCAGGAGAGTAGTGAGTTCTGTTATTATTATTACCAACATGATACATTTATTAACATCAACATGATCTCAATTACTGTAACATTTGGTGAATAGTTGCAAAGTAAAAAATGCAAACAGGTAGAGAGTCCTGTTTGAGAGTTACCAACCAATGGATATATACCACCTTTTGCACCTTTTGTACCTTCATTGCAATGTAAGAACCCAATCCATTTGAGAAGCATAGCCTCATTGTCTAACTGTATCAATATTTCCTCTATTTAGCTTCAGTAAAAACAAAAATAATACACTAATATGTTATTTCTGTTTGTAGTCACCAAATCTTCTTACTTTATTCATAAGCAAATTGTTGATTTTGTACTGCTATACAGTGGGTGAAGCAATGTATTTTATCTGAATACTTATAGGCAATAGCAATAATGATGTAACGGTGAAAATTTCAAATTGATCATCTATTTTATATAAATCTCAGGATGCTATTTAGTGTTTTTTATGTGGGAAGTTAGTAAAGTATATAAATCTGTGCCATTTCCTTGTTAACAAACAGTATCAACAAAAACAATAAAAAAACAAATTATTTCCATTTATGATTTTTAAAAGTCAAACTTAGCCAAACTCATTTTATAATATATATGCAATAATAATTAATCCCTGATTCAATGTAAAATAAACAATATACTATGGTCTTTTTGGATTATGTAGCATTGCATATAGGCTCATTAAATGTAGCTATTCATTTTTATGCTAACAATTTAGTTTGTGTTTAAGCAGTTTGGTTTATGTGAGTATAATTTAATCTTTATTTTATTTCAGTTTTCTGAATAAAACAAAAAGCAACATATTCCTTCCAAAACATTATATTGAAAAATCCATGAAGAGATTTGTTCTGCTTTATGTCTTTTTTGTCACCCTGGGATACAGCCCTTTACTATACCAAATTATGAATGTGCACAGAAATGTCTCTGCAGAAACATAATTCACCACTGAGAAGTTATTTCTCCAAGATTTCCGTAGTGAGTTATTGCTCTACATCTACTGCCAGTATTTGAGCATCTAAAAGGATTGAGTGCTGTGTGCCATTAACTGAAACTTCAGAGAGTGATAATAACTTCTCTCTAGGAAAGCTTCTTTCTCTGTTTCTGTTGTTTGTTCAACTGTCAAAGTGCTCAGCAAACAATAACACTGGTGTGCATTTAGCTATATATTTTTGTAAGAAAAAAAATCAATGTGCATATTTTGTAATTTGGCAGAAGAGTGGTCTAAAAATTTTAATTTTACAAGAAGACTAAACCACTAGCTGTTTAAAATCTTAAATTCAAACTGTAATGCTTGGCTCATATGTAATATGCTTTAGTTTAGAGAGAGAGCCTTTTTTTGTCATATGAATCATTTGCAGATTTCTTACGTTCTACAAAGTTCATTAAATATTTACTAATACAAATAAGAACTTTTCTACTAAAATGTTTTTTGACCAATTCTCATTATTATTAATTTTTATTAATTACAGTTTCTTAATTACATTGCTGGTTTCATAGTTTTAATATATTAAAATGTAAGACCTACCATGAAAAGCATCTATAAAGATGGTAAAAAAAAACTATACTCAGTATAAAAATAAAATAATAATAATAAACAAGCTGTCTTCACAGTTTACAATACTCTGTAACTAACTAATAAAACATAACTTGTAGTTATTCTTCAACAGTTATCAGTTCAAACGTGAAAACACTTTTTGAAATTAAATCATTATTGGATGAGGAAATAATTGGTGACATGGTAGTCTGTCAATCAAACAAAGGAAGTCAAATTATCTGAGCTCCTTTGCATCTTCTGTAGATAAGAACTTTTGATCTAAAAAGCAGAGACTCTTCCAGACATTTAAACAGGCATTACACTGATAATTTAATTTTCCAGAAATGCTTCATTATGTATTGTAAATGAGCATTGTAAAGATTATTTCATTATTAATTTTGCTAGTTTTCCTGTAATTTACAAAAAACATATAAATGTACAATAACTGTACATAAACTGTAACAATAAATTATGTTTACTCCACTAAGCAGAAACCACTATCAATTTAGTCTGCACTGTGCATTCTCAGCCCAGGCATAAAGTGATCAGCTTTTCTATAAGAGTCTTGAAAGAGAAAACCCAGGAATGGTGTAAAATCATCCACACAAATGAAACTCCAAAAAATAAAGTATGCGAAATCTTAGGAACACGTTTAAAATACAAGTAAGCTTAAAGGAAATATAGAAATGCTCAATGCATTTCGGCAGAACATCCACTTTATTCAAGATCCAATATACAAATACTCAATGATGAACAGATCAGGAAACATTAATTAAAATAAAATATGGAATTTGAATATGTATACCAATCCTCATTTGTATATAAAAACCACACCATAATTTATTTTGACAGGAGTACATGCCCAATACATATTAGTCAGCAGCTCCATATTCCTCCAGATTGCTATCTCAGGTATGCAATAGACTCCCCACTGAAAGGCAGAATAAAGAAAACAGTTTTTTTGTTTTTGTTTTTTTTTTACAAAAAATGTACCTATAGTAGAAAAATGGTTAAAACAATGTGGTGCTAAACCCCAGTTGCTTTATTCTAAAATAGCTGTTTTAGCTTGCAGTACATCAATATAGACTTTGTGATACCTTGCAAATAAATTCAAACATAGATTTAAAAAACAAAGGTTTCAAAACTTACCATAATAAATAATAACCTCAGATATGAACTAATTAAAAAAAAAAATAGGAAAATTTAACCTAGCAAAAAAAAAAAAAAATGAAAATAAAAAACAATTATAGTTATGTTGGCATATGTAACTGTAGGTGATTTGAGTCAATAATATAGACTTAAAAGGGTATTTTAAGTTTACTAAATGGGAAATAGTAGAAGTTCATAAAATATAAAAGGTCTCTTTTTAATGTAGGTTGTAACTTTGAGTATAGATGATGCTTATAATCAAGGTATTAATAAAAAAAAAAGCATTTTGGGCCAGATTATAAGTGGAGCGCAAAATATCACTTTCGCTAAAGCGATATTTACACTCCACTTTGTAATACCAGCGCATGCAAATGTTCACTGGTATTACGAGATAGGTGGAATGCGAATGCAATCTCACATTCGCATTGCACGAAAGCATTGTGCTCACGAGAGCTCGCTTCTATAGGCCCAATGGGAACCTTGTTCTTCATACACAGCACAGAACCTAAGCACAGGGAAGGGGGTAAGTTGCGCAATCTTAAAAATATATGTATTTGCTTATATACATATATATTTATGTGTTAATATGTGTATATACACATATAAACATATAAACATATATGTATATAAGTATATACATTTATATTTACAGGGAACACATAGTTCCCATAGACCGCAATGTAAAGGCACTTTTCAGTGCGTTTTTCTTTCTAACAATCCACAGCCGAAAACTTTAGCCCTCAAATACTGCCTAGTGCAGTTTTTGTTAAAAAAAAAATAAAAAATGCAACTATTTTTTTTTTTTTTTTAATTTTTTATTTCTTTATTGAATTTTTCATAAAGTTCAATATTCATAAATCAATGGGTTACAACATTTCTGATGGATTAAATCCAATCCTAACAAGGTGTCTAGTGTTCTCTTACAACCGTACATTTAATATATTATCTAATTGATATTACAGGGAGTGCAGAATTATTAGGCAAATGAGTATTTTGACCACATCATCCTCTTTATGCATGTTGTCTTACTCCAAGCTGTATAGGCTCGAAAGCCTACTACCAATTAAGCATATTAGGTGATGTGCATCTCTGTAATGAGAAGGGGTGTGGTATAATGACATCAACACCCTATATCAGGTGTGCATAATTATTAGGCAACTTCTTTTCCTTTGGCAAAATGGGTCAAAAGAAGGACTTGACAGGCTCAGAAAAGTCAAAAATAGTGAGATATCTTGCAGAGGGATGCAGCACTCTTAAAATTGCAAAGCTTCTGAAGCGTGATCATCGAACAATCAAGCGTTTCATTCAAAATAGTCAACAGGGTCGCAAGAAGCGTGTGGAAAAACCAAGGCCGAAAATAACTGCCCATGAACTGAGAAAAGTCAAGTGTGCAGCTGCCAAGATGCCACTTGCCACCAGTTTGGCCATATTTCAGAGCTGCAACATCACTGGAGTGCCCAAAAGCACAAGATGTGCAATACTCAGAGACATGGCGAAGGTAAGAAAGGCTGAAAGACGACCACCACTGAACAAGACACACAAGCTGAAATGTCAAGACTGGGCCAAGAAATATCTCAAGACTGATTTTTCTAAGGTTTTATGGACTGATGAAATGAGAGTGAGTCTTGATGGGCCAGATGGATGGGCCCGTGGCTGGATTGGTAAAGGGCAGAGAGCTCCAGTCCGACTCAGACGCCAGCAAGGTGGAGGTGGAGTACTGGTTTGGGCTGGTATCATCAAAGATGAGCTTGTGGGGCCTTTTCGGGTTGAGGATGGAGTCAAGCTCAACTCCCAGTCCTACTGCCAGTTTCTGGAAGACACCTTCTTCAAGCAGTGGTACAGGAAGAAGTCTGCATCCTTCAAGAAAAACATGATTTTCATGCAGGACAATGCTCCATCACACGTGTCCAAGTACTCCACAGCGTGGCTGGCAAGAAAGGGTATAAAAGAAGAAAATCTAATGACATGGCCTCCTTGTTCACCTGATCTGAACCCCATTGAGAACCTGTGGTCCATCATCAAATGTGAGATTTACAAGGAGGGAAAACAGTACACCTCTCTGAACAGTGTCTGGGAGGCTGTGGTTGCTGCTGCACGCAATGTTGATAGTGAACAGATCAAAACACTGACAGAATCCATGGATGGCAGGCTTTTGAGTGTCCTTGCAAAAAATGGTGGCTATATTGGTCACTGATTTGTTTTTGTTTTGTTTTTGAATGTCAGAAATGTATATTTGTGAATGTTGAGATGTTATATTGGTTTCACTGGTAAAAATAAATAATTGATATGGGTATATATTTGTTTTTTGTTAAGTTGCCTAATAATTATGCACAGTAATAGTCACCTGCACACACAGATATCCCCCTAAAATAGCTATAACTAAAAACAAACTAAAAACTACTTCCAAAACTATTCAGCTTTGATATTAATGAGTTTTTTGGGTTCATTGAGAACATGGTTGTTGTTCAATAATAAAATTAATCCTCAAAAATACAACTTGCCTAATAATTCTGCACTCCCTGTAGTCCCTATTTTTGGTATTTAGCTGTATCATTCTTCAATGAGTACTTCCAATATTGCTTGACAATACATCAATCAATAACATTTTACTAACAATAATTAAACTAACACTAACAAAAACAACTACTTGCAGTCCTTAAATCATTTCAATGCAGTAAAGTTGGAGAGAAAGCATTGTGTCAACACGCTGGTTAGATTCCATTTATGTTTCCCATTTTGGCTTAAAGGATACTTATAACCTCAATCATAATTACCTATAACTATAATTATTATAATTACCCATCTCTTTATTGCAATTTAAATACCCGCATATGATTCCCAGTAAAACATCATATCATAATACGTTGTCAGTCTATTTGTTTTAAGATAGAAGTATCTCTCTAACATTAGAGCTCCCTTAACTCTTTCCTTCCATGACTCTATTGTGGGAACCTTATCAGATCTCCATGCAGAGGCTATAAGCTGTTTGGCTGCGTTTAGCATTATGTGTATAACATTTCTCCCTAATAGCACACTGAACTTCTTTCAGCATATTGAATAGACATACTAGTGGGTTATAAGAGATATTACAGGACATGGCAACGTTTATTTCTTCAACTATTTTTATCCAGTAGTTATTAATTATTATTATTATTATTATTATTATTATTATTATCGGTTATTTGTAGAGCGCCAACAGATTCCGCAGCGCTATAAACAAAGGGGGAGTACAACAAAACAATTATAGGGTAGAGGGCCCTGCCAAGGGTTGCACTGTTGTAGTCAGCTCTGAAGGTGATCTACAAACAGCTGGACTTTTAGGCTTACATGCTAAGAGGGTTCAGGGGATTGCAGTGGAGGAGAGGAACTGGTATTAGGAAAGGTTAGCGTAGGTTGTATGCGTCCCTGAACAGTAGAGTCTTTAGGGAGCACTTGAAGCTTTTAAAACTAGAAGAGAGTCTTGTGGAGCGAGGCAGAGAGTTCCACAAGATGGGAGCCAGTCTGGAGAAGTCCTGTAAACGGGAGTGTGATGAAGTGACAAGAGAGGAGGAGAGTAGGAGGTCATGAGCAGAGCGAAGGGGACGGGAGGGAGAGTATCTGGAGACAAGGTCTGAGATGTAGGGGGGAGCAGTGCAGTTGAGGGCTTTGTATGTAAGAGTGAGAGTTTTGTGTTTGATCCTAGAGACAAGAGGAAGCCAGTGAAGGGATTGGCAGAGAGGCGCAGCAGATGAAGAGCAACGTGTAAGGAAGATGAGTCTGGCAGAGGCATTCATTATGGATTGTAAAGGAGCTAGGCGGCAGGCGGGGAGACCAGAGAGGACAGAGTTGCAGTAATCAAGGCGGGAAAGAATGAGAGAGTGGATTAAAATCTTAGTTGTGTCTTGTGTAAGGAAGTGTCTAATTTTAGAGATGTTTTTAAGGTGAAAGCGGCAGGCTGTAGCCAAGGACTGAATGTGAGGAGTGAAGGAAAGATCTGAGTCAAATGTGACCCCGAGACATCGGGCATGCGGGGTAGGGGTAATGGTGGAGTTGTCGACAGTTATAGAGATATTGGGGGTGGAGATTTTGGAAGAAGGGGGGAAAATGAGGAGCTCAGTTTTGGAGAGATTTAGCTTGAGGTAATGAGAGGACATCCAGGAAGAGATGTGAGAAAGACAGTTAGTGACACGGGTTAGCAAGGAAGGAGATAGTTCTGGTGCAGAGAAGTAGATTTGGGTGTCATCTGCATACAAATGATATTGGAAACCGTGGGACTTAATTAGGGATTTATTATTAATTATTAATCTTCCCACACGACCACCAAATATGACCCATATTGCCTACGTCTTGTCTACATCTTTAGCATTTCTCGTTGACAGATGTAAATAGATGTTTCATTCTATTTGGGGTCATGTACCACCGGAAAAGTATTTTATAATTTGTTTCTAGAGCATATGTTGTATAAGCAGAGTGAGCTATACTATGAAAAATCTCGTCCCATACCTTTGGGCTTTGTGCCCCTAGTATTTCCCTTTCCCACCCTTTTGTGAAATTATGCGGTTTTGGGGCTGTTGCCTTGAGCAGTAGTTTGTAAATAGAAGAAATTATCCCTTTTTGTGATATATTGGAAATGCACATCTGCTCCAAGGGTGTCAGCTGCCTCAGCAAGTTGGCCCTGTCTCTGTGAGTCATTATGTAGTGATTTACCTGATGGTACCTAAACCAATGTTCAAAGAAACCATTTCCCACCTCTTGTAATTCAGTCCTCGGTATCATTTTCCCTGAGTTAGTTATAAGTGTAATAGGAATATAGTCTTTCAAACTATGAGTTCTATTTAGGTGATGTCCTTGTCCTTCCTTGAATTCAGGATTCATCAAAATTGGTGTCAGGGGAGAGTAGGTGCTAGAAATGCTACTACAGCTATCTCATATATGTTTCCAATCTGACAAGGAACTTGAAACCGTCTGTGTGGTGTTAGTCTGTATTTTAGATATTAATTTAGGTAGCCAGCATGCCCCCCCTAATTGTGGTACATTACTGATGTCACACTCTATTTGGATCCAGTGCTTCAGTTCGTCTAAGTTATGTCTACTCCATTCTACTATTCTCTGTAGTGATATGGCCTGTTTGTATAATGTTATATTGGGTACTCCCAGCCCCCCCATACTCTTATTAGCATACAAGGAGAATTTATTTACACGTGCAGGTTTTGTTTTCCATATAAAATTAAGTATCACTCTTTGCATTTTTGTAGATATATTTGAGTATGTGGGAGCGGTAGCTTCTGTAGAATATACAGAATTTTTGGCAAGATTACCATCTTCACTGTACTTACTCTCCCTATCCACGATATATTTTTAGATAGCCACGATGAGGCCTGATTAGAAATATTATTCAGTAGTTTGGAGTAATTAAAGGTGCGAATTAAGTCTAAGCTATGCAGCAAATATATACCTAGATATTTGATATGTCTCTGTTGGATCGCAAAGGGACTGTTCTTTTTAATTTTAGTCAATTCTGTAGGAGATATGTGTAGAGGTTGATTTACTAGGATTTACTAGAAAATGTGATACTCCTCCATATTCCAGCATTTCTGATTGCACTGCAGAGAGAGATTTCAAAGGACATGATAAAGACAATAAAACATCGTCTGCGAACATAGATAGTTTGTATTCTCTGTTTTTAATATTTATGCCCTTTATGTTAACATTTGACCTAATTCTACTAGCTAATGTTTCTAGGGAGAGGATAAACAAAAGTGGGGAAAGCGGGCACCACTGACGGGTGCCGTTTTGTATTTCAAATTGTTCAGAAAGCGTACCATTTATTCTAATTTGGGCGGTGGGAAAGGAGTACAAGGCCATGATTTTCTTTATAAATGGGATAGGAAAATTAAATTTATTTAGAGTTGTCTGCAGAAAGGTCCAATCTAACCTATCGAACGCTTTCTCAGCATCTGTGGAGAGTAGTATTGAAGAAATTTTATTGGTGTTTATATATTCTAAAATATTTAATAATTTAACAGTGTTGTCCTTAGCCTCTCTCCGCGGTACAAAACCAACTTGATCTGGAGAGATCAGAGTTGGAAGCAATCTGTTGAGTCTAGATGCCAGCACCTTGGCAAGTCTTTTCAGATCTATATTCAGTAAGGATATTGGTCGATAATTTGCTGGGGTATCTGGTTTCCTACCTGGTTTGGGGAGAACAGTAATATAAGCCTGAAGCATGGTGTCCGGTAGTGTACCTCCGTTATCTATCTGGCCATATGTATTTAACAAATGAGGTGTCAATAAATGAGAAAATGTTTTGTAATATGACCCAGAAAATCCATCTGGGCCTGGTGCTTTTTCAGGTTTTAATGATTTAATAGCTATTGTGATCTCTTTATGACTTATAGGGGCTTGTAGCATCTCCCTATCTTCCTCAGACTATTCCGGGACTTGGACAGTTTCTAAATATTCCAAACATTTAATTTCATGATCCGGATTAGTTCTCCTAGGAAAGAGGTTACATAAAGCATGATAATAATTTTTAAAGGCATTGGCTATTTTTTTGGTGTCCTCGACTCTCTCCCCTGTAGAGGTTTTTATTGAATGTATGCTTGCCTAGATTTAAGTAACCTAGCTAACTGTCGTCCTGGTTTGTTAGCTTCATAATAATATTTCTGCTTAAGTTTGAATGCAGTTGACTGTGCTTTTATATGTAAGTGTGACAGCATTTTGGTTCTATAGAATTTCAATTGTTGGAGGATCTTTTCGACTTGTGGGTGTAGTTTATGTAAGTAGTCTAGTTGTTCGGTCTCTTTAGCTATATGTTTGTATTCCTCTCTTTGTTGTTTAATCTTGTTAGCCCTAATTTTAATTAGTGACCCTCTTATGAAACTCTTATGAGCTTCCCACACCATAGCTGGTGCAACGTCCCCTTTAACATTATGAATAAAAAATTCTTGAATTTCTCTCTCTAAGGTATCACACACCACTGGGTCTAGTAGTAAAGTCTTGTCAAGTCTCCAAGTGAAATCTCTTATTGGTGCTGAGGGCCAGGAAACAGAGCATCTAACCATAGAGTGGTCGGACCACACAGTATGAGTGATGTTTGATAGTGTTGCATTCGATAATATTAAATGGTCTAGCAGAATAAAGTCAATTCTCGAATAGGATTTATTGGGATTAGAGAAAAAAGTATAGTCCCTTCTATCGGGATTAGCAACTCTCCATGGATCATGTAAACCAAATGCTTTTAAAAAATGCCATAGCGACTTAATTGTATTTTTTGCAATGTGTATGTTTGTGTTTGAGCTATCTAATGAAGGGTTAATTGGCATGTTAAAGTCTCCCATTACAATTAATTGTCCTTTCTGTATATCTTGTAAAAGGGGAATTATGGATTTGAAGAAGATGGCTTGTTTATGGTTGGGTGCATAAATATTTACTATTGTTACTATTTTGTTATAAAGGATTCCACTAATGGCGAGGAATCTACCTTCCCCATGTTTTTTCTGTTCTATCAATTTAAATGGGATAGATTTGTGTATAAGGATGCTTACACCATTAATCTTTATTTTGGTATGCGCACTATGATAGTGTTGAGAAAAACCATTATGCATGTATTTAGGTATGGATCCTCTTTTGAAGTGAGTTTCTTGTATTCCTATTATTTCCCCTCCTTTTTGTCCTAAATCTCTGAGAGCTATCGATCTCTTATGGGGAATATTGAAGCCTTTTACATTTTGTGTTATAAATTGGATACATGTATCAGTCATTTAGTTACCTTTGTCGCTCCTCTTCCACTCCAGCATGACACTTTACCTGTTTGTTTAGTGAATCTATTCTGCAAGAAAACTCCTAAAAAAACTCTAACAACAGAAACTACAACAATAACATAACTAACTTTTACCTTCCATAAACAGAGGGAAATGACTAAAAGATCCCTATATGGAATCGATTAGCCCACAAATAACTTAACAATTTATAAGTCTGTTTAGACAAATTTTCATATTTTAAATAACTGTAATAACTGTTACATTCTTTATTTTAGGTTACACACTTCTGTTTCCATATAACCGGTAAAGGATACTTTGTATGTCCATCTTCAGCCTACTTGGACCCTGGCTCCTGAAGACGAGTGGATTTTAGCTTTTTTATTTAGAACTGTTAGCCACTCCCTTCTTTGCGGCAATGGAGAGGTATGAGGGTCAGTAGTAGACATAGAGTCTTGTCCTGTGTCTGAGTTCAGTAAAGGTGCGGGTATCTCCAATTTTCTACAGCAGTCCTCAATTTCTTCTATTGAAGTGCAAGTTGCCCTTCTGTTCTTCCAAATAACAATTAGTTGAAATGGGTGCCCCCATCTATAGTTAATATTTCTAGCCTGTAGGTGTTTAGTGAGTGGGGAAAGTTCTTTTCTTCTGGCTATAGTTCTGCTTGATAGATCAGCAAAAAACTGAAGGGTAGCTCCATCTTTTTGAATAGGACGCTTCTCTCTAGTTGCTGTCATAATTTGCTCTTTGAGTTGGTATTTGGTAATTCTAACAATTACATCTCTAGGTGGTGCACTTTCGGGAGGCTTAGGCCTCAAGGCCCGGTGCGCTCTGTCCATCTCGACTGTTGAGTTATCTGTTGGATCTCTTAGTTGTGAGAATAGAGTTTGAAGGTATTCAGGGAGAGTTGAATCATCTATGTCATCTGGGATACCTCGTATCCTGATATTATGTCTTCTGGACCGGTTTTCCAAGTCCTCAAGTTTGTCTTCCAACAGCCTCACAGTTTGATCTTGGTGATTTAGCTGCGTGTTTACCATTGTTAGACAAGCATCATGTTCCTGTATAGTGTCTTCAATACTATTCACTCTGATGCCAATCTCCCCAATATCTTTCTTCAATTCAGAGATTTCATCTTTTATGCATTGTTTTACTTGGGTAATCAGGCAAGAGAAATCCTGTTTTGAGGGGATAGAAGATATCACAGACTGTGGTATAGATAGCATATTATCTTCCTCTTCAGAACCCGGTTCTGCTGAGCTAGATGAAAGTTGTGGTCTAAGTGACCCAGATACTGAGTCTTTTGATAGAGATGGTACTGCTGCTTTAAAGTAGCTGTCCATTGATGGGTTCCCCTGACCTCCTCCTTTGTTTTGTTTCCCCTTCAATGTATTCTTCCTAGGGGACAACCTGGCTATGGTGAATTATCTCAGATAATGTATTTTAGGGTTTTAGAAATTTGTGTCTATTTTTTGCTAGCAGTCTTGTCGCTAGATATATAAGTAGTAATCTCAAAAGTTTCCAAGAAACTCTCCCCCCCGCAACAAACAGGGAACAAAAAACTGTAATTTCAGCTATTTGTTTTTTGCCAGAGTTCTGTCATAGCTCTTTATCCCTTTGTAATATTGCTAGTTAGCCAGAGTTTTTAATCTTTATATCTGTTCCAGAGCATGATGATTTTCAAAATAACTAGGAACCATGTGGCGTTTCTTTTTTAATCTCTCAGCCTCTGTTAATGTCGATCTGATACTGACTTATGCTATAACATTGTGTGGATTGTACATGCTGTTCATTATACCATAGTAACAGCCTGCTTGTTATGATCAAGTGCACAGAAAAGTGTCTCATATGCCATAGCACTTCTTGTCTTAATGGTTATTTTGTCTTTTCCTTATCATATTTTCCCCTCAGCGCAGAACTGTGGCATTATTAGTAGTTTGCAAGAGGGCCTATTATTTGTGCTGCGACTGATCTCGCAATATGGCGGCTGCATTCAATCAGCGATCGTTCCGGTATGTGTCTATAGCCACGATCACTTCATGACCCTTAATTTATATTAAGCACTAGCGGTAATTGCGTATTCAAAGTGTAAACCAAGTCAGGCATTACCTTGCACCATCTTTGTATAAGCCCTTAGTTGCGGCCTGTCTCTGAAGTGCGTGTGTCGATCAGGGTGAGCCGTTGTAGATTAGATCTCTCTTTAGCTGCTCTTCATCGGTTCCACTCCACACAGCACCTGGATATTTACCCTTAGTCGGTATTTGGTGGCATTACATGCGGTCTAACGTAATGTTTTAATCCCTTTTGTGGGCTAACTCGCCGGAGCTCACCTATTGTGCAGCCATTACCTAGCAGAGCCGGCTCCGCCCCCCAAAATGCAAATATTTTTTATTCTTAAAAAAGCACTAGACACTATATTTTGGGGGACATTTAAAAAATTAACCAGAGGTCTTACTTCTGGTTAATTTTTTAAGCACTTGTAATGGCTGGTTATTTATCTTGCGTGCACCAACAGTCAAATTTGTCTGTTTGCGGGCACACAATAAATTAGCTTTATACGTAGGGCTTTATACGTAGCTGGATTAATATTGTGTCAATCTTTATTAATAGTTTCTCAGAAAACTACTGTAAGCTACTACCTATATTTATTCATTACTGCACAAAACACCATTGTTTCTGTAAATTGTTGCTTTCTATTTTCTAATGGTTATTACTGCCTCTTTCCTTGCATGGCTATAACTATCTTTGTTACTGATGGTTCCTAATATCTGTTTCCATACTGAAAGTGTTCAACTTTATTCCTGTCGTGTTTAGTCTCTTACTCTTTCATTGTGTACTGTAGTCAAAGTAGTATCATGGATACTTAAATATATGTTATTTGATTAAAGCCTTTAAAGGCATCTTCATACAGATATCATCTTTACAACATTTTGTTAATGAACTCCAGAGGTCCGTAGTATGAAGTAATAACATCACTCACACAACATGGTAATGCAAACCCCAGTGACTAATCCCATAAAAAGTCTTTGCTGGTGCAATTAAAAGTCTTACATAAACCTACTGGAAGATGATGTGCAGGTAAAACAAATTAAGATTTCTAAATGTGATACACACCAGTTGTCATGTTATACAATTTATTACAAAATGTGACATTATCAAATAAAATGTATCAAGATTTAAATTAAAAATTTAGCATCATGTCGAAAAAACTCTCACCTAGATTACGAGTTTTGCATTATAGGTTATGCGGTGCTAACGAGCAGTTTTGTCTCACCGCTCACTTACCTGCAGCGCTGGTATTACGAGTTTTTATGAACCCGGGGTTATTAGGCAAGAAGTGAGCGTTGAGCAAAATTTCGCTCATTACCGCACTCCAATACCAGCGCTGCTTAAGTTAGCGGTGAGCTGGTCGTAAGTGCTCATGCACGATTTCCCCATAGGAATCAACGAGCCGGCTGAAAAAAAGTCTAACACCTGCAAAAAAGCAGCCTAAAACTCCTTAACGCAGTCCTATTGATTCCTATGGGGAAACACATTTTATGTTTACACCTAACACCCTAACATGAACCCCGAGTCTAAACACCCCTAATCTTACACTTATTAACCCCTAATCTGCCGCCCCCTACATCGCCGACATCTCCATTATATTTATTACCCCCTAATCTGCCGCTCCGGACACCGCCACCACCTACGTTATACTTATGAACCCTTAATCTGTTGCCCCCAACATCCCCGACACCAACATTATATTTATTAACCCCTAATCTTCCACCCCCAATGTCGCCGCAACCTACATACACTTATTAACCCCTAATCTGCCGCCCCAACGTCGCCGCCACTATACTAAATGTATTAACCCCTAAACCTAAGTCTAACCCTAACCCTAACACCCCCTAACAAATATAATTACAATAAATCTAAATAAAACCTACTATTAATAACTAAATAATTCCTATTTAAAACTAAATACTTACCTATAAAATAAACCCTAAGATAGCTAAAATATAAGTAATAGTTACATTGTATCTAGCTTAGGGTTTATTTTTATTTTACAGGCAAGTTTGTATTTATTTTAACTAGGTAGAATAGTTACTAAATAGTTATTAACTATTTATTAACTACCTAGCTAAAATAAATACAAATTTACCTGTAAAATAAAACCTAACCTAAGTTACACTAACACCTAACACTACACTATAATTAAATAATTTAACAAAATTAACAACAATTAAATAAATTAAATTAAATTAGCTACAGTAAGAAAAAAACAAACAGTAAATTACAGAAAATAATAAAAAAAATTACAGATTTTTAAACTAATTACTAATTTGGATGGGCATTGCCCTTAAAAGGGCAGTTAGCTCTACTGCGGCCCAAACTCCTAATCTAAAAATAAAACCCACGCAATACACCCTTAAAAAAAAACTATCCCTAACCCCCTGAAGATCGACTTACAGTTCTGAAGACCGGACATCCATCCTCAAGGAAGCGGAGGAAGTCTTCATTCAACCGGGCTGAAGTCCTCAATGAAGCCGGAAGAAGTCTTCATCCAAGCCGGGCGAAGTGGTCCTCCAGACGGGCAGAAGTCTTTATCCAAGCAGCATCTTCTATCTTCATCCATTCGACGCGGAGCGGCTCCATCTTCAAGACATCCGACGCGGAGCATCCTTTTCACCCGGAGTCTTCTTACTGAATGAAGGTTCCTTTAAGTGACGTCATCCAAGATGGCGTCCCTTAGATTCCGATTGGCTGATAGAATTCTACCAGCCAATTGGAATTAAGGTAGAAAAAATCCTATTGGCTGATGCAATTAGCCAATAGGATTGAGCTTGCATTCTATTGGCTGTTACAATCAGGTAACAATCCTATTGGCTGATCCAATCAGCCAATAGGATTGAGCTCGCATTCTATTGGCTGATTGTAACAGCCAATAGAATGCAAGCTCAATCCTATTGGCTAATTGCATCAGCCAATAGGATTTTTGCTACCTTAATTCCAATTAGCTGATAGAATTCTATCAGCCAATCAGAATCTAAGGGACGCCATCTTGGATGACGTCACTTAAAGGAACCTTCATTCGTCTTTAGTTTTCGGAAGAAGAGGATGCTCTGTGTCGGATGTCTTGAAGATGAAGCTGCTCTGCGTCGGATGGATGAAGATAGAAGATGCTGTCTGGATGAAGACTTCTGCCCGGATGGAGGACCACTTCACCCGGCTTGGATGAAGACTTCTCTCGGCTTTGTTGAGGACTTCAGCCTGGTTGGATGAAGACTTCTGCCGCTTCCTTGAGAATGGATGTCCAGTCTTCAAAACTGTAAGTCGATCTTCAGGGGGTTAGTGTTAGTTTTTTTTTAAGTGTGTATTGGGTGGGTTTTATTTTTAGGTTAGGGACTTTGGGCTGCAAAAGAGCTAACTGCCCTTTTAAGGACAATGCCCATCCAAATGCCCTTTTTGGGGCAATGAGGAGCTTAGGTTTTTTTTAATTAGTATTTTATTTGGGGGGTTGGTTATGTGGGTGGTGGGTTTTACTGTTGGGGGGTTGTTTGTATTTTTTTACAGGTAAAAGAGCTGATTTCTTTGGGGCAATGCCCCTCAAAAGGCCCTTTTAAGGGCTATTGATAGTTTAGTTTAGGCTAGGGTTTTTTTTTATTTTGGGTGGGCTTTTTTATTTTGATAGGGCTATTAAATTAGGTGTAATTAGTTTAAAAATCTTGTAATTTGTTTATTATTTTCTGTAATTTAGTGTTTTTTTGTACTTTAGCTAATTTAATTTAATTTATTTAATTGTTGTTGATTTAGTTAATTTATTTAATTATAGTGTAGTGTTAGGTGTTAGTGTAACTTAGCTTAGGTTTTATTTTACAGGTCAATTTGTATTTAATTTAACTAGGTAGTTATTAAATAGTTAATAACTGTTTAGTAACTATTCTACCTAGTTAAAATAAATACAAACTTGCCTGTAAAATAAAAATAAAGCCTAAGCTAGATATAATGTAACTATTAGTTATATTGTAGCTATGTTAGGGTTTATTTTATAGGTAAGTATTTAGTTTTAAATAGGAATTATTTAGTTATTAATAATAAGTTTTCTTTAGATTTATTGTAATTATATTTAAGTTAGGGGGTGTTAGGGTTAGTGTTAGACTTAGGTTTAGGGGTTAATACATGTATTATAGTGGCACTGACGTTGGGGCGGTGGATTAGGGGTTAATAAGTGTAGGTAGGTGACGGCGATGTGTTAGGGATGGCAGATTAGTGGTTAATAATATTTAACTAATGTTTGCGAGGTGGGAGTGTGGCGGTTTAGGGGTTAATATGTTTATTATAGTGGGGGCGATGTTGGGGGCAGCAGATTAGGGGTTAATACGTGTAGGTAGGTGTCGGTGACATTGGGGGTGGCAGATTAGGGGTTAATAAATATAATGTAGGTGTTGGCGATGTTGGGGGCAGCAGATTAGGGGTTCATAAATATAATGTAGGTTGCGGCGGTGTCTGGAGCGGCAGATTAGGGGTTAAACATTTTATTTTAGTGTTTGCAATGCGGGAGGACCTCAGTTTAGGGGTTAATAGGTAGTTTATGGGTGTTAGTGTACTTTTTAGCACTTTAGTTATGAGTTTTATGTTACGGCATTGTACCATAAAACTCTTAACTACTGACTTTAAAATGAGTTAGGACTCTTGACGAGTAGGGTGTACCGCTCACTTTTTGGCCTCCCAGGACAGACTCGTAATACCGGCGCTATGGAAGTCCCATAGAAAAAAGACTTTACGAAGTTTACATAAGTCATTTTGTGGAAAGGCCAAAGAAGTGTGCAGTGACCCTGAACCTTCAAGACTCGTAATACCAGCGGGCGTAAAAAAGCAGCGTTAGGACCTCTTAACGTTGCTTTTTCAGCCTAACGCACAACTCGTAATCTAGCCGATTGTTTGTAAACTTTAATATCTTAATGAGAACTAAGCTTCAAGAAGCTTATTTTTCTCTTTTACACCTAGTTCAGTATGCCATAATTTTTTTGGACCTTATTGACTGCTTCTTACAATGTTTTACCTGTTTTCGTGTTTAATTGAAACCGGGTGTAATATTGCGCTCTTTGGCTTCTATTAATTTCTATTGTAATGATGGAAATCACACCATTGGAAACTGTAAATAATTGTAATGGCTTCCGACAGTAGTTTTTTAATTTTGCAACCTCATGAAAACCCAATTGCAGCCCATCATAAAGTGTAATATATAGATTGATGAGTAGGACATATTACTCAGTGTTGTTTTTTTTATTTGGTATATCTATTCATGAAGCATGATCAGATATGTTAATTTAAAGGATATTAAACACCTTATAATTACAAAACATTTCTGTTCCCTTGCTCTCGAATAACATATCAGCCAAGTATAAACATTGAACACAATGTTTGCTCCAATAATTTTTCTGTATCCAAAATCCACCTACCACTTGCCTTATTTGTAGGATCCATTTCAGACTTGATAATGTAATCCCCATCTTAGGCCAGTTAGGGTTAAATATGTAGCAGAGGTCACCTTTAGAAGAAAATCCATAATTTTCAGAGTTAAATTACATAAAAAGGAGGAAAAATAACTAATTAATGTTTATTGCAAGGGACTATATCATAGTTGTATAAAAGGTTGAAAATGTATCTCCATTCATGTTATTAAATTTGTACTAAACTAAAATGTGATCACCAGAATCCTAATGCATAATTACATTTAAATGGATAATCCCTACATTCAGACACATTATGTGCTCATCACTATTATTTAATCAATAAATCTGAGAAATGTTGGTTTATTATAGTTGTATATTTGTTTGCCAAATCAGAACACAAGACAACATAATGTACTTAACCCCTTAACGACTGATGACGTACAGGGTACTTCTTACAAACAATGGTCGTCAACGACCAACAATGTACCCTGTACGTCGTCAGGGGTTTCAAGCGGTGGAAGCAATCCTGATCGCTTCCATCCGCTCTCAAGCTATTGCCGTGATGCCTTGATATTGAGGCATCACTGCAATACCTTTTTTCACACACCCATGCAGAGAGAGCCACCCTGTGGCCCTCTCTGCATCGGCCAGCGATGGTGCCGATTGTTGGTGGGTGGAAGCAATTGCAGGGAGGCGGGTGAGCGGCCCATCCCTGATGAACTTCTGGCCAGCAGTGTGTGGGTGCATGCGGGAGCGCGCGCGGGAGAGCGTGTGCACGCGCATCAGCGATCTGCCCTTATGAGCACCTATGAAGTGGTGCGAGGGGTTGGTGGGAGAGGAGGATGATAGAGGGAGGGGGTAAATACTGTTAAAGGAAAGGGATCTGGGAGGGGGAGGGGGTAGGGTATTGAGGGGGGGCAGCTACTCTACAGAAAAGTGGGAATGACTTGGGTGGTAAGGGGGGATCCTACACTGCAGAAAATATATAGTTAAAAAAAACAATAAATAAACAAACAAGACCTTTTTATTTATATACTGGCAGACTTTCTGCCAGTACTAAAGATGGCGGTGACAATATGGAGGTGGGGAGGGAAGAGAGCTGTTTGAGAGTGGTGAGGGAGGGATCAAGGGGTGGGATGTGTCAGGTGGGAGGCTGATCTATACACTAAAGCTAAAATTAACCCTTCAAGCTCCCTACAAGCTACCTAATTAACCCCTTCACTACTGGGCATAATACAAGTGTAGTGCGCAGGGGCATGTAGCGGCCTTCTAATTACCAAAAAGCAATGCCAAAGCCATATATGTCTGCTATTTCTGAACAAATGGGATCCCAGAGAAGCAATTACAACCATTTGTGCCATAATTGCACAAGCTGTTTGTAAATAATTTCTTTTATTTGATGGCATTTAACGGTGGAATGGTAGCATGAAATTTACCAAAATGGGCCTCGATCAATACTTTGGGTTGTCTAATAAAAAAATATATGTACATGTAAAGGGCTATTCAGGGATTCCTGACAGATATCAGTGTTCCAATGTAACTATCACTAATTTTGAAAAAAAAAAATGGTTTGGAAATTGCAAAGTGCTACTTATACTTATTGCCCTATAACTTGCAAAAAAAGCAAAGAACATGTAAGCAAAATAGTTTGTTGGGTATTTCGAAACTCACAAAATTTAGAAACTATTTGGCATGGGTGTTTTTTGGTGGTTGTAGATGTGTAACAGATTGTGGGGGTCAACGTTAGAAAAAGTGTGTTTTGTTCCATTTTTTCATCATATTTTATGAAAAAAAATATAGTAAATTATAAGATATGATGAAAATAATGCTATTTTTAGAAATTCCATTTAATGGCGAGAAAAACGGTATATAATATATGTGGGTACAGCAAATGAGTAAGAGGAAAACTACAGCTAAACACAAACACCGCAGAAATGTAAAAATAGCCCTGGTCCCAAACAGTCAGAAAATTGAAAAGTGCTGTGGTCCTTAAGGGATTAAAGGGACATGAAACCCAAACATTTTCTTTCGTGATTCAGATAGAGAATATAATTTTAAACAACTTTCTAATTTATTTCTATTACCTAATTTGTTACATTCTCTTGGTATAATTTGTTGAAGGAGCAGCAATGCCCTAATGGTTTCTAACTGAACACATGGGTGAGCCAATGACAATCGATATATATATATATGCAGCCCCCAATCAGCAGCTAGAACCTAGGTTATCTGCTACTCCTGAACTTGTTTAGATAAACCTTTCAGCAAAGGATAACAAGAGTATGAAGCAAATTAAATAATAGAAGTAAATTGGAAAGATGTTTAAAATTGTATTCTTTATCTGAATCATGGAAGATTTTTTTGTGGTTTCAAGTCCCTTTAATGTGTCATATTCACAGTTAAGACAACTAAATCAATTTAAACAACCACATATGTAATGGATTAGCATGATATAGAAAAACTTTTACACATTTTATGATATCAGCTACCAAGGATTATAATACTTTTTCATATTTTTTTTGTCAAGTTTTTCAGTATTAAAGGGCCACTAAACCCAAAATCTTTCTTTCATGATTCAGATAGAGAATAGGAATTTAAACAACATTACAATTTACTTCTATTATTTATTTTGCTTCATTTTTTAAATATCCTTAGTTGAAGAAAAAGCAATGCACATGGTGAGCCAATCAAGCTTCTATGTGCAGCAACCAATCAGCAGCTAGTGAGCATATCTAGATATGCTTTTCATCAAAGAATATCAAGAGAATAAAACAAATTAGATAATATACAATTATAATATAATTGTAATTAACATTATTTTACTCAGATGATATAGAGCATATATCTGAGAACCAATGACATAAACGTCTTGGAGTATTCTAATTGAGAAATGAGTATTCCATTTATTTGAAAATATAATAATGGAAATGCTAGATGGCATATCTCTCTCTCTCTCTCTCTCTCTCTCTCTCTCTCAATCTCTCTCTCTCTCTCTCTCTCTCTCTCTCTCTCTCTCTCTTATTGTAACAAATCTTAAAAGAAAAAAACATACTATATACTTACATAGCCAAATAATTTTAATTTTGTTGTACCCAATTTTAAAATAAGTCAGTTTTGTCTGAAAAAACATAATGGTGTTTTGACAAGTTCTTAGAACAGAGAATAAACAGCCTACAGTACATCATCTGGTATACACAGACAGCAGACATAAAATAACTTGTATACTATGCATTTGTCTTCCACTGAATAGCTATCAAGTAACTTTCACCTAGATTACGAGTTTTGCGGTAACAGGGGTGCGGTGTTATCGAGCAGTTTTCCCTCACCGGTCACCTGCAGACAGTTCTCTTTAAACCCGGCGTTAGCCACAAAAAAGGGAGCGGAGAGCAAAATTTAGCTCCACATCTCACCTCAATACCAGCGTTGCTTACGGTAGCGGTGAGCTGGTAAAACATGCTCGTGCACGATTTCCCCATAGGAATCAATGGGGCTGATTCGGCTGAAAAAAACTTAACACCTGCAAAAAAGCAGCGTTCAGCTTCTAACGCAGCCCCATTGATTCCTATGGGAAATTTTTTTTTATGTCTACACCTAACACCCTAACATGAACCCCGAGTCTAAACACCCCTAATCTTATACTTATTAACCCCTAATCTGCCGCCCCGACATCGCCTACATCTGCATTTTATTATTAACCCCTAACCTGCCGCTCCGGACACCGCCGCCACCTACATTATACTTATGAACCCCTAATCTGCCGCCCCCAACATCACGACACCTACTTTTTATTTATTAACCCCTACTCTGCTGCCCCCAAAGTTATTAACCCCTAAATCTAAGTCTAACCCTAACACCCCCCTAACTTAAATATAATTTAAATAAATCTAAATAAAATTACTACAATTAAATAAAGTATTCCTATTTAAAACTAAATACTTACCTATAAAATAAACCCTAAAATAGCTACAATATAACTAATAGTTACATTGTAGCCATCTTAGGATTTATTTTTATTTTACAGGCAAGTTTGTATTTATTTTAACTAGGTACAATAGTTATTAAATAGTTATTAACTATTTAATAACTTCCTAGTTAAAATAATTACAAATTTACCTCTAAAATAAACCCTAACCTAAGTTACAATTACACCTAACACTACACATATAATTAAATTAATTACCTAAACTAACTACAATTAATTACAATTAAATTAAATAAACTAAAGTACAGAAAAACCCCCACTAAATTACAGAAAATAATAAAATAATTGCAATTTTTAAACTAATTACACCTAATCTAATCCCCCTAATAAAATAAAAAAGTCCCCCAAAATAATAAAAATCCCTACCCTATAATAAATTACAAATAGCCCTTAAAAGGGCCTTTTGCGGGCCATTGCCCCAAAGTAATCAGCTCTATTACCTGTAAAAAAAAATACAATACCCCCCAACATTAAAACCCACCACCCACACACCCAACCCTACTCTAAAACCCACCCAATCCCCCCTTAATAAAACCTAACACTACCCCTATGAAGATCACCCTACCTTGAGATGTCTTCACCCAGCCGGGCAGAAGTGGTCCTCCAGATGGGCAGAATCTTCATCCGATCCAGGCAGAAGAGGACTTCCAGACGGGCAGAAGTCTTCATCCAGGCGGCATCTTCTATCTTCATCCATCTGGAGCGGAGCGGGTCCATCTTCAAGCCATCCGACGTGGAGCATCCTCTTCCATCCGACGACTAACACCAAATGACGGTACCTTTAAGTAGCCAATCGGAATTATGGTAGAAAAAATCCTATTGGCTGATCCAATTCTATTGGATGTTTCAATCAGCCAATAGAATGTGAGCTCAATCCTATTGGCTGATTGGATCAGCTAATAGAATTTAAGTTCAATCCTATTGGCTGATTGCATCAGCCAATAGGATTTGTTCTACCTTAATTCTGATTGGCTGATAGAATTCTAGGGCATTTTACCAACTGAGCTACCTCACCGGCTTAAGTATAGGTGCTGCTTAGTGTGCTCATGGGTGTTGTATTGCTTATGCTGGACTGTAATACTGTTGCCTGCTTAACCCCTGAACTGCTGAATTGCTATACTATTGCTGAACTCTGCTTGTCTGACCACTCTGCCTGCTTAACCCCTGAACTGTTGTATTCCTATACTGTTGCTGAACTCTGCTTGTCTGACCAGTCTGCCTGCTTAACCCCTACACTGTTGGATTGCTATACTGTTACTGAATTCTGCCTGTCTGGTCCTTCTATTGGTTTACCCCGTAACTGTTATACTGCTGGATTTCCTTTTGTTGCTGACTCCTGCCTGTTCCTGGTCCTTATATTGGTTTAACCCTGCTATACTGCTGGGCTGTCTTACTGTTGCCGCCAAGGTCTACCCTGCCTACTGTGAGTACTGCTTACCTCATTTTACTAACTCTCTCTGCTCTGGGATATTTCCTATCCTTCTACTTGACGCTGGGATAAGAAGACTACTGGCCAAGTTTGGTCTGATAGAGAAGTATCACTTTCTGCCCCAAATTGGTCATTTAATTTTTTGGTGATTGCACAGAAAAGCTCCAGAAAAAAGCTTTTTAGTGGGTTAAGTACCTGTTCTCTAAATAAAAAACTAAATAAAAAACTGAAATTCAAACCTACTCTTATTACTTTTTAACCGTTTTTAAACTTTCACAAGTTTTGTTTTACAGTATTTAATTTAAATGTTTGTTAAAGGATTAGTTCAATCCTGCCAGAAATTATTGAGCTTGACAAAGTTGCTTTTATTCTAGATCAAGAAAAAAATGATGACAGAACCAAGGCCTGACAGCTAATGAATTATGATAAGAAAAAGATTATACTAATGATCATGATTTCTACAGATGCTGAAAAGAGCCTTTGATCATGTGTGTTAACTGGCATTTTTTTTAAAGAAAATATTGCATCATTTAAGTTTTGGTAATATGTTATTGAAAATAATGTCCCTAAATAGCTAACCAAAGGCTAAAAGTAAAGTTAACATTATGGAATTAAGTCTTTTCAATATCACCAACAGCACTAGACAAGATTCCCTTATGTATCTATCTCAAATGTTCAAGTAAATGTATTTTTTTTGCAAAGGATTGTTGTTTGGCATAATATATTCTAGGTTCAATTAGAGAATATTATAGTTGCAATAAAAAATGTATTTGATCAATATTTGATTTATCCTGAATTTCTGATAAAATTAATATCAGAATATACAATAATAAATTAAACATTTTACAAGTGGAGCGCAAAATACAGCTTTCACTAAAGCAATATTTGCGCTCCACTTTGTAATACCAGCGCACGCAAAAGTATTACGAGTTAGGTGCAATTTCATAGGCTCCAATGGGAGCCTCGTTCTCATGCAAAGAGGGTAAGTCGCACAGCGATGGGCAGCAAATTTAAAGATATATGTATACATATATATTTACAGGAAACAAACAGTTCTTATAGACTGCAATGTAAAGGTACATTTCAGGGCTATTTTTTTCTTCTAAAACCTAACTTCCGCCAACCTCAGCCTAGTGCAGTTATTTAAAAAATAAAATAAAATATGCTACTTTTTTATTTTTAAAAAAGCACCACACACTGTATTTTGGAGGCAATCCTTTTCCTTCCCTTTATTATTTATTTATCACCCATTTGCGGGCGTGCAATAAACTAGCACTCCACTTGTAATCTAGCCCTTTATGTATGGGGTAAGAACATGGATAAATATTTCTGGTTTGCCATCTATACCTTTGAAATAATTACTTAAAAATAAATATTTATTAGCAATTTATAAAAGAAAATGGTTGGTTTAGTAATGGTGTTCTCCGTAAAGGTTAATAGAAAGTTATATTCTCCTGATGAATTAAAAGGAAAGTGGTATGACTACTCTGGACAGAGGCTGTGCCTCACTCAGTCAGTCATGTGCAGGTGCTGCAACTCTCACTGACTATTTCTCTCACTCCTCTTATTACCTATTTTAAGAGCTGTAAACCTCTAATAATCCATAACAGCTAAAAGTTTTCAAAGATGTTACTGACTGATACAACTACCTTATTAAGGATTTTTATAATGTCCCATGTGTAGGATGTGCAATTAAACAATTTGATAACTACCAATTAAACATTTTAAAACATGATTTAAATAATTTAATCAATATAGTTTTAAAACTTTTTAATGGTTTATCACACACATTTAACACATTTGAATTGTGTACATTATGTTTTCAGTAGCATACACTTTTCCCCATGAGTGGGTTAATGCATGAACAAAAATGACACTGATAGTTCCACAAAAAAAGTTAAATTCTATTTGAGTGTGTTTTAGTTGATATCTAACTAAAACTTTAAGATTTTACCTTAAAGGGACACTGAACCCAAGTTTTTCCTTTCGTGATTCAGATACAGCATAACATTTTAAGCAACTTTCTAATTTACTCCTATTATCAAATTTTCTTCATTCTCTTGGTATCTTTATTTGAAATGCAATAATCTAAGTTTAGATGCCGGCCCATTTTTGGTGAACAACCTGGGTTGTTCCTGCTGATTGGTATATAAATTAATCCACCAATAAAAAAGTGCTGTCCAGAGGTCTGAACCAAAAAAAAAAAAAAAAGCTTAGATGCCTTCTTTTTCAAATAAAGATAGCAAGAGAATGAAGAAAAATTGATAATAGGAGTAAATTAGAAAAAAAAATGGGTTTAGTGTCCCTTTAACCCCTTAATGACCGAGGACGTGCAGGGTAAAAAAAGACAGTTAACGCCTGAGGACGTACCCTGCACATCCTCAGTCTGGAAAGCAGCTGGAAGCGATCCTGCTCGCTTCCATCTGCTTTCCAGTTATTGTAGTGATGCCTCGATATGGAGGCATCCAGTAATAACCCTGCATGGCCATCCGATGCAGAGAGAGCCACTCTGTGGCCCTCTCTGCACCGGACATCGATGGCCAGCATCGTTGGTGGGTGGAAGCCAACGTGGGAGGCGGGTGGGCGGCCATCGATGGGCCATGTGATGTGGAGGGGGCGGGATCGGGGGCGGGACTACCGGACACACACACGGATGCACGCACATGCATGGTGGGCAGCGGACGGCGCGTGCACGGGGCGAGAGCGGGTGGGAACCGATACACTACAGACAAAAAAATAATAATAGTGGGAGAAAGTCAGAAAGGGGCTATTTAAAAATAATCTAAGGGATCTTGGAAGGGTGGGGGGTTGGTCTTGGGTGGGGAGCTACACTACAGAAAAGGAAAAAAAATTAAAAAAACAATTTTTTTTTCTAAACTGGGTACTGACTGCCAGAACCCAAGATGGCGCCCATTAAGTTAGAGGGGGAGGGTTAGAGAGCTGTTTGATGGGGGATCAGTGAGGTTGGAGGCTAAGGGGGGGATCCTACACAGCAGCATATGTAAATATGCTTAAAAAATATATATATATATCTTTTATTTTAGTACTGGCAGACTTTCTGCCAGTACTTAAGATGGCAGGGACAATTGTGGGGTGGGGGAGGGAAGAGAGCTGATTGGGAGGGATCAGGGAGTCTGATGTTTCAGGTGGGAGGCTGATCTCTACACTAAAGCTAAAATTAACCCTGCAAGCTCCCTACAAGCTACCTAATTAACCCCTTCACTGCTAGCCATAATACACGTGTGATGCGCAGCGGCATTTAGCGGCCGTCTAATTACCAAAAAGCAACGCCAAAGCCATATATGTCTGCTATTTCTGATCAAAGGGGATCCCAGAGAAGCATTTACAACCATTTGTGCCATAATTGCACAATCTGTTTGTAAATAATTTCAGTGAGAAACCTAAAGTTTGTGAAAAAGGGAACGATTTTTTGAATTTAATCGCATTTGGCGGTGAAATGGTGGCATGAAATATACCAAAATGGGCCTAGATCAATACTTTGATGTCTACTACACTACACTAAAGCTAAAATTAACCCTACAAACTCCCTACAAGCTCCCTAATTAACCGAAAAAAGAGGGAGTGAAGTAAGAGCGCTATCAGCTGAAGATACCTATGTGTGGGATATTATGAAAAACAAAAAAGTGAATGTTTGTGAACTACTAATAGTAAAAAAATGAAATATTTATAAAAACAATTGTGAACCCTTGTGCAGAACAATAAAGTGATCCTTCTGACATGAAACACTGTGAAATTATGTATGTATCAACCAGATAAATAGCTATTAACCATAGAATGGTATCTATTAGTAGTGTTATACAATATTTAATAGATTCATACGAACACCTTGATAATTATTACTTCGAAATGGAATCTACTGGGAGTGCAGAATTATTAGGCAAGTTGTATTTTTGAGGATTCATTTTATTATTGAACAACAACCATGTTCTCAATGAACCCAAAAAACTCATTAATATCAAAGCTGAATAGTTTTGGAAGTAGTTTTTAGTTTGTTTTTAGTTATAGCTATTTTAGGGGGATATCTGTGTGTGCAGGTGACTATTACTGTGCATAATTATTAGGCAACTTAACAAAAAACAAATATATACCCATTTCAATTATTTATTTTTACCAGTGAAACCAATATAACTTCTCAACATTTACAAATATACATTTCTGACATTCAAAAACAAAACAAAAACAAATCAGTGACCAATATAGCCACCTATCTTTGCAAGGACACTCAAAAGCCTGCCATCCATGGATTCTGTCAGTGTTTTGATCTGTTCACCATCAACATTGCGTGCAGCAGCAACCACAGCCTCCCAGACACTGTTCAGAGAGGTGTACTGTTTTCCCTCCTTGTAAATCTCACATTTGATGATGGACCACAGGTTCTCAATGGGGTTCAGATCAGGTGAACAAGGAGGCCATGTCATTAGATTTTCTTCTTTTATACCCTTTCTTGCCAGCCACACTGTGGAGTACTTGGATGCGTGTGATGGGAGCATTGTCCTGCATGAAAATCATGTTTTTCTTGAAGGATGCAGACTTCTTCCTGTACCACTGCTTGAAGAAGGTGTCTTCCAGAAACTGGCAGTAGGACTGGGAGTTGAGCTTGACTCCATCCTCAACCCGAAAAGGCCCCACAAGCTCATCTTTGATGATACCAGCCCAAACCAGTACTCCACCTCCACCTTGCTGGCGTATGAGTCGGACTGGAGCTCTCTGCTCTTTACCAATCCAGCCACGGGCCCATCCACCTGGCCCATCAAGACTCACTCTCATTTCATCAGTCCATAAAACCTTAGAAAAATCAGTCTTGAGATATTTCTTGGCCCAGTCTTGACGTTTCAGCTTGTGTGTCTTGTTCAGTGGTGGTCGTCTTTCAGCCTTTCTTACCTTGGCCATGTCTCTGAGTATTGCACACCTTGTGCTTTTGGGCACTCCAGTGATGTTGCAGCTCTGAAATATGGCCAAACTGGTGGCAAGTGGCATCCTGGCAGCTGCACGCTTGACTTTTCTCAGTTCATGGGCAGTTATTTTGCGCCTTGGTTTTTCCACACGCTTCTTGCGACCCTGTTGACTATTTTGAATGAAATGCTTGATTGTTCGATGATCACGCTTCAGAAGCTTTGCAATTTTAAGAGTGCTGCATCCCTCTGCAAGATATCTCACTATTTTTGACTTTTCTGAGCCTGTCAAGTCCTTCTTTTGACCCATTTTGCCAAAGGAAAGGAAGTTGCCTAATAATTATGCACACCTGATATAGGGTGTTGATGTAATTAGACCACACCCCTTCTCATTACAGAGATGCACATCACCTAATATGCTTAATTGGTAGTAGGCTTTCGAGCCTATACAGCTTGGAGTAAGACAACATGCATAAAGAGGATGATGTGGTCAAAATACTCATTTGCCTAATAATTCTGCACACAGTGTATACAGACTGCTGGATAGTTCAAAAATATTTAATACAGTGATAAAAAATAGATACAGATAAAAACTGTTATAAACATTAATGTAAAATAATAGCATATAGATTAGACTCTCTTCATATAAACACTGATTTCAAATAAGATAAAATGTAAGATATGAACAAACAAATATGTTGTTAATGTTAAGGCAATATTATCAACTGATGGTTTACAATTATGAAAAAACTGTTTACTGTGTTCCCTTGTGAAAAATACAATATTGAGCAGGCTTAAAAACATATATCAATAAAAAAACTTTCCAACCAACTTTTGAAATCAATCTCTGAAATTCATAAGAATAGTAAAAAGTTCATGGGGTAAAAGTACATAGCGACTTGCTGAAATTCAAGGTAGTGAAGTGGTGCAATATTAGTTCTTAAAGATCATACCTGTTAAGGCTGTTACGTAGTAGCTTTCAAGATCGTACCTTATTTGTGTTATTTGGACTGCAGGGTATTCAAATTTTTCCTGCGTCCTATCGTTTATATGTCACAATAAACAGCTGTAATGTGTTTTCTTGATAAAGCTCTTGGAGAGAGCCAAACGCGTTGAATTGAATTGTGGGACTGTGCACCTATATTGCATCAACATATACTGACCAAGAATTTGAACAACCTGGGTTGACCTCATACTTATATTTCAACGTGAATTTCCAAATAAACCTGCGTGCATCAGCACTAAGGGCAGGTAACAATAACATCACAAAGAACTTTCAAGCCTATATTATAGTTGACAAATTGGCGATAATTTTACAGGTGCTGTCACTATAGATCAATTGCTAACAGCATAGATGAGCCTCTAAGCACGGATTGGCAGTTGTGGATCGAGCCCCCAGATTTGCTGGGTGTGACGTCAGACGCTGAAAGCACGAGACACACACTTACCGCAGCACACTACAGGAGGTTTTATGATAACCACGGCTCTGGACAAGCAAGCTGCCAGGTACGAAAATACATTACAGCTGTTTATTGTGACATATAAATGATAGGACGCAGGACAAATTTGAATACCCTGCAGTCCAAATAACACTAATAAGGTACGATCTTGAAAGCTACTATGTAACAGCATTAAAAAGGTATGATCTTTAAGAACTAATATTGCACCACTTCACTACCTTGAATTTCAGCAAATCGCTATGAACTTTTACCCCATGAACTTTTTACTATTCTTATTAATTTCAGAGATTGATTTCAAAAGTTGGTTGGAAAGTTTTTTTATTGATATATGTTTTTAAGCCTGCTCAATATTGTATTTTTCACAAGGGAACACAGTAAACTGTTTTTTTTTCATAATTGTAAACCATCAGTGGATAATATTGCCTTAACATTAACAACATATTTGTTTGTTCATATCTTACATTTTATCTTATTTGAAATCAGTGTTTATATGAAGAGAGTCTAATCTATATGCTATTATTTTACATTAATGTTTATAACAGTTTTTATCTGTATCTATTTTTTATCACTGTATTAAATATTTTTGAACTATCCAGCATTCTGTATAGATTCCAAATCGAAGTAATAATTATCGAGGTGTTCATATGAATCTATTAAATATTGTATAACACTACTAATAGATACCATTCTATGGTTAATAGCTATTTATCTGGTTGATACATACATAATTTCACAGTGTTTCATGTCAGAAGGATCACTTTATTGTTCTGCACAAGGGTTCACAATTGTTTTTATAAATATTTCATTTTTTTACTATTAGTAGTTCACAAACATTCACTTTTTTGTTTTTCATAATATCCCACACATAGGTATCTTCAGCTGATAGCGCTCTTACTTCACTCCCTCTTTTTTCAGTTCACAATTTTAGATTGAAGGATCTAAATTTATAAGTAAGGAGTTTGATACCTTATACCTAACACCAGCGCACTATTATTCACATTTTGTTTATCACTCCCTAATTAACCCCTGCATTGCTGGGCATAATACACATGTGGTGCGCAGTGTAATTTAGCGGCCTTCTAATTGCCAAAAAGAATCGCCAAAGCCATATATGTCTGCTATTTCTGAACAAAGGGGATCCCAGAGAAGCATTTACAACCATTTGTGCCATAATTGCACAAGCTGTTTGTAAATGATTTCAGTGGAAAACCTAAAACTGTGAAAAATGTAACATTTTTTTTTGGCGGTGAAATGGTGGCATGAAATATACCAAAATGGGCCTGGATCGATACTTTGGGTTGTTTACTACACTACACTAAAGCTAAAATTACCCAAAAAAGCTACCTACATGCTCCCTAATTAACCACTTCACTGCTGGGCATAATAGACGTGTGGTGTGCAGTGGCATTTAGCGCCCTTCTAATTACCAAAAAGCAATGCCAAAGCCATATATATCTGCTATTTCTGAACAAAGGGGACCCCAGAGAAGAATTTACAACCATTTATGCCATAATTGCACAAGCTGTTTGTAAATAATTTTAGTGAGAAACCGAAAAAAATTGCGAAAAAGTGAACGATTTTTTGTATTTGATCGCATTTGGTGGTGAAATGGTGGCATGAAATATACCAAAATGGGCCTAGATCAATACTTTGGAATGTCTTCTAAAAAAAAATATATACATGTCAAGGAATATTCAGGGATTCCTGAAAGATATCAGTGTCCCAATGTAACTAGCGCTAATTTTGAAAAAAAAGTGGTTTGGAAATAGCAAAGTGCTACTTGTACTTATTGCCCTATAACTTGCAAAAAAGGCAAAGAACATGTAAACATTGGGTATTTCTAAACTCAGGACAACATTTAGAAACTATTTAGCATGGGTGTTTTTTGGTTGTAGATTTTTGGGGTCAAAGTTAGAAAAAATTTGTTTTTTTTTTCATTTTTTCCTCATATTTTATATAAGATATTTTGAAAATAATTGTATCTTTATAAAGTCCATTTAATGGCGAGAAAAACGGTATATAACATGTGTGGGTACAGTAAATGAGTAAGAGGAAATTTACAGCTAAACACAAACACAGCAAAAATGTAAAAATAGCCCTGGTCCCAAACGGACAGAAAATGGAAAAGTGCTGTGGTCATTAAGGGGTTAAAGATGTACTCATAAAGTACAATAAATGCACAAAGGTGTTTTCAACAGATCCAAGGTGTAGAGTTTTAAAAGTAAAAAAAATAATAATCTTTGACTAATTATTTTTCTACAATTTGTCCATTAAAGTCTAGGGCGCCATGTACTAAGGCGTCAAAATTTTCGCACAGACCGTATCGAATTAACCCGCCGGCATTCACACCATGCGGATAGAACTTCTTTACATTAATATACTAAAAACCAAGCCGTAAAATTTTGCGTCTATTGTGTCTAGAAGACAATCGGATTATTGATAACTTTGAAGCTTCGTTCGGCGCGAAAGAACAAAGTTACTAAGCAGTCTGCGACATAATTGGTTTAGTTCTTCACCCACATGACCATCTAGGTGTCATAATCGTCAGACAATCGGCAACGTCTAGCTGCTGACATGTATAAGAATGTGCATTTTCCCAGAAATCTTAGAATATTGTTTATTTACTTTTCGGTATTCACTTTGAGAAGATGGCTTGCTCCGGAGATTCAGCAACTTCTAAGAAGACTCGCAACCCTAATTTCTCTCATCAACAGAATGTTGTACTTGTTGATCTAGTACTCAAATATTATGACAATATTTATAGTAGTTGAGTCAAGCAAACCCCCGGTGCTCGTAAGAAGTTTATTTGGGAAAAAATTAGTGACGCTGTGAGTGCTCAAGGACCAACGAAAAAACATATTGACTCCTGCAAAAAAAGGTTCAATGATATCAAGAGTCAAACTAAAGCCAAAATTGCCAAAGAAAAGCAATATGCACGTGGTACTGGAGGCGGACAACCTTATGTCGCAGATTTGACAGACTTTGAAAGAAAAGTTTTACAGAGGCTTGGCACGGAGGTCATTGAGGGCATAACTGATGACTGTGATAGCGATATTCGAGGTAATTATAAATTAATCTCCAAATTAATATTTATATTGTTTAATTGTCTGCACCAAAATTGTGTCTCTTACGTTAATGTTTTATAAAATTGTATTCTGTAACTGAATCATGATTGAAAAATTAACAAAAGATATAAGGAGGGTGGTGCATATAGAACATACACCACACTCCTAGGGGGCGCTAACAATAAGCAGCAAACAGGTAAGCAGATATATACAGATAATTAAGAGAATATACAATAAACCTAGCACTTATATCAGATTATTAGAGATGATATGCTCACAAGTGGACCCAGATGATATTGGTATAATCAAATAACAAAATGTCCGCACAAAGAATAATCCAAAAGAAAGAAGGCAGCTCTCTGTCATAGGACTGTCATCCTGGTGTGGCGTGATCTATAAGAAAAAGGCGCCTCTGTGCTTCTTTTTCTTATGATTGAAAAATTTTTGGTTTACTGTCCCTTTAAAATTGATTTTGTAATTTGATTACTTCTCTGTGTATCTATTTCTTTAAAGTTCCAATGAAACAAAAATTATGCATTCATGATTCATAAAGAGAGCATGAAAAATATTTTCAAGTTTCTAATATACTACTATTTATTTTTTTCTATTGCTTTATTTATTTTAAAAAATAAGGCCTACATCGAACATGGAAAGCACTTTTTTAAAAGTTAAATGAAACCCAATTTTTTGATTTAGAAAGAGCATGCAATTGTAATCAACTTTATAATTTATTTTTATTATCTAATTTGCTTTTTTTTCTTGATATTTTTTGCTGAAAAACATATATTGATATGCTCAGTAGCTGCTGATTGGTGGCTGCACATAGATGCCTCGTGTTATTGGCTCACCCATGTGCATTGCTATTTCTTCAACAAAGGATATCTAAAGAATGAAGCAAATTAGATAATAGAAGTAAATTGGAATGTTTTTTTTAAATTGTATTCTCTATCGGAATCATGAAAGAAAGATGGGTTTAGTGACCCTTTATTAGTGCATTTTCAAATAAAGATACAAATTGAAGGAAGAAAATTTAATAATAGGAGTAAATTATTTGCAATCCATTATTGTTTTCAACCGCTGCTTGTATAGCCCTTCTTCCTCATAATTGAATCAATCTGAAAATAAACATGTGTAAAAGTGTCTCCATCTTCATTCAGTGATCCAAAAACCAATAATGACACAATTGTAGGCTAGTCCTTTCACTTAAGTACTTCAACCTGGCGTCAGGTTGATACCCCCTATAGTTTTCTATTGTATTCGCTACCTAAATGGTCGCGAAGCAAATCACGCGAAGTTACAGTGAAATTTGGAGCGGGCGGATTACTTGTAACATTCATAATTTCCGATTAAAGCAAATTTACGTGCAATCGAACATGTAGTAAGTGGAAAATGGCTTATGACCGATCAGTTGCGTAAAATTACGATATCTGATGAAAAATAGTGGTTTTTCTATTCGATCACAGATTGGTAAATATGAGATGCAGATCGTGAGCGAATTTTGATGCGGAAATACAGACGAACGGTCACTTTGATGCTTAGTACATGACGCCCTATGGGGAAGTTTATAGATAAATACATTTTTTAAGCTTTTTTCAAGGATTGTTATGGATCCCTGTATATTTTCTGATTGGAATATGTTGTAGATGGTAAATCCATGTCCAACAAACAATTGATAAACTTTAGATTTTGTTAGCAAGAAATCTCATCCTGATTATAGAAATTTATAGTAATAGTATATCAATATACTTTATAGAATTGCCATAGCATAAAAAATCCTAAATACATTTCATAACACATTTAAAACCAGATGAAAGTGTATTCTTAGAAAATACTAGCAATTTAAATTATTTGTGCACTGAAATATCAGGAGCCACTAACCACTAATTGCATTACTTATTATGGGCACTGCAGATGCCATTCTGTTTTAAAGCATAATACAATACCAGATTGATAGAAATTTAGAGATTTCTGAGATTAATTTCTCTACATTTAATTTTAATTAACATCTGAATATAAATATGCATTAATTTAGTAACCTTTGCTATTTATCTATAATTGCAGATGGCTGCATCAATGAACAGGAAACATCACAAATTAGATAAATGTCTAACAAATTTATTGCAAGTTAAGCAGGTCATTGATTAGTGACTGTAGCTATTTTTATAAACCTATATGCCACAGGTCAAAATTGAATCTTTAACATTTTCTTCACAAAATAAATGTGAAATAGAAACCACAACACAAATGTTTTTGTTTTTTTTGCTGTCAATACATTTTGCTAATTAATGTGTTCTCTTTACTATTGCTTAGCTGTAAAAAAAAATAAAAAATAAAGTTGTATGTGTGGAAACTTACGGCTAGATTTAGAGTTTTGCGTTAGCCGTCAAAAGCAGCGTTAAGGGATCCTAACGCTGCTTTTTATCTAATGCTGGTATTTAGAGTCAGGCAGGAAAGGGTCTACCTCTCACTTTCTTTCCGCGACTCGAGGCTACCGCAGATCCCCTTACGTCAATTGCGTAGCCTATCTTTTCAATGGGATTTGCCTAACACTGGTATTTTGAGTCTTGGAAGAAGTGAGCGGTAGACCCTCTACTGACAAGACTCCAACCGCAAAAAAAAGTCAATAGTTAAGGGTTTTATGGTCTAACGCCGGAACAAAAAGCTCTTAACTAAAGTGCTAAAAAGTACACTAACACCAATAAACTACCTATGAACCCCTAAACCAAGGCCCCCCACATCGCAAACCCTATAATAAAAATTTTTTAACCCATAATCTGCCGCTCCGGACACCGCCGCCACCTACATTATAGCTATGAACCCCTAATCTGCTGTCCCTAACATCGCCGACACCTATATTATATTTATTAACCCCTAATCTGCCCCCCCAACTGTTGCCACAACCTAACAACACTTATTAATCCCTAATCTGCCGACCGGACCTCGCCACCACTATAATAAATGTATTAACCTCTAAACCGCCGCACTCCCGCCTCGCAAACACTATAATACATTTTATTAACCCCTAATCTGCCCTCCCTAACATCACCGCTACCTACCTACAATTATTAACCCCTAATCTGCTGCCCCCAACGTTGCCGCTACTATAATAAAGTTATTAACCCCTAAACCTAAGTCTAACCCTAACACCCCCTAACTTAAATCTAATTTAAATAAAACGAAATAAATTTACTATAATTAAATAAATTATTCCTATTTAAAACTAAATACTTACCTGTAAAAAAAATCCTAATATAGCTACAATATAACTAATAATTACATTGTAGCTATTTTAGGATTTATATTTATTTTACAGGTAACTTTGTATTTATTTTAACTAGTTACAATAGATATTAAATAGTTAATAACTATTTAATGGATACCTAGTTAAAATAATTACAAAATTCCCTGTAAAATAAATCCTAACCTAAGTTACAAATACACCTAACACTACACTATCAATAAATTAATTAAATAAATTACCTACAATTAGCTAAACTAAAATACAATTAAATAAGTTAATCTATAATACAAAAAAAACAAACACTAAATTACAGAAAATAATAAAAAATTACAAGAAGTTTAAACTACTTACACCTAATCTAAGCCCCCTAATAAAATAAAAAAGCCCCCCAAAATAATAAAATGCCCTACCCTATCCTAAATTACAAAGTAATCAGCTCTTTTACCAGCCCTTAAAAGGGCTTTTTGCCGGGCATTGCCCCAAAGTAATCAGCTCTTTTACCTGTAAATAAAAATACAACCCCCCCAACATTAAAACCCACCACCCACATACCCCTACTCTAACCCACCCAAACCCCCCTTAAATAAACCGAACACTAACCCCCTGAAGATCTCCCTACCTTGAGTCGTCTTCACCCAGCCAAGCCAAATTCTTCATCCAAGCGGAGCAACAAGATGTAGCTTCATCCGGTAGAAGTCTTCATCCAAGCGGGGCAAGAAGATGTCCTCCATCCTGTAGAAGTCTTCATCCAAGCAGGGTCTTCTATCTTCATCCATCCGAAGCGGAGCCAATAGAATGCGCGGTCAATCCGATTGGCTGATTGGATCAGCCAATCAGATTAAACTTCAATCTGATTGGCTGATTCAATCAGCCAATCAGATTTTTCTTACCTTAATTCCGATTGGCTGATAGAATCCTATCAGCCAATCAGAATTCGAGGGACACCATCTTGGATGACGTCGCTTAAAAGAACTGTCATTCGTCGTTAGTTTGTCGGTTGAAGAGGATGGCTCCGCATCGGCTGTATAGAAGATGGCTCTGCTCCGGATGGATGAAGATAGAAGACTCCGCTTGGATGAAGACTTCTACCGGATGAAGGACATCTTGTTGCTCCGCTTGGATGAAAAATTTGGCTCGGCTGGGTGAAGACGACTCAAGGTAGGGAGATCTTCAGGGGGTTAGTGTTAGGTTTATTTAAGGGGTATGTGGGTGGTGGGTTTTAATGTTGGGGGGGATGTATTTTTATTTACAGGTAAAAGAGCTGATTACTTTGGGGCAATGCTTTTAAGGGCTGGTAAAAGACCTGATTACTTTGTAATTTACGATTGGGTAGGGCATTTTATTATTTTGGGGGGCTTTTTTATTTTTATTAGGGGGCTTAGATTAGGTGTAATTAGTTTAAACTTCTTGTAATTTTTTTATTATTTTCTGTAATTAAGTTTTTTTTTGTATTATAGATTAGTTTATTTAATTGTATTTTAGTTTAGCTAATTGTAGGTGATTTATTTAATTAATTTATTAATAGTGTAGTGTTAGGTGTATTTGTAACTTAGGTTAGGATTTATTTTACAGGGAATTTTGTAATTATTTTAACTAGGTAGTTATTAAATAGTTATTAACTATTTAATATCTATTGTACCTAGTTAAAATAAATACAAAGTTGCCTGTAAAATAAATATAAATCCTAAAATTGCTACAATGTCATTATTAGTTATAGTGTAGCTATATTAGGGTTTATTTTACAGGTAAGTATTTAGTTTTAAATAGGAATAATTTATTTAATTACAGTAAATTTATTTAGTTTTATTTAAATTAGATTTAAGTAAGGGGGGTGTTAGGGTTAGGGTTAGACTTAGGTTTAGGGGTTAATAACTTTATTATAGTAGCGGCGACATTGGGGGCGGCAGATTAGGGGTTAATAATTGTAGTTAGGTGGCGGCGATATTAGGGAGGGCAGATTAGGGGTTAATAAAATTTATTATAGTGTTTGTAAGGCGGGATTGCTGCGATTTAGGGGTTAATACATTTATTATAGTGGCGGGGAGGTCCGGTCGGCAGATTAGGGGTTAATAAGTGTTGTTAGGTGGTGGTTAATAAATATAATATAGGTGTCGGCGATGTTAGGGACAGCAGATTAGGGGTTCATAGCTATAATGTAGGTGGCGGCCGTGTCCAGAGCGGCAGATTAGGGGTTAATATTAAAATGCAGGTGTCAGCGATAGCGGGGGAGGCAGATTAGGGGTTAATAAGTGTAAGGTTAGGAGTGTTTAGACTCGGGGTTCGTGTTAGGGTGTTAGGTGTAGACTTAGAGAGTGTTTCCCCATAGGAAATAATGGGGCTGCGCTAGGAGCTGAACGCTGCTTTTTTGCAGGTGTTAGGTTTTTTATCAGCCAGCTCAGCCCCATTGTTTCCTATGGGGATATCGTGCACGAGCACGTTTTTCCAGCTTAGCGCTACCATAGGCAATGCTGGTATTGAGGGTTGAAGTGGAGCTAAATTATGCTCCACGCTCCCTTTTCTGAGGCTAACGCAGCCATTCAGACAACTCTAAATACCAGCGTTGGCTTAAGGGTGCGCTGGAAAAAAAAGCCTTTTTAGCACTGCGGGTCTTTACCGACAAAACTCTAAATCTAGGCATATAATCTTTAAGAGCTGTAACAATCACTCATTAGGATAGAACTCACCCCTCTCAAAATAATTTGCAACAGTGAACTTTGCCCATCAATATTAAGCCTATACCTAACTAGTTACCTATTCTAATAACCCTAACTACAACCCTCACCACATTAAAGGGACAGTCTACAATAGAGCACTATTTAACGCTCCCGCTTGAGCATTAACTGCACTAGAAAAAGCTTTTTGCACACGTCCGGTTGCGCTTGTATTATGAGTTGAAAGTAAACTGTTTTCGCTCTTGCGCTAACCCGACGTGTGCAAAAAAATTAACTTTAACTTTGGATTTTGCAAGTGCACGATAACCTATTCCCCTATAGAAGTCAATGGAGCAGAAAAATTGGAAAAAATACACCCTACTCATGCGCAAACACGATTGCATATTCTCAAATGTTCTAACCCGATATGAAAATATGAATAACTCACATTCCAATGATCTTCACATATATAGTACAGTATATGTTCTATTTATTCAAAAATACATATTTCTACATATATATGATGTTTATTGGCATAAATATATATTTATACCTATATTTATAGATGATTATATAAAGGTATATATATATACAGATATTTATATAGGAACATAGGAAATATAAATAATAATAAATAAGAAAAAAAATGAAAAATGATTGAAAAATATACAAAAATAATGCTAGCAAAAAAGAAAAAAAAAAATAAGAAAAATAGAAAATATATCCCAAGATGGTTTCATTTTTATTTTTTTTATAATTTTTCTCTTTTTTGATTTTTACTTTTTGCTAGCATTATTCTTGTATATTTTTCATTCATTTTTCATTCTTATTTGTTTATATATATATATATTATTTTATTTTTATATGTTTTTTCATCATATACACTGACTTTTGTTCTCACCTAGAGATATATATCTTTGGATAAGACTGACTTGCAGTACTGTTTTTTACTTTTTTACTTTCGGTTTCACTCACAAGGACCTGGACTTTTTATGATATACAATTCAGCCTTTTTTATCACTTAGAATTTAGACTCCTCTTTCAACTAACATTGGGATCCCCTTGATTTTTTTAAATGTTATTATTGTTTCTAATGTTACAAATTATATATTTTTAATTATACAAGTTAAATGCTTATTAAATTCTTTCAGATTATATGTTATGATTTTTTTAATTTTTAGCACTTAAGCCCTTTTCTGTAGCGCTCTTCTGCTACATATGTACTTATCTGAAGTCTGATTAGGAGATTTTAGAAGAGCCTGCGCACATAACTGTCTTTTTTGAGCTATAAAATTTTCAATTTATATTTATGTATTGCGCTAACCAAATGAGCATTAACTTCAATTGCGTTCAAGCGATCAAGTTTACTTGTAATACGAGTGGAAAACCTGATGTGTACAATCACCTGCAATATTACCCCTTATCGCTTGCGCATAACTGTAAGCATTCCACTCATTATATATATAGTGAACTGTTCTCTATATTAACGGAACAGTAAAGTCAAAAATAAACTTTCATGATTCAGATAGAGCATGTCATTTTAAACAGCTTTCCAGTTTATTTCTAATATCAAATTTGCTATGTTTTCTTGTTATCCTTTTTAACCCCTTCAACTAATCAGACATACCATTATATCAGATAAATAGGTCTTAAGGACCCTAGTGACATAATGGTATATCCGTCATTTAAGGACCCTAATGACATAATGGTATATCCATCATTTAAGGACCCTAGTGACATAATGGTATATCCGTCATTTAAGGACCCTAATGACATAATGGTATATCCGTCATTTAAGGACCCTAGTGACATAATGGTATATCCGTCATTTAAGGACCCTAGTGACATAATGGTATATCCATCATTTAAGGACCCTAATGACATAATGTTATATCCGTCATTTAAGGACCCTAGTGACATAATGGTATATCCGTCATTTAAGGACCCTAATGACATAATGGTATATCCATCATTTAAGGACCCTAGTGACATAATGGTATATCCAATCAAGAGAATAGAGAGATGCACTCACTGAGACAGAACAATAGCTAGAAAAACTTCCGTGCTTGTCCACAAGGCCAGTGCCACTCAGGGTGCAGTCTCTTTTTGCACACTATGCCTTTTCACAGAGAAAAAATATCCTGTAGCATATCAGTCTGATCCTGCCCAATGACAGTCCAGCACCGAAATACTAGGCAAATCTTCTCTGAACAAGACAAACAACAAACCCCAGACGTACGTTTCGGCCTCTCTTGGGCCTCGTCAGTGAGGTGCAGTTGCATATCTCTAGGGCATGTGTGCAAGGAGTCCAACGTCTGGTTTCCCCCTTTTACTCTTAGGGAGACCTAAGAGTAATTTACATAAAATCAAGAGAATAGAGAGATGCACTCACTGAGACAGAACAATAGCTAGAAAAACTTCCGTGCTTGTCCACAAGGCCAGTGCCACTCAGGGTGCAGTCTCTTTTTGCACACTATGCCTTTTCACAGAGAAAAAATATCCTGTAGCATATCAGTCTGATCCTGCCCAATGACAGTCCAGCACCGAAATACTAGGCAAATCTTCTCTGAACAAGACAAACAACAAACCCCAGACGTACGTTTCGGCCTCTCTTGGGCCTCGTCAGTGAGGTGCAGTTGCATATCTCTAGGGCATGTGTGCAAGGAGTCCAACGTCTGGTTTCCCCCTTTTACTCTTAGGGAGACCTAAGAGTAATTTACATAAAATCAAGAGAATAGAGAGATGCACTCACTGAGACAGAACAATAGCTAGAAAAACTTCCGTGCTTGTCCACAAGGCCAGTGCCACTCAGGGTGCAGTCTCTTTTTGCACACTATGCCTTTTCACAGAGAAAAAATATCCTGTAGCATATCAGTCTGATCCTGCCCAATGACAGTCCAGCACCGAAATACTAGGCAAATCTTCTCTGAACAAGACAAACAACAAACCCCAGACGTACGTTTCGGCCTCTCTTGGGCCTCGTCAGTGAGGTGCAGTTGCATATCTCTAGGGCATGTGTGCAAGGAGTCCAACGTCTGGTTTCCCCCTTTTACTCTTAGGGAGACCTAAGAGTAATTTACATAAAATCAAGAGAATAGAGAGATGCACTCACTGAGACAGAACAATAGCTAGAAAAACTTCCGTGCTTGTCCACAAGGCCAGTGCCACTCAGGGTGCAGTCTCTTTTTGCACACTATGCCTTTTCACAGAGAAAAAATATCCTGTAGCATATCAGTCTGATCCTGCCCAATGACAGTCCAGCACCGAAATACTAGGCAAATCTTCTCTGAACAAGACAAACAACAAACCCCAGACGTACGTTTCGGCCTCTCTTGGGCCTCGTCAGTGAGGTGCAGTTGCATATCTCTAGGGCATGTGTGCAAGGAGTCCAACGTCTGGTTTCCCCCTTTTACTCTTAGGGAGACCTAAGAGTAATTTACATAAAATCAAGAGAATAGAGAGATGCACTCACTGAGACAGAACAATAGCTAGAAAAACTTCCGTGCTTGTCCACAAGGCCAGTGCCACTCAGGGTGCAGTCTCTTTTTGCACACTATGCCTTTTCACAGAGAAAAAATATCCTGTAGCATATCAGTCTGATCCTGCCCAATGACAGTCCAGCACCGAAATACTAGGCAAATCTTCTCTGAACAAGACAAACAACAAACCCCAGACGTACGTTTCGGCCTCTCTTGGGCCTCGTCAGTGAGGTGCAGTTGCATATCTCTAGGGCATGTGTGCAAGGAGTCCAACGTCTGGTTTCCCCCTTTTACTCTTAGGGAGACCTAAGAGTAATTTACATAAAATCAAGAGAATAGAGAGATGCACTCACTGAGACAGAACAATAGCTAGAAAAACTTCCGTGCTTGTCCACAAGGCCAGTGCCACTCAGGGTGCAGTCTCTTTTTGCACACTATGCCTTTTCACAGAGAAAAAATATCCTGTAGCATATCAGTCTGATCCTGCCCAATGACAGTCCAGCACCGAAATACTAGGCAAATCTTCTCTGAACAAGACAAACAACAAACCCCAGACGTACGTTTCGGCCTCTCTTGGGCCTCGTCAGTGAGGTGCAGTTGCATATCTCTAGGGCATGTGTGCAAGGAGTCCAACGTCTGGTTTCCCCCTTTTACTCTTAGGGAGACCTAAGAGTAATTTACATAAAATCAAGAGAATAGAGAGATGCACTCACTGAGACAGAACAATAGCTAGAAAAACTTCCGTGCTTGTCCACAAGGCCAGTGCCACTCAGGGTGCAGTCTCTTTTTGCACACTATGCCTTTTCACAGAGAAAAAATATCCTGTAGCATATCAGTCTGATCCTGCCCAATGACAGTCCAGCACCGAAATACTAGGCAAATCTTCTCTGAACAAGACAAACAACAAACCCCAGACGTACGTTTCGGCCTCTCTTGGGCCTCGTCAGTGAGGTGCAGTTGCATATCTCTAGGGCATGTGTGCAAGGAGTCCAACGTCTGGTTTCCCCCTTTTACTCTTAGGGAGACCTAAGAGTAATTTACATAAAATCAAGAGAATAGAGAGATGCACTCACTGAGACAGAACAATAGCTAGAAAAACTTCCGTGCTTGTCCACAAGGGCAGTGCCACTCAGGGTGCAGTCTCTTTTTGCACACTATGCCTTTTCACAGAGAAAAAATATCCTGTAGCATATCAGTCTGATCCTGCCCAATGACAGTCCAGCACCGAAATACTAGGCAAATCTTCTCTGAACAAGACAAACAACAAACCCCAGACGTACGTTTCGGCCTCTCTTGGGCCTCGTCAGTGAGGTGCAGTTGCATATCTCTAGGGCATGTGTGCAAGGAGTCCAACGTCTGGTTTCCCCCTTTTACTCTTAGGGAGACCTAAGAGTAATTTACATAAAATCAAGAGAATAGAGAGATGCACTCACTGAGACAGAACAATAGCTAGAAAAACTTCCGTGCTTGTCCACAAGGCCAGTGCCACTCAGGGTGCAGTCTCTTTTTGCACACTATGCCTTTTCACAGAGAAAAAATATCCTGTAGCATATCAGTCTGATCCTGCCCAATGACAGTCCAGCACCGAAATACTAGGCAAATCTTCTCTGAACAAGACAAACAACAAACCCCAGACGTACGTTTCGGCCTCTCTTGGGCCTCGTCAGTGAGGTGCAGTTGCATATCTCTAGGGCATGTGTGCAAGGAGTCCAACGTCTGGTTTCCCCCTTTTACTCTTAGGGAGACCTAAGAGTAATTTACATAAAATCAAGAGAATAGAGAGATGCACTCACTGAGACAGAACAATAGCTAGAAAAACTTCCGTGCTTGTCCACAAGGCCAGTGCCACTCAGGGTGCAGTCTCTTTTTGCACACTATGCCTTTTCACAGAGAAAAAATATCCTGTAGCATATCAGTCTGATCCTGCCCAATGACAGTCCAGCACCGAAATACTAGGCAAATCTTCTCTGAACAAGACAAACAACAAACCCCAGACGTACGTTTCGGCCTCTCTTGGGCCTCGTCAGTGAGGTGCAGTTGCATATCTCTAGGGCATGTGTGCAAGGAGTCCAACGTCTGGTTTCCCCCTTTTACTCTTAGGGAGACCTAAGAGTAATTTACATAAAATCAAGAGAATAGAGAGATGCACTCACTGAGACAGAACAATAGCTAGAAAAACTTCCGTGCTTGTCCACAAGGCCAGTGCCACTCAGGGTGCAGTCTCTTTTTGCACACTATGCCTTTTCACAGAGAAAAAATATCCTGTAGCATATCAGTCTGATCCTGCCCAATGCTAAAAGAGTATGCACCCTGAGTGGCACCCAAAAATGAACAGGCACGGAAGTTTTTCTAGCTTTTGTTCTGTCTCAGCTGAGTGCATCTCTCTCTCTTTTTATATTTATGCAAATTGCTCTTGGGTCTCCCTAAGAGTAAAAGGGGAAACCAGACGTGGACTCCTTGCACACATGCCCTTAGAGGGATGCGACTGCACCTCACTGACGAGGCCCACAAAAGGCCGAAACGATCGTCTGGGGTTGTTGTTTTCTCTTGTTCAGAGAAGAATTGCCTGGTATTTCGGCGCTGGACTGTCATTGGGCAGGGTCAGACTGATATGCTACAGGATATTTTTTCTCTGTGAAGGGGCATAGTGTGCTAAAAGAGTATGCACCCTGAGTGGCACCCAAAAATGAACAGGCACGGAAGTTTTTCTAGCTTTTGTTCTGTCTCAGCTGAGTGCATCTCTCTCTCTTTTTATAATGGTATATCCGTCATTTAAGGACCCTAGTGACATAATGGTATATCCGTCATTTAAGGACCCTAATGACATAATGTTATATCTGTCATTTTTTGCTGGCTCATAGGGGGATTCCCGCAATCCCTCACCCGCTCGCAGCCCCAGAACTTGCCTGGCATGTGATCTCTGTGATAGTGAATCACATCGATCAAATGGTTACAGTATTCAATACAATAACAGCAAAGGTGCAGTTCTGCCTCTCTCAATTTCTCAGTGTTCCAGAGAGAGTTGAGAGATACAGAACTGCTGACACATTGGTCTAAACCCTTGTGCATCATCACCACACAAATAAAAATTAACCCTTTTGTAACACCCCTGTTACTGTGATCATTGCAATCGTGTGCTGACCATGACTGATTTTTTTGTTTTGTTGCTAATATTAAATTAATAATAATTTTAATATTACAGTAACTATTTAATAATTGTTTATTTAGTGTGCGGGTAAAGATTTGGGGGTTTAGACCCTTTGATCACAGACTCTTCACTGTGATCATTCCTGTGATCTGTGGTGATCAGGGCTGATTTTATTTTTTAATCATTTTTGTTAATCATACTTTTAATAATACCTTTAATAGTTAATAATACTTTTTTGTTGTTTTAGAGTAAAGGTTTGGAATTTTAGAGTAAAGTTAACCCTTTGATTATAGAGCCTTCACTGTGATCATTGGTGATCTTGTCTGACTTTTTTAATAGACATGTGCAGCCGCTAAAAATTCATTTCGGTTCGGATCGATTAGAATTTGGAAGAAATCGAATGAATTTGTTTCGGATTCATTCGGATTCTTTCGGATTCAAACAAATTTGATTTGCATTCGTTTCGGTTCGATTCGGTTCAAATCGATTCGGATTTTCGGAAATTCGGTCACTGTAAAGTGGGATGTGCTGTGTATTACACTAGTATACTAGTGTAATACATAGCCATCCGAATCCATCTGAATCTACCAAATAAATTCGAATCGATTCGGATTTATTCAGTAGATTCGGAACTACCGCAATTCGGAAATTCGAATCGATCCGAATCTCCGAATTCAAACAAATTCGTCCGAATTTTGATTCGGGCTGAACCAAATCGCAGATGTCTATTTTTTAAATTAACGGATGTGAATGACATCGGAAGAACTTGCATCAAAGTCGGTATGGGTACCTGCAAATTTGGAAGTTTCTAATATGCCCCTTTCTATAGTAAAACACGGCATCACCTGAGACATGATATACTTGTGCCTTAAGAATATATACAGGAAGAGACCGCATGTAAGATCCCCCAGGTTGTCAGGAATCTATAAGCCGAAGTGTAAAGATAGTATGGAACCTAATATTTCCCTCCATTAACAAAGCCTACCATTTAAACTAGGACAATTTTTATACAAGTATTTAGTAATTTAAAAATTTGTTTTATTTTGACGCTTGTGGCATAATCCAAAAAGAGAGGATTTCCCCAAAATCTGGTGCGGCCTAAGCAAAAGCATGGAAACACATCTGCTTTGCGTCAGGGCAAACTTTTGCTGCTCAGATTTACGGACAAGAAAGATGTCTATTTTTTATTAACAATGTACACTGAAGCCACAAAACCAGTAATGGAAAGAAGAGAGCACGAGCAAATCAACAAACCAAAGTATGTTCTTGATTATAATAAATATATGGGGGTTGCTGACCTGGCAGACCAGTGTTTGAAGCCATACCTGGTACATCACAAACCACCATTTGGTATAAAAATTTGCCATATACCTCACACAAATGGCAATCTTCATCTCAGGCACAAAGTACAAAGTACTTATCTGAACTGCTTAACACATATAGTAACAAATAATTAATTTGAGCAGCAGTCCCCAAACCCTCAACGTTTTCAACCCGAAAACATCATCAGACTTTCTACAAGGCATTTCAAAAGTAGGATTACTCTGCACGCAAATGAGACCTCCAAAAGTGCTGCAGTGTCTGCAGACAAAAAAGGTTTCTTAAAGGGACAGTATACACTCATTTTCATATAACTGCATGTAATAGACACTACTATAAAGAATAAGATGCACAGATACTGATACAAAAATATGTTTAAAAACGTACTTAGAAGCTGTCAGTTTGGCTCTGTTGAAAAGGCAGCTGGAAAGCCCACTGCAAGTGGTAAATAAGACACTCCCCCCTCCCCCTTCTTTTGCATATGAAAAGACCCTTTACACAAACAGGAGCAAGCTGGAGAAGGTAGCTGACAGTATTCTCATAAAACTTTGGGGCTTGGTTAAGAGTCTGAAAATCAGAGCAATGTTATTTAAAAATAAGCAAAACTATACATTTATTTAAAAAAAAAAAACGTTATGGGCTATATAAATAGATCATCTACAAAACATTTATGCAAAGAAAAAATGAGTGTATAATGTCCCTTTAAGGGACTCAGGCTATCAATGTCTTTCCTGACTATATTTGCCTGGTCTCTGTATTAATATTTTTTTCAGAGACTACCTGACCATTCTCAACTACTCAAAGTAAACCTTGGATATCTCTGAGTTTTAAAAAAAGAAAATTAAAGCTTTTTTTTTTTTAAAAAAATACCCCAATATCAGACACAGAGCTATTAAATTACCACAGAGCCATAAACACTACTGATTAAAAAAGAAACAGATAAATAACACAAACTCCAGTTACCAGAATCCACTATTTTTGTGGGTGTAATAGGTATTTATGAGCTATACATTCCCCAAAATAACAGAGAGTCTTTGCATTCAAATTTAAAGTTTGAAAATAAAAAAAGTATTTTCACTAATTTAACCCTGAAACGTCACAAATATCTAACAAACTTATACATATGGGTTACTGACAGTCTCAGGAGATGTAACTGAACAAATATTGAGGAATTTGTCTGCAGTGGAATACATTAGGATTTCAATATTCACAATGAAAATGCGACTTGTGGGGACAAAATGCATTCCCCCCAAAAAAAATTGGTTATGAGATGGTAATTTATAAAAGCTGAAGATCACTGTGATAACTGCTACAAAAATGATTAATCCATTTTTACCAATGCAGCAGGACTTCTCACAGAATTAACATAATATTTTTTTTCCTTTTTTATGTCTGTTTTTAGGTAGTATTTCATTTGTAGATGTTCACTATACTTGTATAGAATTGTATTGGGAATTTTATGCGGGGGGACCCCTTAGGCTTAGGGTAACATTATCATTGGTCAAGACCACTGAGGATCATGCACTATCAGGGTAAAAATAAGGGTTAATATACCCCTTCAAGGAAGCGTTATGTGAAATGCGCATGAGAGGCACTCTCACGAGGACATAGTAGCTCTTTTTAATGTTGCTTACTCAGATGCTTGTCATGGAACGAATAGCTGTTTTTTTTTTTTTTTCAATAACCATTTGCCGTATCAGTCAGAGTAATTGTAAATGAAGCTCCCGCTATAGAAAGAGCTTAGCCTTAGATGAGCATTGATATATTTGTTATGCAAACCTTTGCAGTTACATTCTCTGCTATTTAGAGAGTGGACGTTACCCTATAGGTGGGCTTAGTCCTATTATAATTGATATTGCTAATCTAACTTTGGAAGCATAACTGATATTATTGACCTGATTCATATTTGCATAATTTGTAGCTATTTCTTACTAACCACTGTGTTTAAGCTATTTTTAAACGTATGTGTGTGTATGTACAGCTTGGCTGGTTCTTACAAAAAATTTTCTCCCAATAAAAATATCTAGTGTGCATGTTTGCAATTTTTTTTTTCTTTTGGATATTTTACCTTTAAACTGAAATATATTTAGGGAGCAATGCAATCTGCCTTTTTGTGCAATTTTCATTGCATTTTTGTAAGAATAGTCACATTATATTGCCCAATACTCCCCAATTCAATGGCAAGCAAATTGACGCTACGTTATAAAACCGTTTGAACTGAATATATAATCTCTTAAAGGTAGATTAACCCTCACACTTCTCAAGCTAAGGGTTAATATAGTTTGGGATTATAGCAAATTTTGGGCTAATAGCTGAGTGGATCAGGGAAAAATAGGGTTAATGTGGTGGAAGAAGCCCTAGCTATGTTTAGAAGCACTGTAGCATTTGGCACATGGCATATTTATGGCTAATACGGTGGGAATCGGGAGAAGAATTAACAGTGATGGGCTATATAGGGTTTATTGCAGTGGGTAATAATAAATATATATACTAGAAACAGGTAGTCAATGGGTTCAAAGGATCCCAATATATTTTAATTAGATTGCTACCTTTATAGTATAGGTATGAGTGTTTTTTTTGGCAAGAGTCAGAAGCATTTTATCTGGTTGTCATTTACTACAAAAATAAAGCTTTTATTAAAAATAAGCTTTAATTTTAATAACAACTCTTTTTTTTGCTGCTCACAAGACATTTACCCATCTCCAATAAACTGTTAAGTGAATACACTTTTCCCATGCAAAATTGTCCTATTGAAGATTGAAGATGCTTTCCTAACCACCTTAAACATTTCATGTAATATAAGGCAAATATAATTTGTCTTAGCACAAGTTTTAATTTTATTTGTGGTTTTTGTATTAGTTTTCTCTTTATTTATTTGTTTTTATTTTTTAATATTAAAATGCTGTTTTTCCTAAGAAATTAGACATCAAGGGTTATACTCAATGCAACAAAAGTAAATTCACCTGTCACACACAAGTAAGATCAATGCAACAAAACTGAGTACATCTGTGATTTCCAATCAGCCAAATTGCATGAACATGGTTTGTCTATTTTGGACATATGTGCTGTGTCTATCTGCATCATGACTCCACATGGAAAAGAATTCCGATTATCCTAATATTTTGAAGGTATAATCTAGATTTTATTAAAGACACAGAGACGAGTATTTTTGCATTCTCTCTTTTTACTACTCAATGCAGCTTTTAAAAGTACATAATAACATAAACAAACATATTAAAACAGCATAGAAAACAGATAACCACAGTAAGTAGCTAAGGATAGAGCTAACTTATAACTCCAAGAAAAAAGTGACCAATCAGAGAAGGAGTAGTGACCATAAACTGTCCAATAAGCATCCAAACTTCCTCTTTCTTGACTGATGCTCACCCATGGAAAAAATTTTAGAACTAGAAACAGTCCAAAAAGTCCCAAACAGAATAAAACATATGCATAACAGTTGAAAGTTTGATTGAAGGAAAACTTGTGTGATAAAAACTTGATTGCAGAAGATGATTTGGATCTAAGGGCACTTGACAGGTGAAAATCCTCTTGAATAGAAGGTACAAATCCCGATTTAAGGAAAGGATTTCCTTCAGATGGAAACTGTCGAAATAAGAAGAAATAAGTAATAATAACAATATACAAGAATTCTTAAGGGAGGGTATCAAACATAATTAAGGTGGGAAAATACTCGTCTCTGTGTCTTTAATAAAATCTAGATTATACCTTCAAAATATTAGGATAATCGGAATTTTATTACAAGACCAGAGACTCATATTTTTGCAAGTTTAAAGCACATTAATCCTGGAATAAACCATTTAAGAAAATAAGTTAAGTGAGGCATGTTGAATGGGTCTGAAATAGAATTGTTTAAAGGTAGAGTCTGAAGACCAATCTGCCGCATCCAAAATCCGCTGAAGTGGAGCAGACTTCAAAAAGGCTTTAGAAGCAGCAGAACGGGCTGAGAAAGAAATATCGATCCCAGCTTCTTTCATGACCCATTTAACCCATCTCGCTATGGAAGTAGAGGATACAGCAGCATGAGGGGGAATAAAGGAAATTAAAAGTTGGTTATTAGAAGGTTTTCTAAAAGGTAAAGTTCTGGATTCGTAAGATTTCAAACATTCAACCACACAAAGGGAAGGTTCAGAAGGAAGGTAAGGGTAAAAGATAGATGTGGAAAGGGTTTTAGTTCTTCGTGAAATGAAAAAGGTAACGCCCTCTGGAGAGAAGCGTTTAGAATTCCAATCTAGAGCTTTAACGTCAGAAACTCTTCTGAAAGAAATTAGGCAAAGGAGAGTGGCAAGTTTAGCTGTGAGTTGTTTAAAAGATAATGAGGCGTTATGAGGCCAAGACTTAAAAAGGGAAAAAATTAGGTCCACATCCCAGAAAAATTCATGTTTAGGAATTGGGGGACGTTTTAGTCTCATGGCCTTGAGGATCCGACAAACTAAAGGATGTTTACCTATAGAAGCATTATTAATCAAATTATGTCTAGCAGAAATAGCTGAGCGATGTACATTGATAGTTCTATAAGCTAAACCTAAATCAAAAAGGTGAGATAAGTAATTAATAATGTCGGTTAGATCCGAAGAAACGGGATCCAGATTCCTTTGCAAGCACCAGCTAGACCATTTAGACCAAGCGGCAAAGTAGCATTTACGAGTGCCCGGGGCCCAAGATTCCTGAAAGAGGGATCTAGCTCCAGCCGAAAGGCCTCGGAGAGCCCAGGGTCCCCTGAGATCGTCCATGCTACCAGGAGAAGAGAACCTTGATGGACTAGATCGTGGTAATTGCCCTCTGGATCCGTAAGAAGATGGGGAAGACAAGGAAGAAGAATCGGGAGATCGATGGACATTTCCAGAAGGGATGGATACCATGACTGTGTTGGCCAAAGAGGGGTCACAATCATTAGACGAAGGAGATCCCTGCGGACAATTGAAATCGTCCTCGGGATCATTGAGAATGGAGGAAACGCGTAGACCCCTAGACGTGGCGATGGATGGAGAAAAGCATCTATGGCAGCTGCTTCCGGGTCTGGGCGCCAGCTGAAATAAGGAAGAATCTGAAAATTGGTCCTGGATGCAAAAAGATCCAAAAGGGACCTCTGAGAGATTGGAGCGAGAGAAAGAGACTCCTGTCCAATTTCCAATCGCTGAAAACCGTCAAATGACGAGATCCCCAGTCCGCCATTGAATTCGCTTGTCCTGGAATATATTCTGCTCTGACTGAAATGTTCCTGTCCAAACAAAGATGAATAAAATCCTTGGTGATATTGGACAGGTCCCTCGACTTGGTGCCTCCCAAACGATTGAGATACTGCACCGCAGATATATTGTCCATGCGCAATAAAATAGAAACTGGAGAAGAAGACTTTGCAAAACTCTTGACTGCAAACGAGCCAGCCAATAATTCCAAACAATTTATATGAAAGCGTTTTTCTTCCAGAGTCCATTTGCCACCTGTGATGGAAGGACCGCAACGAGCTCCCCAGCCTGAAAGGCTGGCATCGGATTCGATGATGAAATCCGGAGTTTTGCCAAAAATGGCTCTTCCGTTCCAGGCCTCCAAATGTGAAAGCCACCAAGAAAGTTCTTCTTTCACTTCTGGAGATATGGGAATCAAGTGAGAGTAGGAATAACCTTTTCTCAAATGAAGGATTTTCAATCTTTGAAGTTCGCGATAATGAAGGGGGGCAGGAAAAATAGCCTGAATAGAGGATGAAAGTAACCCTACTATCCTGGCTATAGTTCTGATGGGAACTGAATCTTTGGATAGAGTTTTGGAAATCTCTCTCTTTATATTCTTCACTTTGTCTAATGGGAGACTCAAAGTGGAAAGGATTGTATCTATCTTGAAACCTAAAAAGATTAGAGATTTGGTAGGAACCAGAACTGATTTCTGTTTGTTTACTAACGGCTAGATTTAGAGTTCGGCGGTAGATGGGCTGTTAACGCCACGCGTGTTTATGTCTAACGCACGTCATTGTTTGACTCCGGTATTTAGAGTTAAGATAAGACCATCTAACGATGCTCCTAACGCGTGTATGTCACACGCGTAATCCTGCCCGCGTTAGACAGTCTCCCATAGAGATCAATGGGAAATCAAATAAATTGCCTTTTTTCACCTAACACTCGATCTCGCGAGAATACGCACAGCTCGGTCATATGACGCATACCACATCATGCACAACAATAACACGCCGCAAATGTCACAACAACAATCAATCAACAAAGCACACAAGCATTACACATTCACAAGCGGGGGAAGTTTTAATACTATTTATACGGGGAATACGCATATACTTTAAGATGCGGAAAATCGCACAATAACAACAAGGATTAAAAAATATATACATACACTAGAAACAAAATCGCATTCAATATCATTATATATTATGAAAAACATACATATACAACACTTCACGAAGAACACACCATCGCAAATTCACATTTAAAAAGAATACTTTTGGACAATGAAAGCGAAAACGAACACTATGACATCATCGCATTCTACACATTCCACAAATACCAACTCTAAATGAGCATGCGCAAATTAACACACCTAATACACATTGCAATAATATTAATTGCTAATAAAGCACACCTGAACACTAATTACAATGGAAATTGGGACATCATTAAACATTTACACAGGGTATATAAGCACCACACAAGCATGGCTTCTTTGACTGTGTTGCTGGTGGGTCTTTTGAGATTTAAGAATAGAGAGTTAGAGTTTTTTTGAGAGTGAGTTAGTGTTAGCGTGAGAGAGTCAGTTGGTAGTGTTAGCGTGAGAGAGTCAGTTGGTAGTGTTAGCGTGAGAGAGTCAGTTGGTAGTGTTAGCGTGAGAGAGTCAGTGAGTTAGTGGGAGTTAGTGGGAGTGGGAGAGAGTCTGTTAGTGGGAGCGTGAGTGAGTTAGTGGGAGTTATTAGTGATAGTTGTTAGTGTGAGCGTCAGTTAGTGGTAGTTAGTGAGCGTTAGTGGGAGTGTTTGTTATTGAGAATTAGAAGTAGTGTGAGTTAGCGAGCGAGTGATTTATCTGTACACTTAACACATTTACACGCAAACACATTCAATACATACATACACTTATCAATAACACTACATACACTCCATACCCCCTACCCCCTCATACTACACTCCATACCCCATTCCTTGTAGTCCCATTCCCTTTCATCCCATTTACTCTTATCCCATACCCCATACCCATCCCATACCCATCCCCTAGTTACATTTAGTTTACATATCCTCCTTTTAGTCTTATTCTTTTCGTTTATTTAAATACTCCTTACCCTCTTTGTTTTGTTTACATCCCTCACACTTTAAGCACCTTTTTTGTCTTTTTAGTTCTTTATTTTGACCCCCTTTCATTTCATCACACTCACTTTTTGTTTGATTATTTGGGGTTTAGTTTAGGGAGGAGATGGAGGCCAGGCAGGGGACAGGTAGAGGGGGGAGTAGAGGGAGGGGGAGAGGAACAGGGCAGGAAGGGGGGCAGGAAGCGGGGGTGGAAGCGGTGGGTGGACCCAGCCACTTGGTTCAAGATGACCAAGTGGCTGGGCCCAGTGGCGGTCAGAGTAGGGCTTCACAGTCCGGGAAACAGAGGGCATCGTCACAGGGGAAGGCCAAGGCGACTAGGGAGGCGAGGTTTACGATGGAGGAGAAGGAGGCCCTCGTAGAGGCCTATATGGCCAGGCATAGGATGCTGCAGCACCAGAAGACTACCCCGACTGACAGGAGGAGGCTCTGGAACGAGATTAGGAATGCAGTCAATGCAGTGGGTGGCCGGAACCGGGATATGGATTCTATAAAACATCGGTACCGGGACTGTAAACTTGAACTTAAAAAAAAGTTAAGCCTGGAGGCCCGACATGCCACAGGGACCGGTGGCGGCCCTGCCCTTGAAATGGAGTACTGCAGATGGGAGGAAATGTTGCGGCCCAGCATCTCCGAGGTGGAAGTAGTCGGTATCGGAGGAATCGATACCGGGAACCTGCCACTCTCATCTGACGGTAAGCTCATTGAACAATAATTTCACATACGAATGTATTTCAATGGACACTATACGCAAACATTTACTTTCATGATTGAGGTAGCGAATACAATTTGACAAAACATTCAAATGTACTTATATTACCTAATTTGATTCATTCTTGAGATATATTTTAATGAAGAAATAGCCATGCACACGGTGAAACAATCACAGGAGGCAGCTATATTCAGCTAACAATCAGCATCTTATAAGCATATTTAGATATGCTTTTCAGCAAAGAATATCCAGAGAATGAAGCTAATTAGATAAGAAAAGTACATTCGAAAGTTGATACTAAATGTATGCTTCTAAATCATGAAAGATAAAACATTGGGTTTCATGTGTTAAGGATCAGATTAATGCTATTACGCTGTTTACACGCATTCTATTACTTTGCGGTTACATCAGTATCTAGGCTATAGGTTAGGTGTGCATTTAAACAGACTGAAAACAAACGCAAAAACATTCACATTGACCAGATATCACAAACACGGTTTAGAAAAAGCGGAAATCGTATTGATTGTTTGTTAGATTTCAAAGTGGATTAATGATTCTGCATTTGTAATTGTATCGTAAGCTAAGTCATTTAAACCTTGATTTGCAAATATGCTAATATATATATATATATTTTTTTTTTTTTATTTATATACAGAGTCTGGGGACGAGGCAGCACAGCCTCCTGCATCTCCCCGGGATGAGAGTGGTGGTGAGGAATTCCCACTTCGGAGGGAAGAGGCCCCCCGTGACGAACAGCGCACGGGAGATGATGAAGAGGCCCCGGAAGCACAGGAGGATCCCGCTGAACCCGCGGAACCTGCGGAACCCGAGGTCCCTCAAAGACCCGCACTCCGCCGTGCACGGGCACCCCGCCATGCACGGGTTCAACAGGCACAACAAGAAGAAATAGCGGAGGTGCAGGTTCTACTGGAGTACATAGACCAGATGCGTACCTCCCGGATAGAAAACATAGAAGGACGACGCAGAATACTTGATGGGCAGAATCAAATAATTCAAGGCCAAAATGAAATAATCAATATACTGAATAGAATACAAGAAGGACAAACAAGAATGTTTAATCTACATCAGGAAATGTTCACATTTTTCCGGGAGGCGCATGCTGGTCTACCTCCTGTTGCTGGGCCTCTTGTTGCTGGGCCTCTTGCTGCTGGGCCATCTCCTCCTGCCGGCCCATGTCATCCTCCTCCTCAGCCATCTACTCCTCCTCCTCCTCAGCCATCTACTCCTCCTCCTCCTCAGCCATCTTCTCCTCCTCATCCATCTTCTCCTCCTCCTCCTCAGCCATCTACTCCTCACCTTGGTCGTCCCAGTACTCTTCCTTCCACTCCTCCCACAACAGCTCCAAGGAGGACTCTTCGGAGTCGGCAGTTGCCTCTCCCAGAGCCTCAGCCCCGTGGGAAGAGGGGAAGGAAGAGGAAGTAAGTATTTTTTTCCATCTTCAAATATTTTTTTTGTGTAATGGATAGGTATGTGATGATGTGGTTTTCATACACTTGTGGACCACACTCTGTATATAATCGACTTCTATGGGACCGGGTCCATGGAGGAAGATTCTTTGCAGAGTGTGGGTTATAAGTGTGTGAAAACCACATCATCACATACCTATCCTTGTTCATGATATTGATTGGTTTCTGTGATGTGATGTCCAAACTGTTTCCCGAATCGCTAACTAAATTACCATAACAATTATCCATGATGGCATATTACTGTTTGAATGCCAATAACACAGCTTAAAGGGACAGTCAGAAAATTATTGATTACAAAGGAAACACTGTATTACGCATTATAAAGTTTGAAACAACAAAACATGGAGAAATACATGTGTGACTTATGTGCTTACCCTTGTATCTATGACTATGAAAAATGACCACTTATTTGTTGTTCTGACATAACAACATTTTAGATATCAATGATCAATACATGGTCAATAATATGCTGTATGAGCACAAGGTTTTACATATACAAATGCTATCCAAATGCCCTCTAGTGCTCAAATTGTATAATGATTACAAGCACTCTTCAAGATTTAAGAAATGAGCACACCAACCTCATAGGTTTAGAGAGCAAATGTAAATAAACCCAGACAAATGTTCAATTGTTGATAAACATTTGATATCCTTGATATTACAGAATTGACTTTTCGAATAATGTTTTAAAATTTTTTTTTCTAAACTGTCCCTTTAACAACATTACATATGCTAACACATATTTTAAGCTTGTTGGTATATCTACATGTACTTTGTAAAAAAAAAAAATTTAAATAACATTTATATTGACGTGTTAAATAAAGTCTATTTTCTTTAAGAGACATTATTGTGTTAATATTTTATTGTAAAGAATTTTTTTTTAACAATGAATATGGTTTAAAGTCCTTTTAGGAGTGGGGGGGGGGAAATATGCTAACAAAAATAAATTTGAAGATTAAACTATGTGGATCTCATACATGATACAAAAAACAACATTTGCATTCAAGGGACAGTATCCTATATTTTTTACATAACTGTATGTAATAGACACTACTACAAACAACAAGATTAACATATACTGATATCAATATTAAAAACCTTCAAACACTTGCAAATAAAATAGGGTTAGCTATATTGAAAATATAGATGAACCACCATTACAACCGTAAAACAACACAATACCCCATCATTAACATATGAAAAGACCCTTTACACAAACTGGACAAAGCTGGAGATGGTACTCACATGAAACTCATTGGCTTTGCGAGGATTAAGAAAATTACTTACATTTTATTACAACACAAGACAAAATAAACCGATTGGTTAAACAATGGACTATCTAACTAGAGACAAAATCAAATATTTTTATTTATAATGTGAGTGTCTAATGAACCTTTCATAAAATATACAACGAAATTACATTTAGAAGAAGTCGGCATCATATATTTAGCATATGATAAATGCATATTGATTACTTTATTCAAACACAATAGCGCATATTTATTAATTAGATATGTTCAACATTAAACACAACAGTAATTTTTCAGAAAAAGGAACATTGTTGACAAACATATTAAACATGGACTGGAGAGATTTGCACTTGCCTATAAATATCCTATGCATGAAAACATTTTGCTTTCGTTCGTTGATTCAACCAGACATCCAGCAATAGAGAATGTGTTGGTCTTTATCAGCTACGGGTCAACAATGTAACATGATGCAAATAATACATATTCGCAAGCTTTGTAAAATTGCATGCAGTCACAAACGTTTTTAACGTGCACAAATATTGCGGGACTACGCAATCCAATCAAACGTTTTTTTACCTTTACATGTTCCGTCTTAACATGGCGCTTCCTTGATCACGTAAGAACGCCATCCAATGAAAGGCACATTATTGATCACGTAAGAACGCACAAAAAAAAAAAGGCGCATCCTTGATCGCGTCAAAACGCAATCCAATAAAAGGCATATTCCTGATCACGTAACAACGTCAGTCAATACAAGGAATCATTGGACAGCCTGGCAGGTGACGTCTTAAGCAACATGGCGCATCCGAGATCGCTGAAAAAACTTAGACAATACAAGGACTCAGTGACATCTTGGCATATCACTAAGAAACGTATTTATATTTTAGGAACTAGTATGTGTGTAGATTGCTATCTAGGAATGTCACCAAATCATGAATCATCTTTTCGGACTTGACTGTCCCTTGAACTATAGCTATGGTGTATATCTTTAACATTTAAAAGATACACATGAGAAATACATATGCCATTGATGTTTTAAGATATGTTTGGATTGTTGTTGAATAACAATAGTTATACATGTATTGATTAAACGTGTCATTTATTCAAGTTTAATTATTGTCAGCCTACCGATAGCCATATATGGGAGGAGATGTATTTTGTTAACATATTAGTTAACTAATATTCATCATCTACATTATTTGCATTACACACAGAGATTGATTTGGTTACACTTTGACAATAATATAGATTTGAAAATGAAATACAGGTGCTGTCAACATTACAATAAGATTGTTTATTAATAAAACTATATGTCCTTGTTCTTGTAAAAAGGACAAAAACGCTTTACAAATGGAAATACATTCATTTACAATAGTGATCAACATCACTTAAAGGGACATTATTTTGTTTTTAAAAAGAGCATACACATAGTCAATACTATTTAAATAAAATTAACACTTTACAGGGATTATATCATTGTATCAATACTCAGATCATTTGGTAAAGGTGCATCAATTCATGCAGAGTTTATAAATACACACATGGATCTGAACATTTAAATATACATATATACACAAATACAAAAATATATATACATATATAAAGAAATTACTCTGCTAATCATAATCAGGCAATGATAGAGCTAAGAGAAAATAATATAAACACAAATAATAAGATTACATTGGAGATGTTAATCTTAAAGTCATTTACTATTGTCTTACATATATGATTTCATTATAACAAATATATTTGTTAGGTCCCTTTAAGGATAAACAACATAAACTAGAGCTTTCAAAAAATAACAGGAAGAATGAGGACAAAGATTTGTGAAATAAAATGTATTTTATTAGTATGTAAGAAAACATACACAACGTTTATAAATAATCTTGTAAAAATAAGGAATATATGAGCCATATGACAAGGTAACACAGTGCATCACAGTCCATGAAGAGAGTTGCCAAGGGCCAGCATAGCCCCATTGGAGACACATGGCAAGGTAACACAGTGCATCACAGTCCATGAAGAGAGTTGCCAAGGGCCAGCATAGCCCCATTGGAGACACATGGCAAGGTAACACAGTGCATCACAGTCCATGAAGAGAGTTGCCAAGGGCCAGCATAGCCCCATTGGAGACACATGGCAAGGTAACACAGTGCATCACAGTCCATGAAGAGAGTTGCCAAGGGCCAGCATAGCCCCATTGGAGACACATGGCAAGGTAACACAGTGCATCACAGTCCATGAAGAGAGTTGCCAAGGGCCAGCATAGCCCCATTGGAGACACATGGCAAGGTAACACAGTGCATCACAGTCCATGAAGAGAGTTGCCAAGGGCCACCATAGCCCCATTGGAGACACATGGCAAGGTAACACAGTGCATCACAGTCCATGAAGAGAGTTGCCAAGGGCCAGCATAGCCTCATTGGAGACACATGACAAGGTAAAAGAGTGCAACAGGCACAACAATAAACTGATAAAAAGGCCAAATGGCAACAATATAAATACTAATTCAACATGTGGACGGAGGATTATTATCTGCCACCATGGAGCATATCCAGATCCTCCACTTACTGGTCATCATCTTCATTGTCCTGTGCATGTCCAGCTCCAGATTCAGGCCTTGAACGTAATTGCATAATTTCACGCAGAGTCAAGTCCTGAATCCGGAGCTGGGCCTGCATGGTGTTGTTCATCCCTCTCAGGACATCTGCGTTCCTCAACACGGCCTGCTCTACTCTTGCTATCCCTTCTAGCATGAGCCATGCTGAGTCACAGCCTAAAATAAAATAAAATTAAATATTAAGGATAATTACACAACAGAATAAAAATTTTTAATACATACATTGTCATCATAAAGAAAAATAATTATTTACATAAATTATTTTTCATATATTCTTTACACATGAATTAGGTTATTCAGACAGACAGAAATCATTAAAGGCTCATGTTACTCAAACATGTTGTCCCCTTTAATTGTTTTTAGATGATCCACTTATACAGCTTGAGTGTATCAAATCTTGTTAAAGGATTTACATTGTACTTACATCAGCAATTTAAAAATTCAATTTAGACTGTGGTAGGCACACCTATCCTTAAACATTTTGGCATTGAGGACAAGCTGTGTAAACATAGCAACCAGAAGAAATTAAATTCCCACTGGGTTAGACAAGAGATAATGTATCCACATTTGGACATAAAATTTTGGATCCAAGTAGTGGTGTTTGGTATATGTAGTGATATCCAATTAAAGGGACAATGAACCTAAATATTTAATGGACTGATTCAGATAGAGCATGACATGACAAATCTTTAGAAATTACACATATTCATTATATGTTTTAATTGTCAAGCTATATTTTGAATGCAAGAATGTTGGTTTTTATGGAAGCCAATATTTGTTGATGAACTTTGTTTGTGCATGCTGGTTGATGGATACATTCATCCAACAATAAAGAAATGATGGCCACATTTATTTTATTGTTTAAACTAATTATAGGAATAAGTTGTTTTCCATAAATATATCAAGAGAATGACGAATAATTCATAAGAGTATTCTATTATACATTGGCTTAACATTGCATGCTGGATTTGAATCACAATTTAACCAATTTAACTTCACTGTACCTTTAAGTATCTTATAAAGTGTATTTAGAATGATACTTACAGCTGTGCCTGGGAAGGACAATCTGACACCCAGGACAATGAAGGTTTAAACAGGGGGGAGGGATGGGATTGGCTTGGGGAGGGATGGGAATGGCTTGGGGAGGGATGGGAATGGCTTGGGGAGGGATGGGAATGGCTTGGGGAGTGGTGAGCTGCTGCTCCAGGGTAGGCCGTACAGCTGGGGAGTGGGGAGTTTGGGTCTGGACAGCTGTACGGGCCAGAATACGGGGAGAGCGGCGAAGGGGGGTGTATGGGCGTTTTTTGGGAGGGACAGGATATGAAATATGGGAAGGGCTGGCAGTGGTCGGGGCATGGACATGAGTTTGGTGATGGGAAGTGCTCTGGGTGTGTGCAGAGGTGTGGCCATGGTCAGGGGTGTGTGCACGGGGAGGGGTCTGTGACTGGGCAGGGGCGGAATCCAGATGACCAGAAGTGGTGGATCCATCTGAAAATGTAAAGAAAATATATTAACATCTCATACATCCTGACATCAAATCAACGCATTTCAAATTGATTATGTTTTCAATATACTTCGAAGTGTGTTTGAATCTGTAAACTATTCTGAAATGAGGATATGGTATCTATATAGGCACTCAGATGAATCTCAATGACTGTCTGTACAATGTGAAACTTATTATTGTGTTTTGGCATGGAATATGCATGTGACATAATGATGGCATGAATTATATATTCTTAAAAAAATATATACAAGCAGATTTTCATGCTGCCTGATATAGAAAGGGGGCAGTAGTGTATTTGAACAGACAAATAATATTCCTTTTTAAAGGGAAAAAGCTGTAGACTTTGAATGTCTTCAATAAAATGATTTCAAAATAAGAAACATGTTGGAAACATGATAGATATATTTCACATACCATCAGACTCCAAGGCAGCCTCTTCCTCCTCCATCCCACATGTGACATCAATCTCTGTAAAACATAACATGTTGTGTACACCTTAAGATCAGATATTATAACATATGTTACTGTTGCTCAAATACGCACATCAATGTTGCATTAAAGATATACACACACAAAGTTATGATTTACATCATTTTGATGGAGCATACAAATGACAATAGATTTGTTATTGTCAATAAATCAGAATATTAATGTATTGTTTGTCTTAATGTTAAATTCATAAAAGCATAGTACATAGAACATTTAAGATTTCTCATGTGTGTATCACTTGATGACTGTTGTCAAAAAAACAAATAGAAAAAAACATATGTTAGACATCTTATGAATAACAAATGTGTAGACTAATAAAGTAGAAATTATTAATCGCTCAATATAAAAAATAAATATATAAACAGAAGATAAATTCTATGTTTTTTTATAATGTTATGCTTCATCGGAATCATGATCATAATATTGATTAGCAATACACCTTCAATTACATATAAATGAGTCAATGGACTTACCAGGAGACCGCAAAGGCGGCTCTATGTCACTGCTGGATTCCTGTGGGCTTCCCACACCAACTCTCTCTATGAATGATATAGATATATATTATTAAACACATTTTGGATATCACTAAATCACATCTGTCTAGAATTTTAACATTAATCAACTTTAAATTGTGAAGAATAGAGCAGTCATTACACCAGAAAATGCTTGATTGAATCAAGGGGATTCTGTAAACATATCTGTATTGAACATATGTTTAATGTCAGACTACATTAGACATCAAATTCATCTCAGATGCTGCTATTGCATATCTAAATATACCCAATGATCAATGTTCTTAACCCTTTAAGGACACAGCTTTCACTTAGCTCAATTGTTTGATGACGGAATTATTCCGTCATATGTCCTTAAGAAGTTACAAGAATACACACAAACCACATATTGAGGAGCATCTGTTGACAAATCTAAACAAACATGTGTCACATCGACCCATTTTTTCAATGTACAGTAATCTTGTTTAGGACACAACACATATTTATCACAATACATAACAAACTTGATTATTACAAATATGTAATCATGGTGCTGTTAGAGTATGCAGATATCTATAAAGTAACTCCAACAGATAATTAGATTTATATATCAATAGTTTTTAATAAAAATAATGTAAAGATGAATGAATCTATTTTGTCTTAAAGGGACACTGACATGATTAATTTAAATAATTGATTTCTATGTTCAAAATGTAAAAAATGATTTAACATTGACTCCTATTATAATTAGAATGTTGTTCGATATTAATCTTAAAGGCAGATAAGGAATATTGGATTCAATAAATATTGTTTGTTGAAGGTATCCACCAATCATCAATATAAACCCAGGTTGGTCAACAAATATTTAGATGCACATAAACGTACTTTCTTTATTTTAAACTACATTTAGCAATAGAATATGTCACATATGATGATAGTATTATATTTTATGTTTATTAATATTGCATACTGTATGTGAAAGACAATATTAATAATTGTAGCTCAGTATCCGTTTAATCTAAAATTAAATAGATTCCACAATGTTGTTGTTTGTTAATGAATTATCTACTCCATATGTTGATGTAATGAATGGTATTGAGCATGCAATTAAAATCAAATATGTTATTTAAGGATATCCGAATAATTATATAATTTTCATCTATTAAATAGACATTACATATAAATATTGAACAATGTGTATTTAGTATGTAATGTTCATTCCATGTTTCTAAGACAAATGTCAATTAAAATGAGACATACCATACTGTGACAAGCCCTGGCTTGAGGATCCAGCAGCCACATCCATATCTGTAATATATTAAATGAGGATTGCATATCATTAATACTAATCATGCCATGTTTAAAATATTTACATTAATATCAAATCAATAGAAAAATATTAATCCTTTGGTAGTCCCATGAGTTAATAGTTTCCGCAATTAAATTAATGATAAATATATCCTGGACTCTTATTTTCAATCAGTTGTGTTGTTTACTGTATCTTTAAGAATATCTGCTTGTTATTACATAATCATCAATTGATGGCCATATGTTATAATTTATTAGTATTATTCGTTTTTTATTAGATATAATATTTAAAATAAGAATACTGTATTCTTCACTAATCTAAGAATTTCCATTTAATTTTTAACAACATGTATAAAGCAATGCCACTTTCCGCAAACCCATGTTAACGTGGATGAGAAATGCCATTTTCGCGATCATTGCGCAATGATTCCAAGCGGAATTACGCATCCGTCATTTGAACAACATGTATAAAGCAATGCCACTTTCCGCAAACCCATGTTAACGTGGATGAGAAATGCCATTTTCGCGATCATTGCGCAATGATTCCAAGCGGAATTACGCATCCGTCATTTGAACAACATGTATAAAGCAATGCCAATTTCCGCAAACCCATGTTAACGTGGATGCGAAATTACATTTCCGCTCTGTGATGCATATTCTGTAGAGCGCAAGAAACATCATTCCTATTTCATGTGTCAATAATCTAAAATCAGATATCTAAACATCATATGTAGTGTATGTTGTGAGATCTGTATAGGTTTAGTATCTGACTAAATACACATTTTTGATTTTTAAAATTATAAATATTATATGAAGTTGGATAATTACCTGGTTCAGATTCTCTATCGGCTCCTCCCAGGCCACCGGACGGAGAAGCATCTGCCCTGTCCCCCGCGTCAGGACTTTGAGATCCCGCAGCTGGGAGGGAAGAAGAGGAGGCCGAGGATGGCGAGGATCTAAATCTTTTGGGGACCCGGAGATTGAGGAGCTCGCATAAAGTCACCTCATAAGGGAGTAGGTACAGTTTCCGCGGGGCCTTTCTTTGGCCCCCTCTTTTACGGGCTTGTACCCAGTCCCTTATGAGGTTGACTTTTTTCGATAAACGCAACCTCATATCTCCGAATCTCCTCATGATCTGATCCTGGGTCCTCTGGACGTCACACACCAATCTAACCGCATTGGTGATAGACTCCCAGAGGGCCTTCTTAACAGGCGCATCTGTCGAGCTCCTCTTGTTCCCAAACAGCTGGGGATAAAAGTCCTTGACGGCGTGGACCAGTGCAGCGCTCTCCTCCTTGGTGAACCTGGGAACTGACATGCCTGCTGGGTTGTCCAATAAATATATTATAATAATATAAACTGCCTGCAGGCATTAGAGAACTGACAAAGATGGCAACGTGTAATGGACTTTTATATGGTGAAGTAAACATGAGATGCACCATGGGACAATTTATCTGTACATCTGATTGGATAAAAGTTTGAAATATTGTTATAATGTCTGTGAGACCATCCTGACTCAAGTTGTGTTTGTGTGATGAACTCTGATTGGCCGTTCCTTAATGTTTCATATCTTAGTAACTTCCTTACACATACCGCTTGGTGGTGCTGTAACTTCATTTTTCATGTAGACTTATTTGTAACTCATGGGCCTGTCATGCGGATATGTGTGACGCAGATTTAATATCCGGGATCCGTGAAATATTAATGATTAAATACTGTTTAAAATCTAATCCTGTCACATTATTAATGTTGTAGACATTTCTCGGTTTAATAACGGTCTGTTTCTTTAATACAAATACACATTTAATATTGTATGTCTTTATTGTTCTTTAAATAAATTGATTGTGAAGTATTGACATTGCTCTATTAAATGTATTTATAATGCACATTGATTGTGTGCTATTGCGTGACATTACACTAATGTTTAAATATGCTAATCTGGTGTTTGAAGATGCGTTTCCCACGCAATATTTATTAATGTTAAAATTCCGGTTAGAATGTCAGTAACTTGGATAATCTGTTTATAAATGTTAAACTACAGCTTTGTTATTCGCAAATAAACCTCGAGCTTGTATTTCTCTGAAGTGCTCATATATGTTATTGTGCAATGGCGTATTTAGTTTTAAAGAGACATTACAAACAAACAATTGTATCAAATGATCTGTAGAGATAGAAGATTGTTTAGACTTTAAACTGTAAATCATTTTCTATTAGTATTTATATATCCTCAACAGAAGAAATTTAAATGCACATGGTTGAGACAATCACATAAGGCATCTCTGTGCATCCACCAATCTTCATCTACTGAGCCTATCTCGATATGCTTTTCAAGCAAAGTATGTCAAGATAGGAAGAGAAGTAAATACACTCTTTAAATCTCTTAAAGGGACACTGTCCAAACAAATTTACCATTGGTGATTGAGCATGAAATGTTAATCAACTTTATTATTTAATACGATTATCAAATGTTAAGTTATCTTGTTATGTTTCTTTGCAAATCAATAATGATATTTTATATTACGGACAATTGTTTAATAAAAACCTGGGTTGTCCTTGACGATTGTTGCATCAATTATTCCAAACAATCAAGTTCTGTCCAGAGTACTGAAGCAAATAAATTAGCTATTTACTGCCTTATTTCTAAAGTAATGATAGCAACATCACAATGAGCATTCATAATATGAGACAAGTTTTAAAGTTGATTAAAATAGAATACTCATTCAGAATGTATAAATCATTTTTTTTTTAAATGGCTACCTTTAAGTATATTTTGATTTCATGTCCCTTTAAATAAACATTTAACAATAATGCTTAATATATCATAAACCTAGGCACCTTCATTTTGCTAAATGAGTCTAACATATGAGTAAAGCAAATTTAGATGAACTTCTAGATTGTTTTACACACTGACTGAAATATATTTATTAAATGATGTCTTTTTTAGCCTTCAGCGTAGAGGGACATTAAGCTATATGTTATGTATGCATTTTGTATAATAATCTTATATTTGACCAACTTAATATGTTTTGTTATTCAATCATTATATTGTAATTATATATATATTCGTGGATTAAATACATCTCTACATAGGCTATTTTGATGCTGATTGTTGTTTGCATATAGATGCCTTATATCATTGACTAAGATATGTGCATTTATTTGTATTTTAACAAGTATATTTAAAGACTGAATGTAATTCTATAGTACATTCTAAATATGTTTAAATTCTTGTATGATATTTGTTACAATGTATACAAAATATACATTTTGAATGACCCCTTTAAGGACACAAACATATTGTATTTTGATTTAAGATTGACAAAATAAACTAAAGGGGAAATTACATTCTATATAGATATTTGATGTCTAACCCAAGAGGTAAGATTGTAATAAATACATAATATTACTAAGTATAGTTAAATGACTCCACTAGAAAATTACATAGATTAACCTGGCATCCAATAACTAATTTTGTAAAAATATCAAGTTAAATGACCTACCATTTATAAATGTAATAATTGTAAAATATTTTCTAATAATGTTTTGAGATACCTAAGGAAGATACATGATCTTATACAATTCTTTTTACATTCAACAACACTGTCACTTTCATGTAATTGAACCACTTCACCTTATTAAATGTTAAAACAATCATAATATTAATACATATCCTAAATATTTTTAATATATACTTTTTAAATATAAAAGCATTGAAGAATCTGACTCCCCAATTAATGTTAAAAGATATATTTTAATATTCTCTGAAGATTTTTATTTTCTACTATTAATGCATTATTTTCTCTTATGCATGTGCTTGTCAAATAGCCAACTACCAGTCATGGGAGTCCAAGTTTTATTTATTTACAGATTATATTGATATATATTAGAATCTGTTAAAAATAAACATATATTTAATTGAAAATAATTAAATATTCCAGGAAGTCATCAGATGCCAATCTGAAATGACAAATAATAAAAATGGAACAAAGTTAATACACACGTTGTAAAATATTCATAAAATACATTTAAAATCATATGGTGTCTATGCTCTAACTTTGATCAACATTTTTTAAAGATAATCATTACATTGATTTTAAATTAATGAAATACATACACCATTATATTGTTGATTAAAAATTATATTTAAATATCAAAAATTAAAATTATACATAATAATGTATATCACATGTAAACAATATATGTATGCTGAACATAAATGTAATATTTCATGTCCATTCAAATACCTCTATATCAACTATAATATGTATTCCTTTTTCTGATTGTGATCCCTAAATATCTAATTATGAACTAAATATGACTAATGTATGTAAGCTACTAATAGTCTACAGTCTTCACTAGCATGCATTGGTACACCAACCTGGACAATGCATGGTCTTTGAAAGTCAATTCAGGGGTAAACAGTTGATCTTCAATAGGTGTCTTATTCATCAGTTCATTAAATAGAGGACTGGGAAATCACATCTAAAAAAGTACAATCATCTAAGTGTCTGATTGTGATCCCTAAATATCTAATTAAGAACTAAATATGACTAATGTATGTAAGCTACTAATATTCTACAGTCTTCACTAGCATGCATTGGTACACCAACCTGGACAATGCATGGTCTTTGAAAGTCAATTCAGGGGTAAACAGTTGATCTTCAATAGGTGTCTTATTCATCAGTTCATTAAATAGAGGACTGGGAAATACCATCTAAAAAAGTACAATCATCTAAGTGTCTGATTGTGATCCCTAAATATCTAATTAAGAACTAAATATGACTAATGTATGTAAGCTACTAATATTCTACACTCTTCACTAGCATGCATTGGTACACCAACCTGGACAATGCATGGTCTTTGAAAGTCAATTCAGGGGTAAACAGTTGATCTTCAATAGGTGTATTATTCATCAGTTCATTAAATAGAGGACTGGGAAATACCATCTACAAAATAGAAAATCATCTAAGTGTCTCCAATAGGATGTCTCCACAGCCTTATTCTATCAAATAGTTTGCACTTACCATGTGAACATGTATTTGTATGGTTTTCAAGGTCAGCAGAATTGAAATATAATGCCAGACATGATCCCATTGGTATACTTCAATTTCAATCTTGGCTTTTTCCCCACTGTCAGTCTTGGAAATCTTCACTGTCAGGCTTCAAATTGTTCCCTTTCAGTCTTTAGATTAAGTCATCTCCCTAATGTAAGAAATTATATATAAAGATTTCATACAAGTGTGTGAATAAGTTCTGTACCCCTCTCCCACCCCCCATTTCATAATAAATATCTATCACTAGCTTACTAAGCCTGTGTATGAACCTGTGTTATTTTCTATCAAGTGTGAAGATGAGTCATATTGAGCAGAACAAACCTCTGTGTGACATTGAACCATAGTCATTCTAGAGTATCCCTTTCTGATTATGTACATTTTAAGTAATGTGTAAACAAAGTTATATTTTTTAAAATGTATGCCATATGATGTATTTGTGTACAAATCATGCCAGCAACAGTCCATACATTTCTACTTACCATCTGATGTCCTCTTTAAAAACCAGGTGGCAAAGACTCGCTATAGGACCCAATGTCCAGAGCATCACCTATATTATGAGAAATAAAGATTATTCTAACATTTGATCAATACTAACATGTTTGCACAATTCTCTACTTGTCATTTCCCTAGAGTTCACATCTATTGAAAATACTCCAGTGTAACTTCTATTATTTACCGTCTAAAGTGGCGGTTGATGACGTCTGCTCTGACATCAAGTCCCTCGTCCTGGAATTCCCCCTCTAGAACAGGATCATCCTCCTCATCTCTGAGGAGGTCTCTGTCCACCGGGACGGCCTGCAGCATCCCAGCCCGCTGTGCAATATTATGCAGGACGCTACAGGCTACAACGATCTTAGCCACCTTCTTTGGGTTGTACTGGAGTGCTCCTCCAGAACGGTCCAGGCACCTGAATCTCATCTTCAGGAGCCCGAACATCCTTTCAACCACCGCCCTGGTTCTCTTATGAGCCCTATTGTAGCGCTCCTCAGACACATCAGTTGGGCTACGCAAGGGGGTAATGAGCCAAGGCCGGCTCATGTACCCAGAATCACCTATAAATTTAGAACAGAACATAATTCAAACAGAATACTTAAACTAGTATATTGTTGTATAAATATATTTGTTAAAAACCATAATCCATATTAAAAGTTGTCAGAAAGATAAAATAAAAATTTTTTTTTTATATATAAATCTGTATCTTGGCATTTCATCTAAGACATGCTACATATGCGTATTTCTCCTAAACCAAACCTTGTGTAAAATGCTAACTACATGGTTACATTGCATTCTCTATCTGAACACTTAAGGTAAGACATGCTACATATCTGCATTTCAATAAAAATAGACATTACCAGAAATAGACAATGACAGGGTTAAATAGCATGAGCTAATATCTTGCCTTTTCATCTAAGACATGCTACATATGCGTATTTCTCCTAAACCAAACCTTGTGTAAAATGCTAACTACATGGTTACATTGCATTCTCTATCTGAACACTTAAGGTAAGACATGCTACATATCTGCATTTCAATAAAAATAGACATTAGCAGAAATAGACAATGACAGGGTTAAATTGCATGAGCTAATATCTTGCCTTTTCATATATGACATGCTACATATGCGTATTTTGACTAAACCAAACCTTGTGTAAAATGCTAACTACATGGTTACATTGCATTCTCTATCTGAACACTTAAGGTAAGACATGCTACATATCTGCATTTCAATAAAACTAGACATTAGCGGAAAAAGACAATGACAGGGTTAAATTGCATGAGCTAATATCTTGCCATTTCATCTAAGACATGCTACATATGCGTATTTCTCCTAAACCAAACCTTGTGTAAAATGCTAACTACATGGTTACATTGCATTCTCTATCTGAACACTTAAGGTAAGACATGCTACATATCTGCATTTCAATAAAACTAGACATTAGCGGAAAAAGACAATGACAGGGTTAAATTGCATGAGCTAATATCTTGCCATTTCATCTAAGACATGCTACATATGCGTATTTCTCCTAAACCAAACCTTGTGTAAAATGCTAACTACATGGTTACATTGCATTCTCTATCTGAACACTTAAGGTAAGACATGCTACATATCTGCATTTCAATAAAACTAGACATTAGCGGAAAAAGACAATGACAGGGTTAAATTGCATGAGATAATATCTTGCCATTTCATCTAAGACATGCTACATATGCGTATTTCTCCTAAACCAAACCTTGTGTAAAATGCTAACTACATGGTTACATTGCATTCTCTATCTGAACACTTAAGGTAAGACATGCTACATATCTGCATTTCAATAAAACTAGACATTAGCGGAAAAAGACAATGACAGGGTTAAATTGCATGAGCTAATATCTTGCCATTTCATCTAAGACATGCTACATATGCGTATTTTGACTAAACCAAACCTTGTGTAAAATGCTAACTACATGGTTACATTGCATTCTCTATCTGAACACTTAAGGTAAGACATGCTACATATCTGCTTTTCAATAAAACTAGACATTAGCGTCGGTAAATAACAAATGGTTAAATTTAATCCTATAGCTGAACATGACGCTAACAGTTAAAAAATACAGGGGCAATTGTCAAAATAATTAACCATGTTGAGCACAAATACTCACCAACGAGATAACCAGGGGGCATTTGTCTTTCCTCAAACTGTCTCCACAGGGACGACAGAGAGAGGATGCGGGCATCATGACAAGCCCCTCCAAAATTCGCATACACATGCATAATCCTCATCCGTGCGTCACAAACATACTGCACGTTGAGGCTATGAAAATGTTTGCGATTTCTGAAGGGCAAGTCATCAATTGGAGCACGCAGCGCAATGTGGGTACAATCAATGGCTCCCAAGACATTGGGCAATTGAGCAATATCAAAGAATTCCCGCTTCAGGCGCCTCCAATCACCATCATTTTGTGGGAATCCTATGTATTGCTTACTGATACGTACCATGGCGTTCAGAAAGTTATCAAACACCCCAGAGAATGTACCTTGAGCCAGGCCATGCATGTACAGTTCTCCGGATTGAAAACTCCCTGAGGCCAGGACGTATAGACAGCTTAGCATCTTACTCATGGGGGGAACAGCAGTCCTTATTTGTATACGTGGCTCCAAATGAGGTTTAAGAAGCTCGTAAAGGCCAATGAGCTGTTCGCGATCGAGCCGATACTTATCAAAAACCTCAAAGTCACTCATGTTTTCCAAGATGGGTCTCACCCTGTAGACACGAGGACCTCGAACCAGACGACCCCTTCGTCTCGGTCTGAGCCGCCGAGGCTGCCTGATTCGACCAACAGCTAGTTCGCCAATAGCACCACCAGCAGCGTCTACCATGTCATCGTCATCCATCTTTCAGAACAGCGTAACAAGGTAAGCACTTGATCTGATGTGGATCACAAGTGATGCATTGGCCATGTTGTTTGGGGGATTTATAGTACAATTAGTCCAATGGTAGTGAGTTTGTAATGATTGCTGATTGTATTCACTTGTTTGTATGTGAGCGGCGCGAATGCTTTCACAGTGGGCGTTTATTTGTTGTTTTCTGAAATGTTAGTTTCAAACAATGATTCTCAATGTGAAAGTGTCCAATATCACACATACAGTGCATGTTTGTAATGTTTCATCATATGCGTAATCAATATTTGTTAAACGCGATCTTATAGTAACAAGCACACGTCCAGGCTAACATGAATGAAAGTGCATAGTTGTGTATAATGTGCATCGAATGTGATCGATCAATGTTGCTGCAATATTGTTTGTAAACGATAAAGTAACAGCTGCCATCTGTAGTATTGTATATATAAGTGATTGTCGATCTGTCAATATTGTATGCGTCCCTTTAAAATTGCACTAATACTGAATAACTTCCGGCTGCCATCTGTAGTATTGTATATATATAAGTGATTTCCGAGCTGTCAATATTGTATGCGTCCCTTTTAAATCGCAATAATAATTCCGAACTTCCCGTCTGCCATCTGTAGTATTGTATATATAAGTGATTGCCGAGATGTCAATATTGTATGCGTCCCTTTCAAATCGCACTAATACTGAATAACTTCCGGCTGTCATCTGTAGTATTGTATATATAAGTGATTGCTGAGCTGTCAATATTGTATGCGTCCCTTTCAAATGGCACTAATACTGAATAACTTCCGGATGTCATCTGTAGTATTGTATATATAAGTGATTGCTGAGCTGTCAATATTGTATGCGTCCCTTTCAAATCGCACTAATACTGAAGAACTTCCGGCTGTCATTTGTAGTATTGTATATATAAGTGATTGCCGAGCTGTCAATATTGTATGCGTCCCATTCAAATCGCACTAATACTGAATAACTTCCGGCTGTCATCTGTAGTATTATATATATAAGTGATTTTATATCTGACAATATTGTATGCGTCCCATAAAAATTGCACGAATACTGAATAACTTCCGGCTGCCATCTGTAGTATTGTATATATAAGTGATTGCCGAGATGTCAATATTGTATGCGTCCCTTTCAAATCGCACTAATACTGAATAACTTCCGGCTGTCATCTGTAGTATTGTATATATAAGTGATTGCTGAGCTGTCAATATTGTATGCGTCCCTTTCAAATCGCACTAATACTGAAGAACTTCCGGCTGTCATTTGTAGTATTGTATATATAAGTGATTGCCGAGCTGTCAATATTGTATGCGTCCCATTCAAATCGCACTAATACTGAATAACTTCCGGCTGTCATCTGTAGTATTATATATATAAGTGATTTTATATCTGACAATATTGTATGCGTCCCATAAAAATGGCACTAATACTGAATAACTTCCGGCTGTCATCTGTAGTATTGTATATATAATTGATTTGCGATCTGACAATATTTCTTAATTGTCCCATTGAAATCTCCATAATAATGCTGTTCAAAAGTGTGGTTTACGTATATGTTGTATTGTAGTATTGAGTGTTAAAGTTCCTAAAGGGGCGGTACAGTGGTGAATCTGTGATGTGTATGGTTGAATCTTGTAATGACGTCATGATATTATTAACCTGCCTATGTAGTTGTGAAATCCTCATTGTGTTGTTGTATTGTGCTACATTGTTATTGTGTGCTGAATAAAATATAAATGTGTGCTTTGTGGTTGCGTGATGGGGGATACGTGTTATGTACATGTAGTACGTATATATTGTGATTGTGTCCCACATATGCTGACTTGTATATAGCGGTCTGGCATTGTTGTTCCTTCCCATAAAGTGACATCTGTAATCTGGTGTAATGATGTTCTTCTTGTACGTAATTCCTAATGGTTTCTGGTGATGGAATCATGATGTTACAAGTACAGTCAAATCCATATGTTGTGTTTTGTGATTCCTGTAGAGAATGTAATGTGTTTGTCCCCCATCATTTGAATGCACATGTATGAGTGAATGTTAAACGTAATGTATGTGCATCCATGAGTGATTATGTGTTAAGCCTATGTAGATATGCAGTTGCTGCAAGCATATGAGTTGAATAACTGAAATGCAATAATAAAGGTAAATGAGAGATGTTTCCCATTGTGTAGTGTTTGTGAATCCAGAAATGTGTATTGAATTTTATTTTAATTGTAAATGTAATTTTATTGAAATAATAATGTGTTACTAGTGATGGGGATTTTTAGTTGATGTAATCTAAAAGTGTTAAAAATATTTATGGTGTGGTGAATATTTAATATTAAAAACCATAAGTCCACCATAGGGAAATAGTCATTTCTTGATCTATTTATCATCGCTAGGTCTAACGCATGAAATCATGTATTTTCTAGCGCTGGTATTTGGAGTTTTTCAGTCTACGCTATTTGCGTGCGTTAGGGAAATGAGGGTTTCGCGTGCACGAGCACGTCTTCCCAATAGAAGTCAATGGAGGCTCCAAATATTTCTCATTTTTTTTTCTAAGACTGGTTTTCCTCGTAAAGTGAGTGACGTCATGATCTTGTGTGAAAAAGTCGCTAAATCGTGTTCTTTTTGTAATAAATAAATATTTTGTGTATGTCATGTGGTGTATATTGTTTGTATGCATCGATGAGTGTATGTTTGTGATAATGTTATTAGTTAGATGTAGGTATATGAGGGTCTTTTCCCGTGTGTCTATGTAAGTCAATGGGAAAATGGATTTGTGTGGATTTTTTTCAAACACCCGAGATCTCGCAACTTTAATCCTTTGTATTTTAATGAAAAAAAAAAAAAATAAGAAAAATAAAGATAGTGTTGTGTTTGTATGAGTGTAAGTGTACTTTGTGTAATATTTGTTTTGTGATTCGTGGATGTTTTTTTTTGCGGTATATGTTTACTACTGGGTCTGAGGTGGCGGTAGAAAGGTGAGCGTTAGGTGTATTTTGAGTGGCGGTAAATAAACTCTAAATACCGGAGTGCGTAAGAAACCCGCGTTAGGAGCCTCTAACGCTGGTTTTTACGGATAACGCCGAACTCTAAATCTAGGCCTAAGAAACCTAGAGATTCCAAAAGGGAGATTGTTGAAAATAAATGATTTTGGAGTGAGAGAAAATTCTGGTCCATGATAAGAATGTCGTCTAAATAGATAATTAGACGGACACCTCGAAGCCTTAACCAAGCTATTACTGGTTTGAGTAATTTTGTGAAAATCCAAGGAGCAGAGGATAGGCCGAAAGGAAGACAGGTGAAATTCCAAAACTGATCTTCCCAACGGAAGTTAAAAATTTCCAGTGCTCTTGAGCTATTGGAACGGTCAAATAGGCGTCTGTGAGATCTAAGCGAACTAACCAATCGTTTTCCCTTAGACACTCTCTTAATAAGTGAATACCTTCCATCTTGAAATGGTGGTAAACAACGTAAGCGTTTAAAGATTTCAGGTTTATAACCGGTCTGAATTGGTTGTTTTTCTTTTTGACAAGAAAAAGATTGCTTAAATAACAATTTTGAGGATGATGGACCGGAAGAATAGCTTTTTTGGCAGAAAGGGAAAAAATTTCTTTTTGAACCAGAATTTTGTCTTTTTGGGAAAAATGAATTGGTTGTGGAAATTTTATTTGAATGGGAAGGGAAATAAATTCTATGAAAATTCCTGACACCGCTTGAAGAACCCAAGGGTCGGAAGTAATTGACGCCCAGTTTTGGGCAAACAAAGCAATTCTGCCACCAATTCTGTTTTGGGAAGAAGGAATTTGAAAAGGAACCAATAATCTTACCTGGAGCTTGTCTTGATCTTGATCTACCCCTGAAACCTCTTTGGTTCCAAGGGCGGCTCCTTGTTGGGAAGAACGTTGTTGAGGTTGAAGGGTCTTGGAAACTTCTGTTGAACTGATACTGATGTTGGGTAGAATAATAGGGTTGATGGGACTGGTTATAATGAGACCTGGATAGGAATGGTTGACGGCCGGGAAAGCGGCCTCTGCCTCTCCCGGCCCTGTCAGAGAAACTCTGATTAGGGTAAAAAATCTTTTTGACAGAAGTTTTCACCTTATTGAGATTTGAAAAGGTGTTAACATATTGGTTGAGCTCTTTCAAATAAGAGTCACCAAACAACAAACCATTGTCGTCCGGAGAAATCTCATTGGAAGCGAAATCCGATATTTTTGGATCGATTTTTCGCAATATATTTTTTCGTCTCTCTAGGGTCATGGCAGCATTTGTGTTACCTATGAAACATAGGAGTCGTTGGACCCATTCTCTGACAACATATGGATCCAGAGGGGCATCCTCTGCAACACCCTGTTCAGATAACTTGAATAACTTGGTCAGGGGACCTATGGAGTCTAATAATTTGTCCTGACATATCCTCCAGGATCTATCAATTCCTTTTTTAACCTTGTAGCCTGAGGCACCAATGAATTTAAGGATTTTTGGGTCAACTTCAGGGGTAATTGAAGCATTTTTTGGGAGTAAAGGGCGAGGACATTCCGCTCTCATTTTGTTGCGAGTCTGTTTCTTTAGAGGTTTCTTGAGTTGGAAATCTATAAATTTTGCCACCTCTATATTGGGACACCATTCCGCAGAGCGGGGATGGTGGAGTTCATCGGGATTAAATCTTGGTAAACCCAGACAATCAGTAAATTCTGTCTCCTCCTCAATATATTCTTTTAATTTTTTATGCATTTTCTTATGCCTTTTAGTGGCAGGGGTATAATCTGAATTTTCAGACTCCACATCTAGAGAATCTGAGTTTAAATCTGTATAGCTACCATCCTCAGAGTTGTTTTCATCAGAGGATGATTTTTCAACATTTTCAACATTTGTTATTTTTTTCTTTAAATATTGTACTTGTGTCAGTATCTCCCATTTGGACACCCCTGGGATTTAGGGTTCTATTAGCAGCAGTTTTTGTTCCCGAGCTGCGAGGAATTGAGGTGTCAGACAAAAGCTGACGAGATTTAGTTATAAGCTTTTTGCTGGCAATTACAGAAATTGAGGGATTTTTTCTCTTTAAAGATTTTTTAGTTTCTTTAATGCCCATTAATGAGGACATTTTATTGAAAAGATTGTTCATAGATGAATCAATCATAATTTGAACAGTCTGAGCTGTTAAAGGAGGAGAACCTTCTGGGTTTTCAGACATTTTAAAACTTAATAATTTCTTATTTATAAATTAAATAAATAAAGTTTGTAAGGTAAACTCAATATTTTTAAAATATGTATATAATACTAGCACAATATATATATATATAGCTTAAATTGAATTATATAATAGTAATATTAGAAAAAGTTTAACATAAGTAAAATCGTTTTAGAATTAAATAAATAATTTGTTAATAACTTTTACCACAAGATGGCAATGTAAGGCAATAAATGTTTGAACAGAACAGACTGAGGGAAACAATGGCAACAAATGTTGCCGGTCGTGAGGAGAGCTGATTCAGACTGACAGGGAGGTAAAACACGTCAGGCTGAGGGGCGGGAAAGGAAGTCCGGCCCACAAAATGGCGACCGGAACGTTAGTGACAGGGGAGATGGAGGAAAAAGCTGACTGCAAACACTTCAGTCAGAAAACGTTAAACCGGAGGTAATGGGTAATTCATATAATGACAGGGTAAAACCGGAGGGGTTGTTTGACAAAGTTATAGAGGGGCCGAAAAAACGGAGGCAAATTCCAACTTAAAAACCTGTTAAATGTGTATAACTGCACTAAGAATGTTAGAGAAAATATATATAAACGAAATATATAAGGTATATATCGATCAGGAATAAGAAAACAGAGTGAAATTTTAACTTTATTCGAGGTAAAAAAAAATTATACTTATCTTGCCTGAGCAGCAAAAAGAAAGAGGAAGTTTGGATGCTTATTGGACAGTTTATGGTCACTACTCCTTCTCTGATTGGTCACTTTTTTCTTGGAGTTATAAGTTAGCTCTATCCTTAGCTACTTACTGTGGTTATCTGTTTTCTATGCTGTTTTAATATGTTTGTTTATGTTATTATGTACTTTTAAAAGCTGCATTGAGTAGTAAAAAGAGAGAATGCAAAAATATGAGTCTCTGGTCTTGTAATAAAATTGCCCTTCACAAATAAAGGAAAATTGGCAAAAACACAGTTGTGGCTGTGCATAGAATGAGCCTTAGTACCACTAATCAGAGCTCCCCTAAAACGATGCCATGGACAGTGTGCTACTTGCACAATCTAGTGCTGAAAAATAGATGGGCAGTTTCTGTGAAGTGTGAAGGACATTGTATAATGTCACATTGTATAATGTCAATCTCTTGTTTGCTCTTCAGCACAAAACTGCAAGAGGAAAATTTGCTAAACAGCATGAAAAGAAGCCGGATGAAAAATGGGAACACTTTATTTGGTCAGATGAGACCAAATTAAATGTTTTCAGCTTAGATGGGATCCAACATGTTTGGTGTGAACCTGGCCTGGATTATTACAGTGAATGCATAGTCCCAACAGTAATGAATGGAGGTGGGATTGTAATGATATGAGACTGCATGAGTGCAAAAGGTGTTGGGAGATGATATTTATTGATGGCACCATGAATGTCTGTGGATATAGCAAAATACTGATACAAGATGACTTCCGGCCTCCAAAAGCCTGGCAAAAGAGGAATATTCCAGCATGATAATGATCCAAAGCACACTGCAAAAATAATAAAAGAGTTTCTAAAGAAGAAAAAGTGAAAACTATGACCTGGCCAATTATTTTGCCTGACTTGAATCCTAATAGAACACTTTTGGGAATTTTTTAAGAGAAAGGTAGAGCTAACACAACCCTGCAAGCTGAAAATGTCAAAGCATCTCTCCAGTAATTTGTTTAACACCGGTATCCTCCATTTCAAGGTGGATTGAGTCTGTCATCAAACATAAAAATGGACAAACAAAGTAATAAAAAAAATAACAAATTTGAATCTCAGTAATGAAAAGTGTAATGACTTTTGTTGCATTGAGTATTTACTTTTTAAGTCAGTTGTATCCATTGCATTATACATTACGTCCCTTGATGAATTTATCACAATGCCTGTTGGTCTCCTACATATTCAGCTACTGTATCAATGACAAGAGTTTAATTCTATGTATTTATTCTGTCTTTTGTCATTATCTAAGACTCTACATCAAATACATGGGAAATATTTAGCCCTTAATATCAAACAAATTAAATAATGATTATAAAATGAATAATTTGTTGTATGAATAAACTTTTAAACAATTTAAAGAAAAAAATTAGGTTGTATTTGTGACTCTTTAGCAAATAGATCACATGGCAATCATAATAAACATCCTACCCTGGTAGCACCTATGTATAGGATAATGGTATATGTAAGGTGAAAAGGATTCCCAACTGTTAGATTAATGGGGATACTATACTGAAGAGTTTGAGCAGATTTCTCAGAAAAAGATAGAAACACACGGGGAGGGGGGGGGAATCAAAGAGGAAGGGATCAATTTTTGTTAAATAAGAAACACATAATAGAAGGCAGACAGGACATAATAAAAGGGGATATGATAAATCTCTGGAATAAATTTGACCTCTTCAGAATATGCTGTTTTAAATCCAAGTTTAGGCTTTGTTTCATCAAAAAGGTTTAGTCTATTCTGGCACTTTATTAGATTGTTTAGAAATGCAACATTAAAAAAAATGTTCTTTGAAATCTAGAAATTATTTGGTTATTATGCAGTCAGACAATGATAATATAGTTATACATTTAAGGAGAGATTATATCTCTAAAGCTGTAAACCAGCTAACTGATGAGAATACCTATACTAGGTTGTTTCAGAGACAAGTCAAGTCACTCTTAGATGATGCCTTGAAGAAAGGGTTTATTAATAAAAATAAGTATACTATTTCTGTGCTAAATTTCCTAAAACCCCTGTTTTTTTATTTACCCAAGGTCCACAAATCTTTGGCTAATATACAAATATGATTTATTGTACCAGAGATTGGTTCTCTTTTGAAACGCCTATCAGAGTGAATTGATGTAATACTCTAACTAATGGATTTATTTGAGTGACACTAAAGATTTTTGATGTTACTTTCTGTGGAGTGGTGGTCAGAGAGACACAGTTGGATGACTTTTTTTATTTTGTGTCCCTCTACTCATTCATTCCTCATAATTTTGTTTTGAATATATTTGTAAAGATGTAAACAAAAAAATTATTTTGATTTATGTGCGTTTATTTGACAGGTTGTGAAGTATTTATTGGAACATACTTATTTTGATTTTTGAGGGTTGCTTTTATCTCCAGTGATATGCCAACCTATTCATGGGTTTATCTCCATCTTATGCCAACCTATTTGTGGGTTAGTGGGAGCTATTCCATATCAATGGATGAGGCAATAGGCTTTTTGGATTAAATTAATAACAATGGATTGGGACTCAAATTCAAAACAGAGTGCCATGAGAAGGAAATTAACTATTTAAATGTTATCTTGAAAATAAACTTGGTACATGCTAAGAGTAAACACCCTTCACATGTAAAATATGTGATTGCTTAAGCTCAATGTATGCACATTAGACACAGTTGTTCAGATTACATCATTTATCATTAAGTGTTGGAAGGATAGGCATTACCCAACTGTAGTAATTCATAGGGCAAAAAAAAGTAGAGAATATTCCCAGAAACAATGTATTAGACCATCAGAAATCTAACAAGAGAGACATCAATGATGCAGTTAAAATCACATTTGCCCTACCAATAGTAATCAATATATGTAATATTGTTAGGAGATATTTTCCAATTGTATTTGCCGACAAGAAACTGAATAAGATTGCCAAATAGGATTGTAAGTTTTCGTATAGAAGGGATGTTACCATAAGTAATATATTATCACCTCCTAAACTCCCTATGTTAGTTAACAGAAGTTCATGCTTATGTGATTACATATGGATTTCTGAGACATTTACATCATAGGTCATAGATAATTCCTAAGAGCCCTTACATTGTATACATTTTTCTACAGAATTTCTTGTATATTTGGTTTCTTGTGTTAACTGTAGGTTGCAATATGTGGGTCTCACTACTAGGGAGGTGAGATCATGTAAAGGGAAGCACTTGAGCAACATTAGCTTTGATAAGGAATGTTTGACTTTGACCAAACATTTCATTCATAATCATACAAAGATATTATATTTTTTAAATGGCAAGCAATTAAAACTTGTTCCCATTCCACAATGTGGAGGTAATAGAAAAAAATATTAAGTCGTAGAGAGATATTTGGATACTTAAATTGTAAACCAGGATACTTCAAGGTTTCAATTTTGAATATGATGTAATAAACCATTTGGAATAATAACAATTACACACTCTAGGTAGAATATTAAATAATATTGCAATAGTGTAACATTAGAAGTTAGTATAACTTTGTAATTTTGAATTTTGCTTAAGAAGGCTGTGTACTGTATATAGGATTGCAATATTGTTGTGTATTGCAAATGCAATAATATCAATATTAGTATTGTAATATTTATTTATTTATATGTCATACATTTTATATTTATATCTTTTGTACAGTTTTATCTTTGTACTTTGGTAATGAAAGTGTGGTGATACCACCGTTATTTTTAATATTAATTCAAAATGAATAAATATGAATGAATTAAAATTAATTCAAGCACAAGTAAGAGATCATTGTATGAGTATATTGCTTCTCTTTTGAATGTATTTATTTACTAATTGATAGGTTTTAAATAATCAGTGATATTTTAAGGATTTAAAAACGGGTGGAGCCTTGGAGGGTATTGTCTATGATTACGGACTAAACCCAAAATGTGTCTAACACCATAAGGGTGCCTATATGGTTTTATGAGCAGCACCGTGCTGTGTATTTTTTAATCTTTTAACTATATGCAGTGATCTGGTCTAGATCTTTTCTCTGGTTTTGTGCATATCTTAGATGTTTCCACAGGGCTCTCTGTAGAAAATAAACAGACCAGATATGATACACTGATCTCTATGTTGCCACTACAGTGCATGCCATGGCTTCAGGACAAAGTGCAATCATTCTTCTTACCATGGGGCATATTTATCAAAGTGCAAGTGGACATGATACGATGTAGTGTATCATGTCCGCTGCACATCGAAAAATGCTGATAGCATAAGCTGTCGGCATTTATCATTGCACAAGCAGTTCACCAGAACTGCTTGTGCAATACCGCCCCCTGCAAATTTGCGGCAATTTGGCCACTAGCAGGGGGTTTCTGTCCGCTGCCTCAGAGCAGACAAGGGGCATCAAGCTCAATATGGAACTTGATAATTCGGCCCCCATGGCTTTATGAAGATTTAAGACATTAAGGGTGAGTTATAAATTTCCTGCTGAAATGCAATTATACTTATATGATTATGAGGAATTGAGAGCTGTTAAGGACTGACATTTAATAAAACATAAGAACAAAAAAGATACCTCACAGCAGCACTCTTAGTCCAATTTAAAGTTTTACTGATAACAGTATAGTTTACAATGTCATATAAACTACCTACTGTGCACAGTGGTCACACAATACTTATTTGTTAGTTGATATCAAAATTATAATATATCTAACTAACGTTAAACAGAAAAATAATATTGATAGGAAACAATGCAAAATGAAAATATGCAGCTCATATAAAGGGAACAGTTCATAAGCAATTATACTTATCCTCCGCTGTGTTGTAAATAACTCAGTCAGTGTATTATCAAAGTTCCCAAATAGACATGAACTCCTCCGTTATCCAGAAACAACGATATAATTGTAATCCCAGGGCAAACTTGAACAAAATAGCAGGTGATCCTGGAAGGAGCTGATATACCATGCGCTCACAGCCGAAGACCGGGCAACCCCAGTACACACTAGCCGTGGCTCAGATAAGACTTTGCTGGCTCAGCAGCGTCTCCCTCTACACCTCCATATGCGATTCCAAGTGCTTCCTGTTTGTACCGGAAACTGAGAAGAAAAATGTCTCCAAGTGGTGCTGCATCCAGCGTTGCCGACGTACGTTTCACCAGATATGCGGCTTCTTCCGGGCATGTGTATGATAAGTTCAGTTTCCTACTTCATATTTAAAGCGGAACTTTGTGCAGATGCCCCCGGAAATTAGGCCAGTGAATATAAGTTCCTATGCATAACAATAATACTTCAAATTCTGATTTCATCATGTAAATAAATCATACATTTTTCTGTTACAAGCGCTCTTATTAATTAAGTTAGATTCTATATCACTTAATATATTTGCTAAGATACTTGGTCCACAGATGAGATCCATATGTAATTCATCCTAGCAATTTTGGCAACACACAGATAACCTAAAGTGACAGTATTTTAATTTCAAAATATATACATTATGGAATTATTTCCTTTTTCTTTTTCTTTTTTTCCTCCCCACACTTATTTACTTATATTTACACTGTTGTCCTTTAGCCATCCCCACATAATTAATGTAATTTGTTATTCCCTAATATATCCTATATTATTTAAGGTTTTAACAAATAATTATCCTTTACAAAAAATGGCCCAGATTATTTTCCTCATTAAGACCATATGGGGCTAGGGTACCTAAATTAAAGATCCACCTACTTTCTCGTCTTAGTAGGATATTGTCAACATCACCTCCTCGTGTACCCAAGCTAACTTTGTCAATTCCTATTAGCCTGAAGGTACTGGGTGATGAGTTATGAAACTCAGTAAAGTGTCTTGCTACACTTGATGTATTTACATCATGTTCGATGTCTCTAAGATGTTCCAATGTACGATCACGTAGGGCCTTGTCGTCTTCCCGACATAATAGAGGGGGCAACTACACTTAGCTAAATAAACTAAGCCTTCAGTCCTACATGTGATCTTGGAGCGTATCTTATAGACAATTCCTTTATTATCAGAGAAAAATCTTGCTCTTTCTATGTGATTACACGCTTTACACTGTTTGCACGGATAACAGCCTGGTTCACGGCAAACTCCATCCAACCAACTGCCACCCATATGTGGTCGAATGAAGTGGCTATGGACCAGGCTGTCTCGTAGATTGGGTGCCCTTCTTGCTGTAAAGAGGGGTTGTGGGGTAAGAGCTTCACACAATTTCGTGTCAGAAAGAAGGATATCTTGCAACAATGTATCATGAAACACAGCACTCACTGCACAGCCAGGAACAGGTTTACCAAACCCAGTATTGATATATAGAAACAGAGATCGTTCCAGCTGGTGCAATAAAAGACTTTTATTTGTGCAAACAGGGATAAAGAAGCGACGTTTCAGGCCCACACTTGGCCTTTTTTCAAGCTTGAAAAAAGGCCAAGTGTGGGCCTGAAACGTCGCTTCTTTATCCCTGTTTGCACAAATAAAAGTTTTTTATTGCACCAGCTGGAACGATCTCTGTTTCTATAGAAAGAAGGATATGCCAATATCTCTGCATTATCTTACGTATATCCTCCCAGCTCTCATTGAAGGTTGAAATAAATCTAATCTTCCCCTGTTGGGGATCCTTACCTCTAGCTTTAGTTCTAGATGTACTAAAAATGCTGTCTTCTTGTGAGCGATTTTTTTTGGCGTTGATATGCCTCACTAATAAGCTTTTTAGGAAATCCTCTTTGACTGAACCGTTTAGTCAGTTCTCTAGATTCTGCTAAGAAATCTGTATCTGTTGTACAGTGCCTACGAGCACGATAGACTGACATTTAACTAAGTTTAACTAAGTTTAAACAGACTTGTTTCCTGCTTACAGTCACTGATCTCTTTTAGGAATCTATTTTTTGTTATTTCTCAGGAGCTGCAGTGCACTACTGGGAGTTAGCTGCTGGTTGGTGGCTGCACATATATTTATCTTGTCATTGGAACAGCTAGCTCACAGAAGTGCACAGCTGCTCCTTCAACAAAATATACAAATATGATAAAAAAAAATAACAATTCAATTGTGTGCTGTATCTAAATCATAATTGAAAATTTGGGTGTTTCATGTCCTTTTAACTATTGAAATTTTAGCTAATAAAGTGCTAGGTTACAAGTGGTGTAGTATGTAGCACTTTTGCTCGAACGATGGATAATAACCAAACAACTTTGAATATTGTGACTGTGCTATATTATTCTCCCTATAGACTTTAATTGAGAATGCAGAAGAAAAAACACTTATTGGTCACGTGCTAACCCGACAGGAGATATTAATATTTCACGTCCCAATGTTCTTCACATACAGAATTTTTTTATATTAATTATTAAATATAAATTCATATATATATATATATATATAAGTATACATATATATCTATATATCTATATATCTATATCTATATCTATATCTATATCTATATCCAGGTGTGTGCACTCTCACCAACCATCCACAACTGCCAGGCTGCTGTGATATTTGATAACACTGTTTTGAAATAAACACTTACTGGACTTCAGCCATCAGTGACAACAAAAATTTTCTTTAATGTGACGTTTCAGGACACAAGCAGTCCCTTCCTCTGACAAACAACAAGTGATCAAACAAAGCCTTATTGCTCTCTTTGATCCTCTTCCCATTTTTTCAGCCAATCACAGCTGTCCTAGTGTGTAATCAATTAATGACATCATATGCCTGTGTTATATACATCGTTAAGTGTTAAACATCATCAAATAGTATGAAAAAACAAAATGAACTCCCATGTAGTAAATAATAGTGTAAATAGATCTAAAAAATATAAAAACATTGAGATTGATCACCCCTGGTACCTTCACCGCTGCTGTTATAGGGAAACTATTGTATATGTGACCTGCGAACAGATCTAATGAGTAACCAGTGGGGAGGTGACAAACCTGTCACTCCCCTCTGACCTATCGTCATTTGTGTTCATGTATGCATTACATTGATCTCATTACCATACAATTCAAATATCTTGTGCATATAAGGGCAATTACTGACTTAGAGTTTAGCAAGATCATACCCTGTCAGTACAACCAAAACAATCCTTTTCACTCACGATCGTGCATCTGGGGGTGTTGCCTCTACTCATCACACACTCTGTGTCACCGCCCATAACAGGGCATGTATATCTGTCAAAACAAACAGCATCAGTGTCAGGACACAACCCTCTATATTGCCCATATATACACCTATCATCCTATTGAACCACAAAATAAGTGTGTACAATATCATAAAGAATGCGTGACTGGTCCGATAATCACACCTCCTATGGGCGTGTATGTCCGTGTATACCTGTCAAAATAAACAACATCAATGTCAGGACAAGACCATCTTTATTGCCCGTACATACACCTATCAAAATGAGTGTGTACCATATGTATCTAATGTCTGATCAAATGACAAACATAGCCAGTGTCTAGCATATAATAAAAAATGTGCAACCAATGCCGTAATCACACTTCCTGTGGGTGTATACATCTGTGTACTACAATGATTAATATCTGTCATCCTACCTCGCTGTGTCTAAGTTGTTAAAAAACACCACAAAGGAACACAACAAGTCATCGTCATAGTATCTAACTGTTGATGCTAGGCTAAGTATAAGTATCAGAATAAAGAACTAACCATTACTTATCCATAACTAATGGTCGTTGTAATGGTAACCCCACACAACAGAATTACGTTATATATAGCAGAAAAACCAACTGTGACGACCAAATTCTATTCAACTAAGGTTATATTGGTGAGTGGGTACTACGCCACAATCCAATTATACGGTGTATAGTCAATCTATAGGGTGCGCTCGTGCCTAAACTGTTCATATTTATCCTAAGTTAACTGGCTCTCCATGGTATCACCGTCTCAATCACCTCGCCACCTAACATGTGTCTCAAGATTCATCATCCTCTCGGAATTGACACCATCATAAGGTAATCGCAGAGCTATCATTAACCATATATCCAATGTAACTGACTAGAAACCATGCATTAACCAGTCCCTCTTACATCCACATAAAAAAATAACCTCCTCCCCAATATATAGTAAATGATCCTTAGTCCTGGATAAGCCACCAATTGGGGCCATCATGACATCAGTGCATATAACAATACGATCAGTAACAAGTCAGTGCTGTAATGTACATACCCCCCATACATACTGAGGTGGGACCCAGGGTGATCTATCAAGATGATATACTAAAGTGTGTGTAGAACATAAGCATAAAACTAATTAAAAACAACACCTATATACCTATCTATATATATCTGTTATTAATTGAAGAGACATATTACAGCCACCTCTGCATTATTCGAAAATTAGAAGACATAACCTCCTCATCAAATTTCTCTCATACATAAATCATGGACTCTCATGGACCCATGTGTGTTATGGACGCCCATAACAAAAAACCTTCAATACTAACAACTCTCATGTTGGGTTATTATGGATCATTGACTCTCAATATAAAGAATAGTTCAATCTTCATAGAAAACACTGCCATCCGGAATGTACATTTAGTCCCCTCGGGCTGAGGGTACCCAATTCGTAGATCCATCTCGCCTCTTTTTGTAGAAGGATCCTGGATCTGTCCCCTCCTCGTCTTAATTTGGGGACGTGGTCTATCAACCGGAATCTACCCACTTTGTGACCTGCTTCCATAAAGTGCCGAGCCACTGGTAAGTCGGTCTTCCCTTTCAGAATAGCTGCTCGAATACTCGACAGGTGATTCACCATTCTGGTTCTGGCATCATACTGTCTTTCTGGTGTAAAACATCCCACAAGGGCAGTTGAGAAGATAAACCACAAATTGTGTGGTGCAGGTTAGAAAGTATTTGATCTCATATTTTCTCTTCTTGTCAGGGTGTTGGAAATGTGTACCAGTGACCATGCCACTGCACGTGACACAACTAATACATCTATGACATCCTTTCTTCTTGCTGAGTCAAGTCATTTGCTGTATAGTTGAATCAATATCAGTCTTCATTAAAGAGTCTCTTAGGCTCCTACCCCTCCTGTACCCAATTCTGGGGGCTTGCCATTTCATGAACGGTAATGTTCGATCTGCTTCAATCAACTTCCACTCCTCCTTAATTGCTCTAGTGATGATATAGCTGTCAGGGGAGTATGTTTTCACAAATGTCATCTGTTTATTAGTGGTATCATCCCTATGTGACGATATTGGGGATTCAAGAGCTGCTCGTCGCATCTCAGCTAGATACTGTTTCTTATAGCCTCTCTCAAGGAATCTCTGTCATCTCATCAAGTTGAATAGCACACTTGGTTTCTTCTGTATTATTGCGGGGACCCTCTGAAACTGTGCCTTTAGGATATTTTTTATTAATGATGGTTGATGTCAACTTGTAGAGAGTTGCGATCTGTAGCTTTGCAGAACAGGGTAGTGCCTAGTCGATCACCATTCTTGTAGATCCTGACATCCAAATAATCCACTGTTTCATTGTTAGCCATGTGGCTAAATCTGATGGTGCTCTGTATCTCATTCAGATTTTTTATCCATGCATTTAATTCTTCATCTCCACCACTCCAGATGAGGAACAGATCATCAATGTATCGGCAATAGTATTTAATATGCTCAATTTCAAAGACCCTCATACATTCTGTTTCATATTCAGCAATATACAAATTGGTCAAAGATGGGGCAACATTGGACCCCATCACTGTCCCTGAGGTCTGTAGGTAATATGTTTTATCAAAGTGAAAATAGTTCTCAGTGAGACATAGTCTCAATGAAGTGATGAGGACCTCTTCAGGCGGACCAATGTATGGTACACCCCTTAATATTTTGGCCACAGCGGCTATACCAGAATTGTGTGGTATTACAGTATATAAACTTGCCACATTGTCAGTATATTTATATAAATCTTAGCAGTATTCTCCAAACAATGTGTGAATATATGGCAGGGAATATATTTAACAATCTTTCTTTAAACTAAAGCCACAATCAATATAATTCTACTAAGACAATAAAATTAATATAAATATCTGAATTCTTTATTATTAGTAAATAACTATGAATACATTGATATATAAATATTTATGAGAATTAGAATATGAGTCAATATTATAAGCTTTTAAAACCATTCAAATAGGCTATGCAACATTCATAAAAATCTATCTTATTCACAGTAAAATTTTACCCTGTTAATATAATGAGATTCCAAGATCTTTAACAGCTAAATACCTAAGCAATACAATTCTAACAGTGCTAATTTAAATAATAGGACAGTCTATACTTCTTACCAAGCTAGCCTAATTTACAATAGCCTTTCATTCAAAATTAACACAATGAGACTAAAATATCACAGTAAGACTTAAAATAACAGCTACTAATATTCAGCAATACAATTAACAGTGCTAATATACAATAGAACAATGTATATTCAGCTGTTTAGCTGCACTTTAATCTAATACAATTCTAATTTAAAACTAAAAATACATATATTCTTACTGTGAACAATTGCTTTAAATGAATTTCTTAGCATACAAAAGATACATTTTTAACAATACACAGGCTTATGAAATACTAACTTGAAATACAAACTGCTTCTTTAAATCTGCTTAACTATGATATTACCATTACCAATAACCTTTGTTTAAAATATTTAAGTTAGAAATCATACATCACCAGTTTGAACCAAATTGTAATTCAATCTTTTCCAAATATCTTAGATCTCCTCATTTGAAGGAAAATTTATTTTGCATAGATCAAGGTTAGTATTTCAGCTCCTTGCTTAAATGACTGTGTCCCAAGTATGGCCCCAGTTATCAGTCACCAGGGTAAGCAAATCACAAAAAAAACTGTCCCCTCTTACATTTAACTTCCCAGTTATATAATCATTGGAGATCTGGTTTGGTTACGCCCACTCGGAAACCTTGTCTCGGATTGGCCCTTTGAGATTTCATTTTTAAAACAGCCAAAAAGCCTTCTGGCTGTAGTTCTCGCATCATAACACCGGGGGGGCAGCATTACAAACAGACACAGCAATACGTGCAGCATGACAAACACAAACAAATTCACATTTAACATTTCTAAACATTTTTAACAATTTAATTATTCTCATAAAATGGTTATTTAATCAGACCATAACTCTCTGCATCAATCACATATAACCCCAATTATTGATGGGTAGTATTAGATTATTTTTCTGATTATTCTGATACCAAATATTTTATATTATTAACAGTGTATTGTATTAAAGTAACTTATATTGCTAATTATTGGCTTAAAATCCATTACAATTTTAATAGTATCCTGGCATTTATATAAAAATAACAGCCTATTTTGAATTCAGTATTGTATTCCAACATGAATATGCCATAGTTCACGTTTCTAATGGATCTTGGAAGCATGAATCCTTTCTATGCAGATCTGAAATAAAATAAGTGTTATTAGTTATTTCTTTTTAGGTCCACAAATACTCTTAAATAATATAGATGCTAAGACATGTTATGCTTTCAAATATATATATATATATATATATATATATATATATATATATATATATATATATATACACACATTCACTTCTATGCAGTATCTTGTATTTATCAATTTTTAGCTCCATCTGGAAAACAGGAAGGCATGTTATATATATATATATGTAATTCAAATATAGGGTTATTACAAATTTCATTCAATCTTTTACTTTCCATATATATGTTCATGTGTTTATATTTAATAACACATAACTAGACAGTCTCATATCCATTAAAATATATATTTATTTATTTGAAATCTAAATACAGGTGTTTTAACAGTGAGATTTGTAATTATAATGCAAGCCATGTGCTTCCACTGTGTGTTATCCTCCCCCGGACACAACGTCTACATTATGTATATCTAAGTGTTAGCAGCCACATCTTAACATACTTTCTGCTTAGCCAGCACAGATGTGTATCTGATTTTCAGGGGCAATTAACACCTCTATGCTAATCACTGTGTATCCAGAATTTTACCTGTGTTAATTTTCAGTTCCTTGTGGTTATACAATTGCATAATTTAGCATATTGAGTGTGGGAGATCTATTGGAAACAATCCTTTGTTCTCAGATGTGTGTTTAGAATAACTTTACATGCTGAGTGGGGGAGAACTACAGTTTGTCTGAAAGAAATGAATCATTTTCTACTGACCAGTCAGATATTTGATTAAATATATATATTTATTAACCTTAAAATATATATATTTATTAACCTTAAAATATATATATTTATTAACCTTACATATACCTTAAGATAACTAATTCTTCATGCACATGTGACTTTCTATGTGTTGTCTCAATAATTTACGCCTAGATTGCGAGTCTTGCGTAATGAGCTGTGCAGTGCTACCATGCAGTATTTTCTCACCGCTCACTTACCTGCAGTGCTGGTATTACGGCTTTTTACAAACCCGGCATTAAAAGGAAAGAAGTAAGCGCTAGAGCAAAATTGAGCTCCATACCGCACTCCAATACCAGTGCTGCTTTAGTCAGCGGTGAGCTGGTCATACGTGCTCGTGCACGATTTCCCCATAGACATCAATGGGGAGAGCCGGCTGAGAAAAAGTCTAACACCTGCAAAAAAGCAGCATAAAACTCAGTAACGCAGCCCCATTGATTCCTATGGGGAAACACATTTTATGTTTACACACACAACCCAAACATGAACCCCCGAGTCTAAACACCCATAATCTTACACTTATTAACCCCTAATCTGCCACCCCCAACATCGCCGACACCTACATTAAATTTATTAATCCCTAATCTGCCGCTCCGGACATCGCCACCACCTACATTATACTTATTAACCCCTAATCTGCTGCCCCCAACATCGCCGACACCTACATTATATTTATTAACCCCTAATCTCCTGCCCCCAATGTCGCCGCAACCTACCTACACTTATTAACCCCTAATCTGCCGCCCCCAATGTTGCTGCCACTATATTAAATATTTTAACCCCTAAATCTAAGTCTAACCCTAACACCCCCTAACTTAAATATAATTTAAATAAATCTAAATAAAATTACTATAATTAACTAAATTATTCCTATTTAAAACTAAATACTTACTTAGGCCTAGATTTAGAGTTTGGCGGTAGCCATGAAAACCAGCGTTAGAGGCTCCTAACACTGGTTTTGGGCTACCGCCGGTATTTGGAGTCAGTCAGGAAAGGGTCTAACGCTCACTTTCCAGCCACGACTTTTCCATACCGCAGATCCCCTTACGTCAATTGCGTATCCTATCTTTTCAATGGGATCTTTCTAACTCCGGTATTTAGAGTCGTGTCTGAAGTGAGCGTTAGAATTCTAACGACAAAACTCCAGCTGCAGGGGGGGGCGGGGCTAACCACAGAGCCGACCAGACGCAAACTATCAGTGCTCCAGGCTTTACTCAGCTAAAACTAATATAAAATAAGTGTTTAGTCGCCTAATCTATAATTAAAAGGTGATATAGTGCTTCCTACCACTTTAGGCACCTACTGCCTCCTTTAAAAGAGAAGTCTCGGAGATATCAGAAGGAAGGCTTTGAGCCACACTCCTACCGTTAACAAGCCGCTTGTACACAGGAGATAGAAGAGCTGCACCCCATCAGGCTCTGGAGGGTCGGGGATCCGCTCCGGAGCTGAAGAACTGAGCCACAGATACAGCCTGGCCGGGGTGATACTGACCGCAATTTAGACTCCAATCTTATCTAAGCGCCTTACAGGCCACCCGACACGAACCGGAACATTAGCCACCAAGCCTCGTTAGGCTGAGTTCCCTTGGAGAGAGAGCAGAGGTGGGGAGGCAGTTGGCGGAGCCTGTTGAGGGGAAAGAGGACACTTGGAGTTCGGGACACCCACCTGAGATCCTCTTTGGCGCGAACCGCGGCCATCTTGCCCGCGGATATTAAGAAGAAGCTGCCGCATGTGAGGGGAGAAAACTGTGCTGATAAGACCCTGCAGCTGCCCTTCTGGTAACAGTCCACATAGGGCCCGGTGTCGGCTGAGAGTTTGCCTGGGCACTATAGGGAGCTCCTGGAAAGCTCCGGTGGGAGACCCATTTCCCTACAGATATAGGAGAGTCCTGCCTGGGCCTACTTGCACTACGAGGACAGGCCTGAGATTGTCATTGCAAGTTAGAACACGGGTGAGATCTAAGCTTGCTATTTTAATTATTGTGCTCCTTATTGACACCTCTGTAGTAGCTGCTAAGACCACATTACAATACATGGCTACTCAGGCAGAAAGATACAACTTGCCATAAAGCAAACCTAATACGGGCCTTACTTCCCACTGATCATCAGACTTATCTAAGCCCTCTTGAGAAGAGTTTCAGAGAAACTATTCCTGTTTAACCACCACTACAGTTAAGATACCCAATACCTGGGAATAGCACTTTTGAAAAGCTGACATACTTTTACCCACCCTGTTTCCATATCAAAGGTTTCTGCAAGTACCCACCCTGTTTCCAAATCATAGGTTTCTCTTTGCATCTAAGGCTTTTTGTTTGGGTCCCACCCAAAAAAAAAAAAAAAAAATAATAATAAAAAAAAAAAAGGGTGATCTCTCATCTTCCACTGTAAACTCTAACTTCAACACCCTAGCACTCATCTGAGCCCTATTACTCTAACATTCAGGGATTGATCTCTATTCTGAACTTTGATAAAATTATTGCTACAGTATTTCAGCTGCTGCGCCAGCTTATGTGCCTCTGCAGCCTGGGCTCAGAGTGGAGTGTCTTAACCTGCATTTCTCCTTACAGGAATTTAGGCCCTTTGTACTTTCAAAATACAGAATGTAGTGTTTATTGCTCAGCTTGTGCCTTTCTCCACAGGGAATTTGACCTGGTTAGCTGTTTGCATACAAGGTGTTTATAACTGATAGGTGCTTCTTACCTCCCATACACTCTCTCCACCCCTTTCCTGCTGTAGGTGATTGCAGCAGGTCATAACCCCCTACCTTTTCCCGTCATGGCCCAGTGAGGGCAAACTCCCTGGAGAGAGTGTATATAAAGCCTATAGCACCATCTGTCTTTGCTTGAAGCTGGTCAAGATAAATATTTGATAGAAACCACACTGACATTTTCCTACCAACTGCGGGCAGCCTACTGAACATGGCTACCTAAACCAAGATTGACGTCAGGGGGACTCTGTTATAACTCTCTCCACCTTTGCTTTTTCCTGCTATTGTTTTGCAATTTAATGTGAACTGCCATTGAACTTATAATATATACGCCTGCTTGATCAAGGCCCAAACACAGAGCATGTCCCAAACTACCAAAAGAAGGCCAAAGCCGTCTCAACCACTCAAGAAGACAGTGGCGGACCACTTTAAAGGCCAGCCTACTGGCAAAACTCAATCGTACAGAGAAACTACTCCTGCAATGGATGGCAGCGAATCTGAAAGCAGCATGGATTCCCAATCTCCCACGTCAGATGCTATATCTGCAAATATTGTTGATGTTCTAACCAGACGTATGAACCTCCTCCAGGACACGCTAACTAAAGAAATTAAGGGCTCCACAGCAGAGCTCCGGAGGGAAATTGCAACACTAGGGGAACGCACTGAAACCCTAGAACGCAAGCAAGAAGATCTAGCTGTTGACCAAGCCCATGTGTTAGCGTATTCTCAGAGTTTGGAGATCCAGATATCTGATTTAGAATTAAAGCTTGCTGGAGGACCGGTCCAGGCGGAATAATTTGAGGTTCCGGGGGATATCGGAAGAGATTGGCTCACAAGATCTAGAGTCTTATGTTCTAGAGTTCTGTAACATCTTACTACCTTCTATAGACCCGCCAGGCCTCTTATTAGACCGAGTCCATAGAGTAGCACGGCCACGATCTGTGTCTCAGGATAAACCGAGAGATGTCCTAGCTAGGATTAATTTCTTCACCCATAAAGAGAAGATAATGAGAGATCTGGCTAATAAGCCCCAGTTACCGGCTAAATTCCAACAAATCTCTGTCTTTCTGGATATCTCTAGCTACACCCTGCAAAGAAGAAGAACATTTAGAAACATCACCCAAATTCTGAGATCGGAAAATATCAGATATAGATGGGGCTACCCGACAAAGCTAATAGTCTCAAAAAATGGAGAAACCCATACGATTATAGCTCCTCAGGAAGGGTTTGATCTACTCAAAGAATGGGGTCTGGCCACAGCGGAGCCTAGGTCAGGAAGTGACCCTACGCATGCTAAGACTCGGCCTGGAGTCCCTACAGTGGCCTCACAGCCACACCGGTCATCCATAGTAGCTGACTCTCCAGCTTCAAGAATTAGGTCTGAGGCCCCAGACTTTAACCCACGGCCACAACGGCCCATCACATGAAAGTGGACAATCTCTTCTTCTTTGCTGGACTGAACAGGATATGATGGCACTTCTGCATTCAGTATATGTTTTCTTATGTGTTTTGTTTATTGTTCTTACTTTTGGTCTAGATGTCTGGTTAATGAGGGGAGTGAGGGGGCTCGAGATTTCTTGTATAGGGTTGTAAATTTACCTAGAGGCACTGTGCCTCTACCCTATAACCACTCCTCTCTTAGTGGTCGGGTCTCGTGAGTACCTATCACTTCCCTAGTTACTTAGAGTTGAATGACCTCTACCAAGCATTTCTTAGAAGTATGTTTGGAACTGTTTCTAATGACGCCTAGCAGTTGAATATATTAATACACCATAGCTTAGAACCAATACACTGAATGTAAAACTTTTTTATTCTGATTAGTTCAGTTGAGAGATATTATTGTTGTTTTATAGTTCACACTCCCCCTTAGATAGTCAATCATCTCTTACAAGTTGTTTTACTTGTACCGCCCCCCCCTCATTTACGCAAATTTAATTTGTGTTATCCCCTTTTAAGGGGACTGGAGAAGTCAGTCTAATTCCTAGATTAGCTTCTCCTTTTGGTGATCCATTGGTTCACCACCCTCGTAATACCACCCATACCTTCAGAAGTTAATATCAACTAAGTCTGGTTCATATTTAATGGTGTGTATTATACTCTTGTATTGTATAGTTTACTTTTATGTCTAACTGGTTCCTGTTTCTAGGTTAAAGCTATAGATCATTCGAAGTTTAGTTCCTGTGGTACCTTTGACCACTGATCTGATCATACAAACTTTGAGAACATCGGGAGCCGTGGTCGGGTGCGCAGCTCCGGATGGAGTAAGTGAAATCACTAGACCCCTCTCCCCTATTTTTCCCTTTACCGTCTTCCTCACTCCCTAAGCCTACAGTGGAGGCAACCCCCAATAACATCTCCTTTGCAACGTTAAATGCCAAGGGACTTAATTCACAGGAGAAAAGAAGCATGCTTACTAACTCTATGAAGGCCCTAAAAATACAAGTTATATTTTTACAAGAAACTCACTGGCTTGCATCATCCCAGAATCCATACAGAACTCCTGACTACCCTGTAGTTTTTATGGCCTCTCATTCTGAAAAGTCTAGAGGTGTAGTGATTGCCATACACAAATCTATACATTTTGAACTCATACATGTAGACAAAGACAACCAAGGGAGGTTTTTACTGCTTAATTGTAAACTAAATGGTATCCTATTCACACTGGTCAATATCTATGTCCCGAACCAATTGCAATCCAGTTTTTTTAAAAGAATACTGTCTAAAGTTGAGAAATATAAAGTTGGAACTATAGTCTTAGGAGGGGACTTTAATATGGTATGGGATCCCTTAGTCGACAAGAAAGTTCAAAAGGGGAGAAAAATTGACACATACACCATAAATACTGCCAATAGATTTCGTCAGCACACAATCAAACATAATTTATATGATATCTGGAGGGCACATCATCATAACGACAGAGACTATACCTATTTTTCCAGACCCCATAACTCTTACTCACGACTTGACCATTTTTTCACTGACTCGTGGTCACTCGACAGAGTTTTAACTTCGCATATCAGGGTCTGCTCATGGTCAGATCATGACATACTCACGTTCACCCTCTCCACTGATTTAACCAAAATGTCTAGACCTAGTTGGAAATTTCCGAAGCAGGCACTCCAGGACAAAGCCTTTAGGGCCTCCCTTCAGAACTCTATAATTGAGTTCCTGAGAATAAACGAAACTCCAGGTATGCCATCTCAAACAGTCTGGGCTACACTAAAAGCATATGTGAGGGGGATTTGTATTAGGAGACAGGCAATGCTTAGGCGCCAAGCTGGCGCACCCTTAAGCCTTCTTCTGTCTGAATTACGGTCTGTAGAACAAGAGAATAAAAGCTCTCCGTCCTTACCTTTGGCTGATAAAATTAAAAAACTCAGAGCACAACTAGCGGATAGAGAACTAGAGAGAGTTAGGGAGTCCTACGCTTGATTCAAGAAATTAATGTACTGTCAGGGTAATAAGGCCTCATCACTTCTAGCCCACAAATTGAGAGGTAGAACTGCGGCAGCAAGGATATTGTCTCTTAAACGGGGGACTATATCAGTCTCTTCGCCCAAAGAGATCGGGGAAACTTTTGCGGCCTATTACTCTGACCTTTATTATCTCCAGCCCTCTATGGCTGACAGAGAATCCTCTGTACAAAATATAACTGACTTCCTACAAAACCTAAATTTGCCAACTTTACCAGAAGTGGACAAGGAGGCGCTTAGGGCCCCTTTTTCTTTGGCTGAACTTAATCTAGCCATCAAACACACTCAAAACAATAAGGCTCCTGGTCCTGATGGATACCCAACGGCCTTTTACAAATTCTTCAAGTCAGAGTTAAACAAGATCCTCCTCAAGGTTTTTTCGGAAGCTCGAGAATCAGGCTTGTTCAACAGAGAATTCCTACAGGCTATAATCTTACCTATCCCCAAACCGAACAAAGATCCCTCCCAGTGTACTAGTTATAGACCGATCTCATTGATCAACGGTGATGTAAAGTTATATGCAAAGCTTTGGGCTAACCGCCTCAATAGCTTGCTCCCAAAGGTGGTACATTCTGACCAGGTTGGGTTTACTTATGGCAGAGAAGGTCCAGACAATACTCGAAAAGTACTTGACATTCTCACGGAGGCCTCTCGCTTGAGGTTGCCCATGCTGGCCCTGTCACTAGATGCGGAAAAGGCATTTGACAGGGTCAGATGGGACTACCTGTGGCATACTCTTGCCCAGTTTGGCATACCAGGTGAGGTGATTACAGCAATTAGGGCCCTATACACTCATCCCTCTGCGGTGGTTAAGGGCCTGGGATTTGCCTCCCCAGAAATTTATATTACTAACGGTACTAGACAGGGGTGCCCCCTGTCGCCTCTGATTTTTACTCTAGCTATTGAACCCTTGGCCCAAGCCATTAGGAATTCTCACATGATACGGGGTGTTCAGTTTGAGGGAGAAGTTGCAAAGATAGCACTGTTTGCAGACGATGTGACCCTATTTTTAACAAATCCACTAGGCTCCTTACCTGCTCTTCTCGACCTTCTAACCAAATTTGGAGACCATAGCTATTACAAGGTCAATGTTCTTAAGACTGAGGCTTTGCTTGTTTGTATCCCTACCTTTGAACTAGATGTTCTACGAACGTCATACCCCTTTCAATGGTTGCAAAATACCATCCAACATTTAGGGGTGCAGCTTGGCCCTGACCCAAAATTAGTAATTTCCCTAAACTATTCAGATATTATTAGGGAAGTCACTGACCTTAACACCTCCTGGAGTCTTAGAGAGATTACATGGTTAGGTTGCATAGCGTCTTTTAAAATGACGATTCTGCCCAAAATTCTCTATTATTTTCGCTGCCTTCCTCTTAACATTCCTAGTGCTCTAATTGATAAGCTCCAATCCATTGGTCAGCGCTATATCTGGGGCAAGTCTAAGCCCCGTATTGCAGCAAAAATACTACAGAAGCGTTATGACCAGGGAGGTGTATCCCAGCCTAGCATACGCGGTTACTACGAAGCTGCTAGACTCTCCCATGTTTCAGCGTGGGCAGACAAAGGAGAACCGCAGGGGTGGAAAACTATAGAGGCTTTAGATCTTCCCATGGGACTGGGCCTGGCTGATTTGCCTTGGATCCCTGAATACCGACTGAATGCTCTAGGGATCAAAAATGTAATTGTAAGGGACTGTCTAATAGCATGGAAAAAACTTAGACACTTACCTGAGGTTGCCCCGCATCCATCTCCTATACATTCTTTGCCGGCTTTACTCGCAGCCCTACCTGACACGCATGTGTTAAAGTGGAGGGAGTGGGATATGAAACTAGTTTCCAATTTGTACCCTTCGGGCACACTGCTCACTCCGAGCAATATAGGATATATCATTCAAGACCCCCCCCCTCTATGGGTTACGTTTGAATATTCCAGACTATATGCTTTTTTGATATCGTGGGGTTTCCCTAAAGTTCTCAATCGACCCCTGACCAACTGGGAAAAACTGTGGCAGCTCCACGTCAAAACTCCTAGACTCATATCGTTCCACTATAACTTACTACTGACATCCACGAATAAAGATAGACCTTGGCAACTGAGAGCCTGGGAGGGGGAATTATCCAGACCAATTACGGACAAGGACCTACATATAGCTATGACCTTTACTAAGAAGACTGTACACTGTGCAAACACTCTAGAATCATACATGAAACTATTCCTAAAATGGTACTACACCCCTTCTAGACTTTCACAGATGTTCCCTTCAACATCCCCTCTTTGTTGGAGAGAATGCGGAATCAGAGGCTCGGATATACATATATGGTGGGAATGCCCAAAACTACAACCTATATGGAATCAAATATCTATCCTCTGTTCTGCCCTTGGGCTGACTGTTCCCCTCACCCCTGAGATTGCTCTCCTACACATGTTCCCACGAAATGTTCCAACTCCTCTGTCTAAACTGACAGTCTTTGTTCTTGCAGCCATGAAATTGGCTATTGCACGAGCATGGAAGCAAACTCAGCCCCCAGACATTATAACTGTAACCTCTATAATACAGATATATGCCAAGATGGAACAGAGTTTCTACTTTAGTTTGGACAAAGAAGATCTCTATTGTCAGATCTGGGAACCCTGGTTCGGCTACCAAGCGGATTGCAGACAAGTACACAGACAAACTGCAGCCCCTAGACAACCCCTATAAGGAAACCTAGCTCTCAATCCAATATGAAACTGCCTCCTAGCTAAAGCTCCTCTTTTGCCTCCACCCACCCTCAACCTTCCATTCCTGCCCTTCCCTCTTTTTCTGACCCCCCTTCCTCCCTGCCCCCTAATATGAGACCTATTGCCCTCCCTCTTTTCCCCCTTTTTTTTTTTTTTCTCTTTTCTTTCTTTCTTCTTTTTCTTTTTTGGAGATTGCTCTCCCCGTCTGGAGGTGCGCACTGGGTTCGACCTACTGGGCTACTGGAAGAAGTATGTTAAATGGTAAACATTGGCTGACTTCTCAAAGCCATTATTATACTTAGTTAATATTTATGAATATTGTACTTCATTAGTATAGCATTTAAGTTATGAAAATAACCCTTGTTAACCTTGATTGATCTCCTTTAGGCAGGAGATTCTATCCATGTACTTTGTACTCATTTAAAAGTTCTTAAAGACATGATTATTGTATTCACAGTGCAAATGCCGCTGGACCTATGACTGTAAAAGAATTTAATGAACCTGATGTTGTTACTGATAAGCTTATCTTACAATAAATAAAAAAATATTTATTTAAAAAAAAAAAAAAACTCCAGCCGCAGAAAAAAGTCAGTAGTTAAGAGCTTTTTGGGCTAACGCCGGTTCATAAAGCTCTTAACAACTGTGTTCTAAAGTACACTAACACCCATAAACTACCTATGTACCCCTAAACCGAGGTCCCCCCACATCGCCGCCACTCGATTAAATTTTTTTAACCCCTAATCTGCCAGCCGCCACCTACGTTATACTTATGTACCCCTAATCTGCTGCCCCTAACACCGCCGACCCCTATATTATATTTATTAACCCCTAACCTGCCCCCCACAACGTCGCCACCGGCTACCTACAATAATTAACCCCTAATCTGCCGACCGCAAAGCGCCGCCACCTACATTATAGCTATGCACCCCTAATCTGCTGCCCCTAACACCGCCGACCCCTATATTATATTTATTAACCCCTAATCTGCCCCCCTCAACGTTGCCTCCACCTGCCTACACTTATTAACTCCTAATCTGCCGAGCGGATCTCACCGCTACTAGAATAAAGTTATTAACCCCTAATCCGCCTCACTCCCGCCTCAATAACCCTATAATAAATAGTATTAACCCCTAATCTGCCCTCCCTAACATCGCCGACACCTAACTTCAATTATTAACCCCTAATCTGCTGACCGAATCTCGCCGCTATTCTAAAAAATGGATTAACCCCTAAAGCTAAGTCTAACCCTAACACTAACACCCCCTAAGTTAAATATAATTTAAATCTAACGAAATAAATTAACTCTTATTAAATAAATTATTCCTATTTAAAGCTAAATACTTACCTGTAAAATAAACCTTAATATAGCTACAATATAAATTATAATTATATTATAGCTATTTTAGGATTTATATTTATTTTACAGGTAACTTTGTATTTATTTTAACCAGGTACAATAGCTATTAAATAGTTATGAACTATTTAATAGCTAAAATAGTTAAAATAATTACAAAATTACCTGTAAAATAAATCCTAACCTAAGTTACAATTAAACCTAACACTACACTATCAATAAATAAATTAAATAAACTACCTACAATTATCTACAATTAAACCTAACACTACACTATCAATAAATAAATTAAATACAATTCCTACAAATAAATACAATTAAATAAACTAACTAAAGTACAAAAAATAAAAAAGAACTAAGTTACAAAAAATAAAAAAATATTTACAAACATTAGAAAAAAATTACAACAATTTTAAACTAATTACACCTACTCTAAGCCCCCTAATAAAATAACAAAGACCCCCAAAATAAAAAAATGCCCTACCCTATTCTAAATTACAAAATTTCAAAGCTCTTTTACCTTACCAGCCCTGAACAGGGCCCTTTGCAGGGCATGCCCCAAAGAATTCAGCTCTTTTGCCTGTAAAAAAAACACATACAATACACCCCCCCAACATTACAACTCACCACCCACATACCCCTAATCTAAAACAAACCCCCCTTAAATAAACCTAACACTAAGCCCCTGAAGATCTTCCTACCTTATCTTCACCATACCAGGTTCACCGATCGATCCGGAAGAGCTCCTCCGATGTCTTGATCCAAGCCCAAGCGGGGGGCTGAGGATGTCCATGATCCCACTGAAGTCTTCATCCAAGCGGGAGATGAAGAGGTCCATGATCCGGCTGAAGTCTTTTATCAACGGCATTTTCAATCTTCTTTCTTCCGGATCCGTGTTCATCTCGCCGACGCGGAACATCCATATTCACCGACAACTTCCCGACGAATGATGGTTCCTTTAAGGGACGTCATCCCTTGAATTCCGATTGGCTGAAAGGATTCTATCAGCCAATCGGAATTAAGGTAGGAAAATTCTGATTGGCAGATAGAATCAGCCAATCAGAATCAAGTTCAATCCGATTGGCTGATCCGATCAGCTAATCAGATTGAGCTTGCATTCTATTGGCTGATCGGAACAGCCAATAGAATGCGATCTCAATCTGATTGGCTGATCGGATCAGCCAATCGGATTGAACTTGATTCTGATTGGCTGATTCCATCAACCAATCAGAATTTTCCTACCTTAATTCCGATTGGCTGATAGAATCCTATCAGCCAATCAGAATTCGAGGGACGCCATCTTGGATGACGTCCCTTAAAGGAACCGTCATTCGTCGGGAAGTCGTCGGTGAAGATGGATGTTCCGCGTCGGCGGGATGAACACGGATCCAGAAGAAAGAAGATTGATAGAAGACTTCAGCCGGATCATGGACCTCTTCAGCTCCCGCTTGGATGAAGACTTCAGCGGGATCATGGACATCTTCAGCCCCCCGCTTGGGCTTGGATCAAGACATCGGAGGAGCTCTTCTGGATCGATCGGTGAACCTGGTATGGTGAAGATAAGGTAGGAAGATCTTCAGGGGCTTAGTGTTAGGTTTATTTAAGGGAGGTTTGGGTTAGATTAGGGGTATGTGGGTGGTGGGTTGTAATGTTGGGGGGGGTATTGTATGTGTTTTTTTTACAGGCAAAAGAGCTGAATTCTTTGGGGCATGCCCCGCAAAGGGCCCTGTTCAGGGCTGGTAAGGTAAAAGAGCTTTGAACTTTTGTAATTTAGAATAGGGTAGGGCATTTTTTTATTTTGGGGGGCTTTGTTATTTTATTAGGGGGCTTAGAGTAGGTGTAATTAGTTTAAAATTGTTGTAATTTTATTCTAATGTTTGTAAATATTTTTTTATTTTTTGTAACTTAGTTCTTTTTTATTTTTTGTACTTTAGTTAGTTTATTTAATTGTATTTATTTGTAGGTTTTTTGTTTTTAATTAATTTATTGATAGTGTAGTGTTAGGTTTAATTGTAGATAATTGTAGGTATTTTATTTAATTAATTTATTGATAGTGTAGTGTTAGGTTTAATTGTAACTTAGGTTAGGATTTATTTTACAGGTAATTTTGTAATTATTTTAACTATTTTAGCAATTAAATAGTTCTTAACTATTTAATAGCTATTGTACCTGGTTAAAATAAATACAAAGTTACCTGTAAAATAAATATAAATCCTAAAATAGCTATAATATAATTATAATTTATATTGTAGCTATATTAGGGTTTATTTTACAGGTAAGTATTTAGCTTTAAATAGGAATAATTTATTTAATAAGAGTTAATTTATTTCGTTAGATTTAAATTATATTTAATTTAGGGGGGTGTTAGGGTTAAAGTTAGACTTAGCTTTAGGGTTTAATAAATTTATTAGAGTAGCGGTGAGCTCCTGTCGGCAGATTAGGGGTTAATACTTGAAGTTAGGTGTCGGCAATGTTAGGGAGGGCAGATTAGGGGTTAATACTATTTATTATAGGGTTATTGAGGCGGGAGTGAGGCGGATTAGGGGTTAATAACTTTATTATAGTAGCGCTCAGGTCCGGTCGGTAGATTAGGGGTTAATAAGTGTAGTTAGGTGGAGGCAACGTTGGGGGCGGCAGATTAGGGGTTAATAAATATAATATAGGGGTCGGCGATGTTAGGGCAGCATATTAGGGGTACATAGGGATAATGTAGGTGGCGGGGGTGTACGGAGCAGCAGATTAGGGGTTAAAAATAATATGCAGGGGTCAGCGATAGCGGGGGCGGCAGATTAGGGGTTAATAAGTGTAAGGTTAGGGGTGTTTAGACTCGTGGTAGATGTTAGATTGTTAGGTGCAGACGTAGGAAGTGTTTCCCCATAGCAAACAATGGCTGCGTTAGGAGCTGAACGCGGCTTTTTTGCAGGTGTTAGGTTTTTTTTCAGCTCAAACAGCCCCATTGTTTTCTATGGGGGAATCGTGCACGAGCACGTTTTTGAAGCTGGCCACGTCCGTAAGCACAGCTGGTATCGAGAGTTGAAGTTGCGTTAAATATGCTCTACGCTCCTTTTTTGGAGCCTAACGCAGCCATTCTGTGAACTCTCAATACCAGAGGTATTTAAAAGGTGCGGCCAGAAAAAAGCCAGCGTTAGCTATGCGGGTCGTTACCGACAAAACTCTAAATCTAGCCGATATAAAATAAACCCTAAGCTAGCTACAATATAACTAATAGTTACATTGTAGCTAAATTAGGGTTTATTTTTCTTTTACAGGCAAGTTTGTATTTATTTTAACTAGGTAGAATAGTTAGTAAATAGTTATTAACTATTTAATAGCTACCTAGCTAAAATAAATACAAATTTACCTGTAAAATAAAACCTAACCTAAGTTACACTAACACCTAACACTACACTACAATTAAATAAATTCCCTACATTAAATACAATTAAATAAATTAAATTAGCTAAATCACAAAAAAACACTAAATTACAGAAAGAAAAAAAAATTACAAGATATTTAAATTAATTACACCTAATCTAAGAGCCCTATCAAAATAAAAAAAGCCCACCCAAAATAAAAAAAACCCCTAGCCTATAGGATTTTTTCTACCTTAATTCTGATTGGCTGATAGAATTCTATCAGCCAATTGGAATCTAAGGGACACCATCTTGGATGACGTCACTTAAAGAGATATTCATTCCGAAGAAGCCGTCGTTTGAAGAGGATCCTCCGCGCCGGATGTCTTGAAGATGGAGCCGTTCCGCGTCGGAAGGATGAAGATAGAAGATGCCGTCTGGATGAAGACTTCTGCCCGTCTGGAGGACCACTTCTGCCGGCTTCATTGAGGACCTCTTGCCGCTTGGATGAAGACTTCTCCCGGTAAGTGAATCTTCGGGGGTTAGTGTTAGGATTTTTTTAAGGGTGTATTGGGTAGGTTTTACTTTTAGATTAGGGTTTTGGCAGCAATAGAGCTAAATGCCCTTTTAAGGGCAATGCCCATCCAAATGCCCTTTTCAGGGCAATGGGGAGCTTAGGTTTTTTTAGTTAGGATTTTATTTGGGGGGTTGGTTTTGTGGGTGGTGGTTTTACCATTGGGGGGGTTGTTTGTATTTTTTTTTTACAGGTAAAAGAGCTGATTTCTTTGAGGCAATTCCCTGCAAAAGGCCCTTTTAAGGGCTATTGGCAGTTTAGTTTAGGCTAGGTTTTTTTTTATTTTGGGTGGGCTTTTTTATTTTGACAGTGCTCTTAGATTAGGTGTAATTAGTTTAAAGATCTGTAATTTGTTTTTTATTTTCTGTAATTTAGTGTTTGTTTTTTGTGATTTAGCTAATTTAATTTAATTTATTTAATTATATTTAATGTAGGGAATTGATTTAATTGTAGTGTAGTGTTAGGCGTTATTGTAACTTAGGTTAGGTTTTATTTTACAGGTAAATTTGTATTCATTTTAGCTAGGTAGTTATTAAATAGTTAATAACTATTTAGTAACTATTCTACCTAGTTAATATAAATACAAACTTGCCTGTAAAATAAAAATAAAACCTAAGCTAGCTACAATGTAACTATTAGTGTACTTTTTAGCACTTTAGTTATGAGTTTTATGCTACAGCGTTGTAGTGTAAAACTCATAACTACTGAGTTTAGAATGCGTTAGGAATCTTGGCGGTAGAGGCTGTACCGCTCACTTTTTGGCCTCCCAGGAAAAACTCGTAATACCGGCGCTATGGAAGTCCCATAGAAAAAAGGGTTTACGAGGTTTATGTAAGTCGGTTTGCGGTAAGGCCAAACAAGTGTGCGATATACCTATAACTGCAAGACTCGTAATAGCAGCGGGCGTAAAAAAGCAGCGTTAGGACCTGTTAACGCTGCTTTTTTACCTTAACGCACAACTCGTAATCTAGCCATTTGATTTCTAATTTTCCCTATAGACTTTGCACTCAGGCTTGTTTGGAGTTAACTGCTTGAGTCCCTGAAAACTGTGCGGCTGTCTGAGAGTGCTAGAGAGCACCCAGGACTTTGAGTTTTGCAGGGTCATTAGATGTGTACCCAGTCTGGTTTGAGAGAGCAGTCCATTTCGATGTTATATATATAATAAACTCTGAACTTTTAATCAGTAGTTTTGGTGTCCAAGAGTTTTGTTTTTGTATTTTGTATTCCATGTGTTGGGAAATAAACATCTGATAAAGTTGTTTTCAGGTTCACAAGAGAAAGGTCCCTACTGTGAAGCCCTACTGTGAAGATCCAAACAAGAATCAGGGATAGAGCTTATTTACATTCAGCTGGCTGAGAAGTTGCAAATAATCATAGAATGCTCATCTGGCTTCTGTTAGGTGCTGTTTACTTGGGAGTATCCCATGGGGTCTTTGAATAGTGAAATATTTTGCCATTTTGGCTCCCTGTTCTTGTTTCTGTCTTGTAGAATTCTTAATGGGACATGAAACCCAAAAAAAGAATTCATGATTCAGATACATAATACAATTTTAAACATATTTTTAATTTACTGCTATTATCTTATTTGTTAATTATCTTTGTATCATTTGTTGAAGGAACAGCAATGCACTACTGGTTTCTAACTGAAAGCATGGGTGAGCAAATGACAATTAGTATATATATGCAGCCACCAATCAGCAGCTAGAACCTAGGTTCTTTGCTGCTCCTGAGCTTGCCTAGATAAACCTTTCAGCAAAGGGTTATAAGAGAAGGAAGCACATTAAACAACAGAGGTAAATTGGAAAGTTGTTTAAAATTGTATTCTCTATCTGAATCATGAAAGACATTTTTTGGGTTTCATGTCCCTTTAAGCCTCCAGGAATTCCTGGTTTTGAAGAGGAGAGCTAAGCAGTTGGAAGACATAGGGCTCCATTTATAAATCAGTGGTTGCTGCTTTGAAGGCCTATCTTTCAGAATTGACTTAAACTAAAGTTTAGAAGCAGTGGTCATTTCTGGTTAAATGCTTGTGCAATGTTAAATGCAGACAGCAGATGCTGTCCACCCCCAGCAATGTTCACTCAACAGTTGTTAAATTGACAGTTTTTTCAAAAGCTTTCTGTAATTTTGAATTATGCCTCTAGAGTTTTGTTCTTCATACATTTTAATATACTCAATCACATCATAGCTTAATAAAAAGTATAACATATTGAACAAAATGTTAGTACTTTAAAATTATAAAACATACATACATAAAATATGATTACCTAAATATTAATATGTATTTGCAAATAAACAATAGGACATTAAAATATTAAAATAATAATACTACTTAAAATTAAAAAATATAGTGTACTGCATAGCTGTTGAATTGTTATTATTAGTTAAGAGTAAAAACCTACAATTCAACATAGAAGGTAGTTGCCATTAATAGAGAATTAGTTAGTATTAGTAACCATGTTCTCTTATAGCATTTGCTGTCTATTCTTAACTTCTTCGTAAAACTGCAGAAACCAAAAAAGTAGTAAAACCTGTTTCATATAGAATTTGTATACCCAAATCTGAATTAAGAGATTCACATTCAAAGCTTGAACAATTTTTACTCATGCTAATTGATTGATTTGGCATTGGAAAGAAAGCCAAAAAATAACCAAGTTTGAATTTTTAACAAGTGTAGAAATGTAAATAGACAAAATCATACAGGCACATATCAAGAACATACAGCATATCACAGTTTACAACAGTATAGTTTAATAATCTAATCTTTGTGACATTTGTATTACCATATGTCCACAAGCATTCTTTTGGTAAATAACTATCACCTTTTGTGTTGTTACCAATACTGGAATAGGAAAAAGCGTTAATAATTTGTATAGCAGTAAATTTGTTGTTATAACTATTATGTAAAAACTATTTATAATGCTAACTCTAGGGAAGTGATTCCTACTCATTAGCCTAGATTTAGAGTTTGGCGGTAGCCGTCAAAACCAGCGTTAGAGGCTCCTAACGCTGGTTTTTACCGCCCTCTGGTATTTGGAGTCAGTCAGGAAAGGGTCTAACGCTCACTTTGCAGCCGCGACTTTTCCATACCGCAGATCCCCCTAAGCCATTTGCGTATCCTATCTTTTCAATGGGATCTTTATAACGCCGGTATTTAGAGTCTTGGCTGAAGTGAGCGTTAGAAATCTAACGACAAAACTCCAGCCGCAGAAAAAAGTCAGTAGTTAAGAGCTTTCTGGGCTAACACCGGTTTATAAAGCTCTTAACTACTGTGCTCTAAAGTACAATAACACCCATAAACTACCTATGTACCCCTAAACCGAGGCCCCCCCACATCGCCGCCACTCTATTAAATTTTTTTAAGCCCTAATCTACCGCTCCGTACACCGCCACCACCTACATTATACCTATGTACCCCTAATCTGCTGACCCTAACACAGCCGACCCCTATATTATATTTATTAACCCCTAATCTGCTGCCCCCGCTATCGCTGACACCTGCATATTTTTTTAATCCCTAATCTGCCGCTCCGTACACCGCCGCCACCTACATTATACCTATGTACCCCTAATCTGCTGCCCCTAACACAGCCGACCCCTATATTATATTTATTAACCCCTAATCTGCTGCCCCCGCTATCGCTGACACCTGCATATTTTTTTAATCCCTAATCTGCCGCTCCGTACACCGCCGCCACCTACATTATACCTATGTACCCCTAATCTGCTGCCCCTAACACAGCCAACCCCTATATTATATTTATTAACCACTAATCTGTCCTCCCTAACATCGCCGACACCTAACTTCACTTATTAACCCCTAATCTGCCGACCGGAACTCACCGCTACTATAATAAATGTATTAACCCCTAAAGCTAAGTCTAACCCTAACACTAACACCCCCCCCAACTTAAATCTAACTAAATAAATTAACTATTATTAAATAAATTATTCCTATTTAAAGCTAAATACTTACCTGTAAAATAAATCATAATATAGCTGCAATATAAATAATAATTACATTGTAGCTATTTTAGGATTAATATTTATTTTACAGGCAATTTTGTAATTATTTTAACCAGGTACAATAGCTATTAAATAGTTAATAAATATTTAATAGTTACCTAGTTAAAATAATTACAAAATTACCTGTAAAATAAATCCTAACCTAAGTTACAATTAAGCCTAACACTACACTATCAATAAATTAATTAAATAAAATACCTACAATTACCTACAATTAAACCTAACACTACACTATTAATAAATTAATTAAATAAAATACCTACAAATAAATACATTTAAATAAACTAACTAAAGTACAAAAAATAAAAAAGAACTAAGTTACAAAAAATAAAAAAATATTTACAAACATTAGAAAAATATTACAACAATTTTAAACTAATTACACCTACTCTAAGCCCCCTAATAAAATAACAAAGCCCCCAAAATAAAAAAATGCCCTACCCTATTCTAAATTAAAAAAGTTCAAAGCTCTTTTACCTTACCAGCCCTTAAAAGGACCTTTTGTGGGGCATGCCCAAAAGAATTCAGCTCTTTTTCCTGTAAAAGAAAAATACAACCCCCCCCAACATTAAAACCCACCACCCACATACCCCTAATCTAACCCAAACCCCCCTTAAATAAACCTAACACTAAGCCCCTGAAGATCTCCCTACCTTGTCTTCACCATGCCAGGTTCACCGATCCGTCCACCGAAGTCTTGATCCAAGCCTCCGAAATCTTGATCCAAGCCCAAGCGGGGGCTGAAGAGGGACGTCCATCCTCCGGCTGAAGTCTTGATCCAAGCAGGCAGAAGAGGACATATGGACCGGCAAACATCTTCATCCAAGCCGCATCTTCTATGTTCTTCAATCCGATGACGTCCGGCTGATCTTCAAGACCTCCAGCGCGGATCCATCCATCTTCACTGACGACTTCCCGACGAATGACGGTTCCTTTAAGGGACGTCATCCAAGATGGCGTCCCTAGAATTCCGATTGGATGATAGGATTCTATAAGCCAATCGGAATTAAGGTAGGAAAATTCTGATTGGCTGATGGAATCAGCCAATCAGATTCAAGTTCAATCCGATTGGCTGATCCGATCAGCCAATCAGATTGAGCTCACATTCTATTGGCTGATCGGAACAGCCAATAGAATGCGATCTCAATCTGATTGGCTGATTGGATCAGCCAATCGGATTGAACTTGAATCCTATCAGACAATCGGAATTCAAGGGATGCCATCTTGGATGACGTCCCTTAAAGGAACCGTCATTCGTCGGGAAGTCGTCGGTGAAGATGGATGGATCCGCACTGGAGGTCTTGAAGATCAGCCGGTCGTCATCGGATTGAAGAACATAGAAGATGCGGCTTGGATGAAGATGTTTGCCGGTCCGGATGTCCTCTTCTGCCCGCTTGGATCAAGACTTCAGCCGGAGGATGGACGTTACTCTTCAGCCCCCGCTTGGGCTTGGATCAAGATTTCGGAGGCTTGGATCAAGACTTCGGTGGACAGATCGGTGAACCTGGCATGGTGAAGACAAGGTAGGGAGATCTTCAGGGGCTTAGTGTTAGGTTTATTTAAGGGGGGTTTGGGTTAGATTAGGGGTATGTTGGTGGTGGGTTTTAATGTTGGGGGGGTTGTATTTTTCTTTTACAGGCAAAAGAGCTGAATTCTTTGGGGCATGCCCCACAAAAGGTCCTTTTAAGGGCTGGTAAGGTAAAAGAGCTTTGAACTTTTTAAATTTAGAATAGGGTAGGGCATTTTTTTATTTTGGGGGGATTTGTTATTTTATTAGGGGGCTTAGAGTAGGTGTAATTAGTTTAAAATTGTTGTAATATTTTTCTAATGTTTGTAAATATTTTTTATTTTTTGTAACTTAGTTCATTTTTATTTTTTTTACTTTAGTTAGTTTATTTAAATGTATTTATTTTTAGGTATTGTATTTAATTAATTTATTGATAGTGTAGTGTTAGGTTTAATTGTAGGTAATTGTAGGTATTTTATTTCATTCATTTATTGATAGTGTAGTGTTAGGTTTAATTGTAACTTAGGTTAGGATTTATTTTACAGGTAATTTTGAAATTATTTTAACTAGGTAGCTATTAAATAGTTATTGACTATTTAATAGCTATTGTACCTGGTTAAAATAAATACAAAGTTGCCTGTAAAATAAATATTAATCCTAAAATAGCTACAATATAATTATAATTTATATTGTAGCTATATTAGGGTTTATTTTACAGGTATTTATTTAGCTTTAAATAGGAATAATTTATTTAATAAGAGTTAATTTATTTCGTTAGATTTAAATTATATTTAACTAAGGGGGTGTTAGTGTTAGGGTTAGATTTAGCTTTAGGGGTTAATACATTTATTATAGTAGCGGTGAGATCCGGTCGGCAGATTAGGAGTTAATTATTGTAGATAGGTGGAGGCGACGTTGGGGGCGGCAGATTAGGGGTTAATAAATATAATATAGGGGTCGGCGGTGTTAGGGGCAGCAGATTAGAGGTACATAGGTATAATGTAGGTTGCGGCGGTGTATGGAGCGGCAGATTAGGGGTGAATAATAATATGCAGGGGTCAGCGATAGCGGGGGCGGCAGATTAAGGGTTAATAAGTGTAAGGTTAGGGGTGTTTAGACTCGGGTTTCATGTTAGGGTGTTAGGTGCAGACATAGGAAGTGTTTCCCCATAGGAAACAATGGGGCTGCGTTAGGAGCTGAACACGGCTTTTTTGCAGGTGTTAGGTTTTTTTTCAGCTCAAACTGCCCCATTGTTTTCTATGGGGGAATCGTGCACAAGCACGTTTTTGAAGCTGGCCGCGTCCGTAAGCACCGCTGGTATTTAGAGTTGCAGTGGCGGTAAATATGCTCTACGCTCCCTTTTTTGGAGCCTAACGTGGCCCTTCTGTGAACTCTAAATACCAGCGGTATTTAAAAGGTGCGGGGGGAAAAAGCATGCGTAGCTAACGCACCCCTTTGGCCACAGAACTCTAAATCTAGCCGATTGTGTTTTATTTATTTTATTTAGGAGCAGTGCATTTTCTGTGTGTTTGTAACACAGTTGTCAAGTATATAGAATACATAATTTGTGTAAATTTTAATTATGGCTTCTTGATTTTTAATTATTTTAAAGTATATTTTATATGATTTGTTTTATCATATATAAAAAGTATTGCTGCAGTTAAGTTTTATGTGCAGTGAGTTCAGTAAAACCTAATACAAATTTATGTTGCAAAATCCCATTAAAGTTGTTCTATTTCCATTTTATTTGGCGTTGTACTTGTCAAATGCAAAGCTTTTTACACTTTAAATTAGGTTTTAACTAAGCAAAACAGCCATTGCTTTGATCCATCCCTTGATGTTAAATTAGAAAACATACCCGTCAGTCAAAATATTGACCTGAATGATATTATGGAATCATAAAACAGTCTGCATTAAATCCCTGTTGTTTGGTAACTTTATATATTAATTTGGAATGCATAAAATCATCAAATTGAATACAATTCTTGCAGTTGCTAGAAATATAAACAACATTCATGTATTTTTGAAATAAACAAACCTTAATATATATATATGTAATGTTATTATGAGCTGTTATTTGTTAATTTAGGAAGCATTTTTTAATATATTTCTTAAGTAATTTACACATTTATGGCAATAATTAAAGCCATTTTTTTTAATAGTTGGATGCCTACTAGATTGATATATTTTGCAACAATAAAAGGGAATAACAACAAAACTGAAAATAAATAAATACCATAAGATTTTGTTCAGTTTGTGTATAAATATAGGGCTGGATTACAAGTGGAGCAAAAAATATTGCTTTTGCGAGGGTGATATTTGCGCACCACTTAGTAATACTAGCACACGCAAATGTGCGCTGGTATTACAAGTTAACCGCAATGCGAACGCGGCCTCCTGTTTGCATTGCATGGAAGCTTTGCGGTCACGAGAGAGCGCTTCCATAGGCTCCAATGGAAGCCCCGTTCTCATGCCATTAGACACGACATAAGAACCTAGGCCTAGATTTGGCGGTAGCCGTGAAAACCAGCGTTAGAGGCTCCTAACGCTGGTTTTAGGCTACCGCCGGTATTTGGAGTCATTAAAAAAAGGGTCTAACGCTCACTTTTCAGCCGCGACTTTTCCATACCGCAGATCCCCTTACGTCATTTGCGTATCCTATCTTTTCAATGGGATCTTTCTAACTCCGGTATTTAGAGTCGTGTCTGAAGTGAGCGTTAGAAATCTAACGACAAAACTTCAGCCGCAGAAAAAAGTCAGTAGTTAAGAGCTTTCTGGGCTAACGCCGGTTCATAAAGCTCTTAACTACTGTACTCTAAAGTACACTAACACCCATAAACTACCTATGTACCCCTAAACCGAGGCCCCCCCCACATCGCCGCCACTCGATAAAAATTTTTTAACCCCTAATCTGCCGACCGCCACCTACGTTATCCTTATGTACCCCTAATCTGCTGCCCCTAACACCGCCGACCCCTATATTATATTTATTAACCCCTAACCTGCCCCCCACAATGTCGCAGCCCGCTACCTACAATAATTAACCCCTAATCTGCCCACCGCAAAGAGCCGCCACCTACATTATAGCTATGTACCCCTAATCTGCTGCCCCTAACACCGCCGACCCCTATATTATATTTATTAACCCCTAATCTGCCCCCTTCAACGTCGCCTCCACCTGCCTACACTTATTAACCCCTAATCTGCCGAGCGGACCTGAGCGCTACTATAATAAAGTTATTAACCCCTAATCCGCCTCACTAACCCTATAATAAATAATATTAACCCCTAATCTGCCCTCCCTAACATCGCCGACACCTAACTTCAATTATTAACCCCTAATCTGCCGACTGGAGCTCACTGCTATTCTAATAAATGTATTAACCCCTAAAGCTAAGTCTAACCCTAACACTAACACCCCCCTAAATTAAATATAATTTTAATCTAACGAAATTAATTAACTCTTATTAAATAAATTATTCCTATTAAAAGATAAATACCTGTAAAATAAACCCTAATATAGCTACAATATAAATTATAATTATATTATAGCTATTTTAGGATTAATATTTATTTTACAGGTAACTTTGTAATTATTTTAACCAGGTACAATAGCTATTAAATAGTTAAGAACTATTTAATAGCTAAAATAGTTAAAATAATTACAAATTTACCTGTAAAATAAATCCTAACCTAAGTTACAATTAAACCTAACACTACACTATCAATAAATTAATTAAATAAAATACCTATAATTATCTACAATTAAACCTAACACTACACTATCAATAAATAAATTAAATACAATTCCTACAAATAAATACAATGAAATAAACTAACTAAAGTACAAAAAATAAAAAAGAACTAAGTTACAAAAAATAAAAAAATATTTACAAACATTAGAAATATATTACAACAATTTTAAACTAATTACACCTACTCTAAGCCCCCTAATAAAATAACAAAGCCCGGACAAAATAAAAAAATGCCCTACCCTATTCTAAATTACAAAAGTTCAAAGCTCTTTTACCTTACCAGCCCTGAACAGGGCCCTTTGCGGGGCATGCCCCAAGAAGTTCAGCTCTTTTGCCTGTAAAAAAAAACATACAATACCCCCCCCCAACATTACAACCCACCACCCACATACCCCTAATCTAACCCAAACCCCCCTTAAATAAACCTAACACTAAGCCCCTGAAGATCTCCCTACCTTGAGTCGTCTTCACCCAGCCGAGCCAAATTCTTCCTCCAAGCGGAGCAAGAAGAGGTCCTCCATCCGGTAGAAGTCTTCATCCAAGTGGGGCAGAAGAGGTCTTCCATCCGATTGAAGTCTTCATCCAAGAGGTATCTTCTATCGTCATCCATCCGGAGTGGAGCGGCAGCATCCTGAAGACCTCCGACGCGGAACATCCATCCTGGCCGACGACTGAACGACGAATGACGGTTCCTTTAAATGACGTCATCCAAGATGGCGTCCCTCGAATTCCGATTGGCTGATAGGATTCTATCAGCCAATCGGAATTAAGGTAGGAATATTCTGATTGGCTGATGGAATCAGCCAATCAGAATCAAGTTCAATCCGATTGGCTGATCCAATCAGCCAATCAGATTGAGCTCGCATTCTATTGGCTGTTCCGATCAGCCAATAGAATGCGAGCTGAATCTGATTGGCTGATTCAATTTTTCCTACCTTAATTCCGATTGGCTGAATCAGCCAATCGGAATTCGAGGGACGCCATCTTGGATGACGTCATTTAAAGGAACCGTCATTCGTCGTTCAGTCGTCGGCCAGGATGGATGTTCCGTGTCAGAAGTCTTCAGGATGCTGCCGCTCCGCTCCGGATGGATGACGATAGAAGATGCCTCTTGGATGAAGACTTCAATAGAATGGAAGACCTCTTCTGCCCCGCTTGGATGAAGACTTCTACCGGATGGAGGACCTCTTCTTGCTCCGCTTGGATGAAGAATTTGGCTCGGCTGGGTGAAGACGACTCAAGGTAGGGAGATCTTCAGGGGCTTAGTGTTAGGTTTATTTAAGGGGGGTTTGGGTTAGATTAGGGGTATGTGGGTGGTGGGTTGTAATGTTGGGGGGGGTATTGTATGTTTTTTTTTACAGGCAAAAGAGCTGAACTTCTTGGGGCATGCCCCGCAAAGGGCCCTGTTCAGGGCTGGTAAGGTAAAAGAGCTTTGAACTTTAGTAATTTAGAATAGGGTAGGGCATTTTTTTATTTTGGGGGGCTTTGTTATTTTATTAGGGGGCTTAGAGTAGGTGTAATTAGTTTAAAATTGTTGTAATATATTTCTAATGTTTGTAAAAAAAAAATATTTTTTGTAACTTAGTTCTTTTTTATTTTTTGTACTTTAGTTAGTTTATTTCATTGTATTTATTTGTAGGAATTGTATTTAATTTATTTATTGATAGTGTAGTGTTAGGTTTAATTGTAGATAATTATAGGTATTTTATTTAATTAATTTATTGATAGTGTAGTGTTAGGTTTAATTGTAACTTAGGTTAGGATTTATTTTACAGGTAAATTTGTAATTATTTTAACTATTTTAGCTATTAAATAGTTCTTAACTATTTAATAGCTATTGTACCTGGTTAAAATAATTACAAAGTTACCTGTAAAATAAATATTAATCCTAAAATAGCTATAATATAATTATAACTTATATTGTAGCTATATTAGGGTTTATTTTACAGGTAAGTATTTATCTTTAAATAGGAATAATTTATTTAATAAGAGTTAATTAATTTCGTTAGATTAAAATTATATTTAATTTAGGGGGGTGTTAGCTCCAGTCGGCAGATTAGGGGTTAATAATTGAAGTTAGGTGTCGGCGATGTTAGGGAGGGCAGATTAGGGGTTAATACTATTTATTATAGGGTTAGTGAGGCGGATTAGGGGTTAATAACTTTATTATAGTAGCGCTCAGGTTTTGGTCGGAAGATTAGGGGTTAATAAGTGTAGGCAGGTGGAGGCGACGTTGTGGGGGGCAGATTAGGGGTTAATAAATATAATATAGGGTTCGGCGGTGTTAGGGGCAGCAGATTAGGGGTACATAGGGATAATGTAAGTAGCGGCGGTTTACGGAGCGGCAGATTAGGGGTTAATAATAATATGCAGGGGTCAGCGATAGCGGGGGTGGCAGAATAGGGGTTAATAAGTGTAAGGTTAGGGGTGTTTAGACTCGGGGTACATGTTAGAGTGTTAGGTGCAGACGTAGGAAGTGTTTCCCCATAGGAAACAATGGGGCTGCGTTAGGAGCTGAACGCGGCTTTTTTGCAGGTGTTAGGTTTTTTTTCAGCTCAAACAGCCCCATTGTTTCCTATGGGGGAATCGTGCACGAGCACGTTTTTGAGGCTGGCCGCGTCCGTAAGCAACTCTAGTATCGAGAGTTGCAGTTGCGTTAAATATGCTCTACGCTTCTTTTTTGGAGCCTAACGCAGCCATTCTGTGGACTCTCAATACCAGAGTTATTTTAAAGGTGCGGCCAGAAAAAAGCCAGCGTTAGCTACGCGGGTCGTTACCAACAAAACTCTAAATCTAGCCGTTAGTGTGAAGGAGGTAAGTCGCTCAGCGATGGGCAGCAGCTGTTAAATATATATGAATATATACATATATATTTATGTGTGTGCTGTATTTGTGTAAATGCTCATATTAAGACTTAAAGGGACAGTCAAGTCCAAAACAAAACTTTCATGATTTAAATAGGGAATGTAATTTTAATCATTTTTCCAATTTACTTTTATCACCAATTTTGCTTTGTTCTCTTGTTATTCTTAGTTGAAAGCTAAACCTAGGAGGTTCATATGCTAATTTCTTAGACATTGAAGACTGCCTCTAATCTGAATGCATTTTGACCACTAGAGGGCATTAGTTCATGTGTTTGATATAGATAACATTGAGCTCATGAACGTGAATGTACCCTGGAGTGAGCATTGATTGGCTAAAATGCAAGTCTGTCAAAAGAACTGAAACAAGGGGGCAGTTTGCAGAGGCTTAGATACAAGGTAATCACAGAGGTAAAAAGTGTATAAATATAAGTGTTGGTTATGCAAAACTGGGGAATGGGTAATAAAGGGATTGTCTTTCTTTTTAAACAACAAAAATTCTGGTGTTGACTATCCTTTAAATATATATAAGCAATATATAGAAGCATATACATATATATTTACTGGGATCATACAGACCGCAATGTAAAGGCACTTTTCAGTGCCAATTTTTTGTAACACCCCACACCAACCAACTTTAACCCCTAAAAACTACTTCATGCATTTTAATAGAAACTAAAATATACTTTATTTTGGGGCCAATTGGGGCACTTTTGGAAAATGAACCAGAAATCTGATCTCTGGTTAATATCCCTGTTTACGGGCGAGCTATAAATTAGCGCTCCACTTGTAATCTAGCCCATAGGGTTTTGTTTTTCATTTTTTGAGTTGCTTTCTATTTATCGATTATACATTTTAGCTAAGGTTTAATTAAAGGAACATAGTAATAATAATCCATTCTTGCCAGAGCAGTTTATTTTTTGTTATTTATATTTTATATGTTAAGAGGGTAAATGTGTGACACCAAAGCATTGCACCCTAGAAAATAACATCTGTAGATCAGCAAGTCCATTATCACAGCTGGACTAGAAATTTTTAACTGTAAGTTTTGTTTTTTTGTTTAGTTTTATTTGTTTTGTTTTTAATTTCTCATTATCTTTGGCTATGCATTTCCAAAGCTACAGGTATTAATTTACAATTTTAAGGTTGCAAATAAAATAGTTGTAGACTGGAAAGTATATCAGGCTGGAATATTTAAGAGTTTAAAAAAAAAAAAAAAAACAAGTTTGCTCTACTTATTCATAGTCAGTAACAATTTCAAACTTAAAGGGAATAGTCAGTAACAATTTCAAACTTAAAGGGATAGTCTAGTCAAAATTAAACTTTCATAATTCAGATAAGGCATGCAATTTTAAACAACTTTCCATTTCACTTTTATCATCAGATTTGCTTTCTTCACTTGGTATTCTTAGTTGAAAGCTAAACCTAGGTAGGCTCATATGCTAATTGCAATGCTCTTGAAAGCCCCCTCTTATCTCAATGCATTTGACAGTTTTTCACAGCTAGAGGGCGTTAGTTCATGGGTTGATTGGCTAAAATGCAAGTCTGTCAAAAGAACTGAAATAAGGGGGCAGTCTGCAGAGGCTTAGATACAAGGTAATCAAAGAGGTAAAAATTATATTAATATAACTTTGTTGGTTATGCAAAACTTGAGAATGGGTAATAAAGAGATTATCTATCTTTTTAAACAATAACAAATCTGGATCAGACTGTCCCTTTAACCTCTTAACAATTGCAATGTACCCTGTGGCCTTTGCAATATATAAAAATGGCAAATAATGTATTAATTATTGATGTTGAATCGCTAATGTATTTGACAGTGGGGTTTTTTACGTCTGTAACCAATGAGAAAAGATGTGGCAGTTGAGGCCACTCCTCCACACGATCTGTTATACTGAGGTCACACCCAGTGAGAGTGTCAGAGGTTTGAAGGCTATGTGAACGCTGACATACGCATTAAGATAAGTGCAACTTGTTCCACACAAACAATATACTTACGATTCAATGTACAGCTGAATCTGTAGTTACTAAATCCCAATGATGAGTGCAAGTATACCAACTACTGTACTATATGTCTGACCTTATGTGCAGTTTGATCTGCGGTCAATTTTGGGAACGAGACTGTCTGTATCTAATACGCTGTTGGACCATGTGTGCAGTTTTTACTGCGGTCCAATTCCCTGTCTGTTCGTTCATATGCAGGAGTCTAGCTGGCTCTATAACTAGTTAATTCAATTTATGCTTGCTTTTTATATGGCTATTTGGTATCTGACCACATGCAGGCTAGTTACTAGCTATAAATACTGTGTATGTACTGTTTGAGGTTCCCCTGTATATTATGTATATATATGTTTGTTTGTGATACGATTGCCCTATGCAGTGCTACAAGGCATAAATGGGCAAATGCCGTTTGGATGTATTTAATAGTTTATTAAAACTGATTTTTTTCACTTATCTTGTGTGTTGTGTTTTTTTCCCTTCTATATTTAGGGTATTATTAGATGCCCTAATTTTTCTCTCTAAGTTTTATATATGTTTTTTTTTTTTTTTTTAATTGACTAGCAATAGAAATTGTGCACACTTTACAATTTATATAATTTTGGCTGAATTTATTTACACCAATTAAATAGCTAAGCGCTTTGAGCTATATTTTTTACTCTTTTATTAAACTAGGAAAGATTTGTTCATTAACATGATAATTTTTTTCAAAATGGTTAAGGCTGTTAAATACAATCCATAAACTTGTACAAAAGGTGCTTTCTAAAGGTCTTAAATAGAATTGTTGAAGTTTCTTAAAAAATAAGTGAAGTTAAGAAAGAAAGTAAGATAACAAGAACCTCCTCTAAAACCATGCTAAAATTAGTCTGATCTGTTTAGATATTAGCCTGCCCATCTGCAAACCAAAGGGTAAGATATATAGGTTAGTCATAAGAGGGGATATTTAGAGAAGGAATAAGAAGGATGATGGATCCAGTTGCCTCAGGGTCAATTTGGTGTCCATCAGCTAAGGGTTTTATTGCAGTGATGAGTCAATTTTCTAGAGTTTGATTCATTGTTGTAAATTAGTTATATTGTGTGGATAAGTATTTAAAGGGTTAATAGTGATCAGGGATTGATATTTAGAGGTTTATTCCAATGGGGGTTAATTGCAATGGGGATATTGCTCGCTCCACAAGACTCTCCCCTAGTTTTGAAAGTTTCAAGTGCTCCTTAAAGACTTTACTGTTCAGGGATGCATACAACATTCACTAACCTTTTATAACCTCAGTTTCTCTCCTCCTTTGTTATACCCTTGAACCCCTTAGCACGTAAGCCTATGAGCCCATTTGTTTGTAGATCACCTTTATAAGAGCTGACTACAACAGTGCAACTCTTGACAGGGCTTTCTACCTAGTTGTTCCGCATAAATGTTACCTGCATATTATGCTTTTGTTTATAGTTCTGCAGAATGTGTTGGTGCTCTATAAGTAACTGATTATAATAACTGATAATTAATTGCAATGAAAGATTGGTACTTAGGGTAAATAATCATGGGGTTTCAAATATAGGGAGTTTATTATGATGAATGATAGGTACTTTTTAAAAGCAATGGGTGACTGGGGTAACATAAGGGGTTAATTAGGATGGGGACCAACACAACTGTGGTTAATAGCTATGGTAGATTGATACATGTGGTAAATAGCTATCAGCATTTAGGGTGCTATTGACAGTGAGTTTCTAGTGGATTAGAGGTTGATTTGAAGTGGCAGGGATAACATATTTGATTTGTTAATTTTGTATGTGTGCTATGCATTGCATTAATGCTAATTAAATATATAGTACACGTGTTTTGCATAGACACATTTAATACATTTCGTAATAAAACCTTATGAGAATTATCTGGAGCTGATTGAATTAATAAAGCTTTATAACTCTGCAGGTATTTCAGGTCTAGCTTGCAAATACTGTACTTCCAACTCGTTCTCTAAATATAAAACAGGGTATAAAAATCTGCACATTAAACTATAATCAAATACAAACAACTGTGCAAAGTATAGTGCATTTTGATTTGTATTTACTTTAAATTGAAAGTTTTTAGCAGTGCCAGTTCCATGCATATTAAGATTTTCAACCTCCTATAATTTGTTCATTCACAAAGAGTACCGTTGCTCTCTAAGAGAAGCAGGCTAGAGAATACTTTCAACTTCAACACATCTTATTGCATTTAGTTGCTGCTAGCTTGAAGAACACGCAAAATCTTTTTATTTTGTCTTTAATCCAGCTTTTCTGTTGACAATTCAGATTTCTATCATTTGCTTTTGAAATTGGATTTTAATCATATTTTAGTAACACATTAACAATTTAAATCAGAGTTAAAATCTATTTTTTATTGCTATTAAGAGTAATACTGCAACATTCAGAAATGTATAATAAGCAAACTGAAAGAAATCATTAGCGATTTGAGTCAAGCATTCTAGCTTTGGATTGTTAACTATCAAAATTGATTATAGAATTTAAATTTGCAGTAATTCCCACGTCTGAATATTCAGTCATTTATTTTTCCAATTAGAGGTATGTTTTGAATTTAGAGAATTATCTTATACTTGTAACTAAGCATACGCACTAATAAATTACAATATTTATAGCTTTATTTTGGCATATTGTCATAGTAGTACAAATTGTATTTTTCAGTTTGTTTAAAACTCAGCAGCTAATATGTATAAAATATTTAGACTAAGCATTGTGCAGATTACCACCATTATAGTTTATAGCTTAGCTGTAATAACATTCTGCCTGGTACATTTACAGTTTTTCAAATAAGCTCTGCTTGGCCTGTTCTCTGCAAAGCAAGGAGAAATTCTTTAATTAGTATCATAAATATTTATGAAAGACTACAGTAGACAGTCTCACTTTGGATTTTGTGCATAAATTACGTTCTATTTACCATGTCATGCTAAAGATTTCACATTTTTATAGCACATTCAGGTTTTCTAAACCATAGAAATATTTGAAGTGTGACTAAATTGGAAATTACATAAAATGAAATATACTTGTTATTGAATTGTGTCAAAATGTTTTTTTTCCATAATAATAATAATAATGCAAACTGGTCCCAATTCCAATCCTTTAAGAGTTTGCCATGTGAAAATCTCAAACACATTGAATTTGCAACATTCCTATATTCAGACTATGCAAGAAGAGAAGACAACATATTATAAAAAAGTTTTAGTGACCTACACGGAATTAAAATAGATGCAGCCAGTGCAAATTGATAACATAGTGACTGACTGGCTCAGTATTGTTTAAATACACATTTTGTCAAGAGACATTGGCCCTCATTTTTCAAGCTGCATATGCAACTCTGGGGGCCAATCGCTGCAGTCCCGCAACTTCCTAACCAGTATGCCAGCCATTAGCTGTCAGATTAAATCACCCAGGGTACGTTTGCCCCAGGATGATTGAGAACTCCAATTCACGGGCCATTGGACTAGCGCAAGAAGGTGGCGGCATTGCACAAGCAAATGCTTGTGCAATGTTAAATATGGGCAGCGTATTACTGCAATCGGGATACCGGCATTCTGCGATCCCGGGCGGACAGGTGTTTGCGTGAGCAAACACTGTCCCTCCAGCGGTTGATAAATACTGGCCATTTTTACTCAAACATTTTCCAGTACATGAAAGAGCAGCAGTTTAACATGCTAAAATAGTTTGCATAAATAAATGGTTAAGAAAGAGCTGTTTACATTTGAAGTGAAACTACATTTTTAAAGTGGAGATTAGTAATATTACTAATATTAAAGTATATGTTGCTGGCTGACAGGAACAACTCCTACAGAGAGAGTTAGTTTATTCAGCATAGAAATATGTTTTTCCAAAAAAAGAAAAAAAAAGAATATTAAGCTTTTTTGAGTACCATATCCATTTAACAGATACTATTACTTGATGGGTGAAATTCATTTTTATATAGAAACATACACCTAGATTACGAGTTTTGCGTTAGAGGTTATGCGGTGCTAACGAGCAGTTTTGTCTCACTGCTCACTTACCTACAGCGCTGGTATTACGAGTTTTCAGAAACCGTTGTTAAAAGACAAGAAGTGAGCATTGAGCAAAGTTTTGCTCATTACCGCACTCCAATACCAGCGCTGCTTAAGTCAGTGGTGAGCTGGTGTAACTTGCTCATGCACGATTTCCCCGTAGGAATCAACGGGGAGAGCTGGCTAAAAAAAAGTCTAACACCTGCAAAAAAGCAGTGTAAAACTCATTAACGCAGCCCCATTGAGTCCTATGGGGAAACAAAAGTTATGTCTACACCTAACACCCTAACATGAACCCCAAGTCTAAACACCCCTAATATTACACTTATTAACCCCTAATCTGCCGCCCCCAACGTCGCCGACAACTGCATTATATTATTAACCCCTAATCTGCCGCTCCGGACACCGCCAATACCTACATACTATTTATTATCCCCTAATCTGCATTCCCCAATGTCGCCAACACCTACATTATATTTATTAACCCCTAATCTGCTGCCCCCAACGTCGCCGCCACTATATTAAAGTTATTAACCCCTAAACCTAAGTCTAACCCTAAACCTACTAACTTAAATATAATTTAAATAAATCTAAATAAATATTACTATCATTAACTAAATTATTCCTATTTAAAACTAAATGCTTAACTATAAAATAAACCCTAAGCTAGCTACAATGTAACTAATAGTTACATTGTAGCTAGTTTAGGGTTTATTTTTATTTTACAGGCAAGTTTGTATTTATTTTTACTGGGTAGAATAGTTATTAAATAGTTATTAACTATTTAATAACTACCTAGCTAAAATAAATATAAAAGTACCTGTAAAATAAAACCTAACCTAAGTTACAATATCACCTAACACTACACTATAATTAAATACATTTACTAAATTAAATACAATTAAATAAATTACATACAATTAGCTAAATTAAATTAAATTAGCTAAAGTACAAAAAAAACAAACACTAAATTACAGAAAATAATAAACAAATTACAGATATTTAAACTAATTACACCTAATCTAATAGCCCTGTTAAAATAAAAAAAAGCCCCCCCAAAATAAAAAAAAACCCTAGCCTAAATTAAACTACCAATAGCCCTTAAAAGGGCCTTTTGCGGGGCATTGCCCCAAAGAAACTACTCTTTTACCTGTAAAAAAATACAAAAAACTACCTCAACAGTAAAACCCACCACCCACACAACCAACCCACCAAATAAAATACTATCTAAAAAAACCTAAGCTCCCCATTGCCCTGAAAAGGGCATTTGGATGGGCATTGCCCTTAGGTCAGTTAGCTCTTTTGCCGCCCAAAGTCCCTAACCTAAAAATAAAACCCACCCAATACACCCTTAAAAAAACACTAACCCCCTGAAGATCGACTTACCGAGAGATGTCTTCATCCAAGCCGGGCCGAAGTCCTCAACGAAGCCTGGAGAAGTCTTCATCCAAGCCGGGCGAAGTGGTCTTCTAGATGGGCAGAAGTCTTCATCCAGACAGCATCTTCTATCTTCATCCATCCAGCGCGGAGCGGGTCCATCTTCAAAACATCCAAAGCGGAGCATCCTCTTCTGCCAATGGACTAACGACGAATGAAGGTACACTTAAGTGACGTCATCCAAGATGGCGTCCCTTAGATTCTGATTGGCTAATAGAATTCTATCGGCCAATCGGAAATAAGGTAGAAAAAATCCTATTGGCTGATGCAATCAGCCAATAGGATTGAGCTCACATTCTATTGGCTGATTGGAACAGCCAATAAAATGCAAGCTCAATCCTATTGGCTGATTGGTTTTATTTGGGGGGTTGGTTGTGTGGGTGGTGGATTTTACTGTTGGAGGGGTTGTTTGTATTTTTTTACAGGTAAAAGAGCTGATTTCTTTGGGGCAATGCCCAGCAAAAGGCCCTTTTAAGGGGTTTTGGTAGTTTAGTTTAGGCTAGGAGGTTTTTTTATTGGGTGGGGCTTTTTTTATTTTAATAGGGCTATTAGATTAGGTGTAATTAGTTTTAATGTCTGTAATTTGTTTATTATTTTCTGTAATTTAGTGTTTGTTTTCTTTGTACTTTAGCTAATTTAATTTAAATTAGCTAATTGCATATAATTTATTTATTTGTATTTAATTTAGTAAATTTATTTAATTATAGTGTAGTGCTAGGTGTTATTGTAACTTAGGTCAGGTTTTATTTTATAGGTACTTTTATATTTATTTTAGCTAGGTAGTTATTAAATAGTTAATAACTATTTAATAACTATTCTACCTAGTTAAAATAAATACAAACTTGCCTGTAAAATAAAAATAAACCCTAAGCTAGCTACAATGTAACTATTAGTTATATTGCAGCTAACTTAGGGTTTATTTTATAGGTAAGTATTTAGTTTTAAATAGGAATAATTTAGTTAATGATAGGAATATTTATTTAGATTTATTTAAATTATATTTAAGTTAGTGGGTGTTAGGTTTAGGGTTTAGGGGTTAATAACTTTAATATAATGGTGGCGACATTGGGGGCGGCAGATTAGGCGTTAATAAATATAATGTAGGTGTTGGCGACATTGGGGAAGGCAGAATAGGGGTTAATAAATAGTATATAGGTGTCGGCAATGTTGGGGGCAGCAGATTAGGGGTTAATACATATAATGTAGGTGGCGGCAGTGTCCGGAGCGGAAGATTAGGGGTTAAAAATATAATGTAGGTGTCAGCGACATTGGGGAAGGCAGATTAGGGGTTAATAGATATAATGTAGGTGTTGGCAATGTTAGGGGCAGCAGATTAGGGGTTCATAAATATAATGTAGGTGGCGGCGGTGTCCGGAGCGGCAGATTAGGGGTTAAAATTGTTATTATAGTGTTTGCGATGCGGGAGCGCCTCAGTTTAGGGGTTAATAGGTAGTTTATGGGTGTTAGTGTACTTTTTAGCACTTTAGTTATGACCGCTGCTCCATAACCCTGTCCGCCTGCTCTGAGCAGGCGGACAGGAATCGCCAGAAATCAACCCGATCGAGTAGGATCGGGTTGATTAACACCCCCCTGCTGGCAGCTGATTGGCCGCGAGCATGCAGCGGGCGGCGTTGCACCAGCAGCTCTTGTGAGCTGCTGGCGCAATGCTGAATACGGACAGCGTATTGCTCTCCGTATTCAGCGAGGTCTTGCGGACCTGATCCACAGTGTCGGATCAGGTCCGCCAAATCTTTCTTAAATAGGGGCCCTTATTCTCAATTTGCAGATATCTGATTTTGTTTAGGGATTTGTTTACATAAAAATAAATAAAGCTATGCATGTAACATTACTGCTATCAGGTTTAACAAAGACAATGGTGTAGATTTATTAAGCAGTGGATGCTGCATCGATGCCCCATCGTTTCTGGTCCGCCAGAAACGGAAGTTGAGAAGCAGTGGACTGGGGATGATCAGGATGATTGATGGCCCCTGCTAGCAGCCGATTGACCACCAGTGAGCAGGGGGCGTCATTGCACAAACATTTAACCAGAAATGTTTGTGCAATGTTAAATGCTGATAGCGAGGTTGAGCGGACATGATTCACTACAGCAAATGATGTCCGCTCTACCATTAATAAATCTACCCCAATATATTTTCTCCTCTGTACAGTATATTGTGCTCTGAGTGCAAAACTTGTCCCCAAAAATCAAGTTGAAAAAGCAAATTGTTGTAGAAAATAAAAAGCTGCACTAAAAACAGCAAAATAGAGCACAAATGTGTGTATCTAACACCACAATAAAAACTTCATATATACTTAATTAAAGGTCTACTTATTTAAAAAAACTTTAACAATTCTTAAAGGGACACTGAACCCACATTTTTTCTTTTGTGATTCAGATAGAGCATGCAATTTTAAACAACTTCCTAATTTACTCCTATTATCAATTTTTCTTAGTTCTCTTGCATCCCTTTATTTGAAAATTTTTTGGTTCAGTACCATGGAAAGCACTTGTTTATTGGTAGGTGAATTTACCCACCAATCAGCAAGAACAACACAGTGTGTTCACCAAAAATGGGCCGGCATCTAAACTTACATTCTTGCATTTCAAATAAAGATACCAAGAGAATGAAAAGAATTTGATAATAGTAATAAATAAGAAAGTTGCTTAAAATGACATGCTCTATCTGAATCACGATAGAAAAAATTTGGGTTCAGTGTCCCTTTAAAAGTAATAAATCAAAGACATTGGTAAAAGTCCTTATTTTTAAGGAAGTGTGTGTACACAAATATACGTTTTCAGGTCTTACCACCCAAATATCCTTAGTTATGGTATCTGTTTTAAGCAAAGATATAAACTTTTCAAGTGTGGAATTATTCCTCTTATTACTGCTACTCACGATTTTGTAGTGTGATATCTACAAATAGTATTCTGGATATTACAACCGCTAGCTCTGGCATCTTTGTATCGCATCACTGGACACGTGACCTTGTTGCACGACCTTGATTACAGGGGCTCAATGGCTATAAAATTTTCTACAGAGACATTTTGCATTACTACTTACTTGCATTGCATTACTACTGCCAGGTACTTACCCGCTCTTGCCGCCTCCGATCCGGGGCTCTGCGAACACAGAGGGTTAAGACTTCAGTCTCGGCATCCCACGTGAAAGTATGCAGAGACTCAAATTAAACAGCTGCTGAAGCTTTCTAGGCGCACATGGTAATGTGCTGCCTAGATTTAAAGAGGCCAAGTCCTAATTACCGGAACTCCCTTTTGATCCAATAGGATGGGAGTTCCTATAAAAGGTTACTGTTATTGTTATTGTAAGAGTTATTGTTAGCTTACCTTGTATGTGATGCCTGCTTACCTACCTTGTTCCTGAATATGCTCTCCTGGTTCCAGAGAACAAGTATGCTTCCCTTGTACCTGCGTATACTCACCTTTTCCCTGAAGCTGTACCTACCTGGTATCCGTTGACAGTCTCGGATAGACTGTCATGGGATACCAGGTAGAAACTGTCACGGGATACCAGATAGAGATCTGCTTTTGTTTTTCCTTGATAGTATTCATTCTTTTCCTTTAATGTTTTTAAGGGGTTAATTAATACTTACCTTAACCCAATCCTCTTTTTGCCAAAGCTCAGCTGCTCTAACAGGAGGCTTAGGGGTAGATTTATCAAGCAGCGGATGCTGCAATCTACTCCCAAAGTTTCAAGTCCGCCTGAACCTTAATTTCATGTGACCGGCGTTTGGATACCGGGAGTGTGTCTGACGGGTGACTAAGAGGTCCAGGCCTGTCGTTGATGGCACTGTTCGTGCCTCCTCCTATGTGAGTTGCCATTTGTCTGTCTTACCTGTATCTTTGTCCTGACGATATTGTTCGATGTGGCGCCTCCTCTTCTGTCTTCACAGGATCTTCATTTGACTACATCTTCTGGGAGAGCGGCCGCCATTGTGAGTTTTTGTTCCTGATTACACCTCTGTTTGGTTTTATCATATATAAGCGCACCTCCTTAGGGGTTCCTAGCCCTATTTTGTACTATTAGCATTTTTACCAACATTAAGCAATAATATATATAAAAAATCTGATACATACAATTATATTGCCTCCTTTATAAAAAAAACTAGGTATTTGCCATGCATTAGCAGTCTTTCTTTACATTAAATACTGTGATCCATAATTGATACTTAATTGTAGTAATACAGTTAAAAACATCAAAAAGATTTAAAAATACTCTTTTATAACAAATAACAATGAAATATAACACTTATAAGGCTAGATTATAAGTGGAGCGCAAAATATTGCTTCCACGATATAAGAAAAAATATATCAGTGACCAGAAATATTACCTACAAAATTTAGGCAGTTTTAGGACTTTAAAAATCATCTGTTTTAATGGATAAGAATGCCCTAGAAAAGAAATGTAAAGTCACCCAAGATACATATAGTGTTTCACAAAGAAATATCTAATGTATTCATTTGTTAAGAAAGTTTCATAAAAATGAGTAAGTATAGTGAATTTAGTCCACTGCAATGCAATACAGACAATGGGCTTGTTTCCATTGAGCCATAATTCGGTTTACATGCACTCGCAAACCGATAAATATGCTGTCAGAAGCAATATCGTTTATCGACTGCTTTCAACGGCCCGTTATAACTCAATTTCAGGAACCGGTCTCCAGCTGCCGAAAACATTATCGTGTCCCATACAAATATATATATATATATATATACCGCCGATACATTAACAAAAATTACACCCAGCTCAACTAGGTGTAAAACAAGAAAACGTTGTTTTTTTAACACCTTTTTCCCATTGAAATCTAACCCGACACGTCAAAATCCCTCTATCCGCCATCCCCCACACATTGCAACTTATAATAAATGTATTAAGCTCTAAACCACCATGCCCCACAATGCAAACTAGCTATTAAAACTATTGACCCCTAATCCGCCATGCCCATATCAAAAAGTATCTATTTAAACCATTAACCCCTAATCCGCCAACCCCCATATCGGAATCTAGCCATTTAAACTAGTAACCCCTAATCCTCCATGCCCCCATTTCGCAAAGTATCTATTTAAACTATTAACCCCTAATCCGCCATGTCCCACAATGCAATCTAGCCATTTAAACTATTAACCCTAAAACACCATGCCCCATATCACAAATAACTAATCACTAAGCCCCCTAACCTAACACCCCCTAAATTAACCACATTACATAAATTAAAATAATCCTTAATTACAATTAAAATACAAAACCTAACATTACTTTAAAAATAAAATATATATTTTTTAAATTAATCTAACATTACAAAAAATAAAAAAGTCTAACATTGCATAGAATAATAAACCAAATGATCAAAAATAAAAAAATATACCTAATCTCTAAGAAAATAAAAAGACCCCCAAAATATAAACACCCCCTAATCTAATACTAAACTACCAATTTTAAGGGCCTTTTGTAGGCCATTGCCCTAAGTTAAACAGCTATTTTACCTTTGAAAAAAACTAAGGACCCCTAACAGTATAACCCCCCCACCCACCAAACCTCCTAAAATAAAAAAAAACATAACATTACAAAATCCTAAACTACCCATTGCCCCTAAAGGGTCATTTGTATGGGCATTGCCCTTAAAAGGGCATTCAGTTCTTTTACGATTGCCCAAAATCCCTAATGTAAAAAATAAACCCTCCCCAAAAATTAAAAAAAAAATCTAAGTCTAACCCCCAGATAGGTACTCACGGTTCCTGAAGTCCGGCAGAGAAAGTCCTCTTCCAGGTGGAGATGAAGTTTTCTTGGAGCCAGCGATATCTTTCATTTTCATTTCAGGTTTGGAGCGGAGATGGCCGCGGAACTGAAGACTGGCGACCGCGGAGCCAAGGAGCATGTAGGATCCTCCTTGTATGATCAACCGCCGTACACTGAATATTGAATGCAAGTTACGCATTTAAATATGGCATCTTTAGCATTCCTTTTAGCTGATTTAAATCTTCAAATTTAAATCAGCCAATAGGATGAGAGCTACTGAAATCCTATTGGCTGATTTTACAGTAAAAGAGCTGAATGCCCTTTTAAAGACTCAGTAACGCAGCCCCATTGATTCCTATGGGGAAACACATTTTATGTTTACACCTAACACCCTAACATGAACCCTGAGTCTAAACACCCCTAACCTTACACTTATTAACCCCTAATCTGCCACCCTGACATTGCCGACATCTACATTATATTTATTGACCCCTAATCTGCTGCTCCGGACATCGCCGCCACCTACATTATATTTATTAACCCCTAATCTGCTGGCCCCAACATCGCCGACACCTACATTATAGTTATTAACCCCTAATCTCCCTCCCCAAATGTCGCCACAACCTACCTACATTTATTAACCCCAAATCTGCCTCTCCGGACATCACCACCACCTACATTGTACTTATTAACCCCTAATCTGCTGCCCACAACATTGCCGACCCCTACATTATATTTATTAACCCCTAATTTCCCACCCCCAATGTCACTGCAACTTACCTAGATGTATTAACCCCTAATCTGCCGCAACCAACGTCGCCATCACTATTATAAATTTATTAACCCCTAAACCTAAGTTTAACCCTAACCCTAACCCCCTAACTTAAATATAATTTAAATAAATCTAAATAAAATTACTATCATTAACTAAATTATTCCTATTTAAAACTAAATACTTACTTGTAAAATAAACCTTAAGCTAGCTACAATATAACTAATAGTTACGTTGTATCTAGCTTTGGGTTTATTTTTATTTTACAAACAAGTTTGCATTTATTTTAACTATGTAGAATAGTTACTAAATAGTTATTAACTATTTACTAACTACCTAGCTAAAATAAATACAAATTTACCTGTAAAATAAAACGTAACCTAAGTTACACTAACACCTAACACTACACTACAATTTAATAAATTACCTAAATGAAATACAATTAAATAAATCAAATACAATTAGCTAAATTGCAAAAAAAAACACTAAATTACAGAAAATAAAACACAAATTACACGATCTTTAAACTTATTACACCTAATCTAATAGCCCCATCAAAATAAAAAAGCCCACCCAAAATAAAAAAACTAGCATAATCTAAACTACCAATAGCCCTTAAAAGGGCCTTTTCTGGGGCATTGCCCCCAAGAAATTAGCTCCCCCTAAACCTAAGTCTAACCCTAACCCTAACCCCCCTAACTTAAATATAATTTAAATAAATCTAAATAAAATTACTATCATTAACTAAATTATTCCTATTTAAAACTAAATACTTACCTGTAAAATAAACCCTAAGCTAGCTACAATATAACTAATAGTTATGTTGTATCTAGCTTTGGATTTATTTTTATTTTACAGGCAAGTTTGTATTTATTTTAACTAGGTAGAATAGTTACTAAATAGTTATTAACTATTTACTAACTACCTAGCTAAAATAAATACAAATTTACCTGTAAAATAAAACGTAACCTAAGTTACACTAACACCTAACACTACACTACAATTTAATAAATTACCTAAATGAAATACAATTAAATAAATAAAATACAATTAGCTAAATTGCAAAAAACCCCCCACTAAATTACAGAAAATAAAAAACAAATTACACGATCTTTAAACTAATTACACCTAATCTAATAGCCCCATCAAAATAAAAAAGCCCACCCAAAATAAAAAAAAACTAGCCTAACCTAAACTACCAATAGCCCTTAAAAGGGCCTTTTGCAGGGCATTGCCCCCAAGAAATCAGCTCTTTTTCCCTTAAAAAAAATACACACAACCCCCAACAGTAAATCCCACCACCCACACAACCAACCCCCCAAATAAAACCCTAAGTAAAAAAACTAAGCTCCCCATTGCCCTGAAAAGGCATTTGGATGGGCATTGCTCTTAAAAGGGCATTTAGCTCTATTGCGGCCCAAAGCCCTAACCTAAAAATAAAACCCACCCAATACACCCTTAAAAAATCCTAACACTAACCCCCAAAGATCCACTGAGAAGTCTTCATCCAAGAGGCAAGATGTCCGTAACGAAGCTGGCAGAAATGGTCCTCCAGACGGGCAGAAGTGGTCCTCCAGACGGGCAGAAGTCTTCATCCATACGGCATCTTCTATCTTCATCCTTCCGACACGGAGCGGGTCCATCTTCAAGACATCGGATAAGCCAATAGGATTGAACTTCAATCCTATTGGCTGATTGCATCAGCCAATAGGACTTTTTCAACCTTAATTCCGATTGGCTGATAGAATTCTATCACCCAATCGGAATCTAAGGGACGCCATCTTGGATAACGTCACTTTAAGGTACCTTCATTCGTTGGGTAGTTGTCGTTGGAAGAGGATGCTCCACGCCGTATGTCTTGAAGATCGACCCGCTCTGCGTCGGAAGGATGAAGATAGAAGATGCCATCTGGATGAAGACTTCTGCCCATCTGGAGGACCACTTCTGCCCATTTGGAGGATCACTTCTGCCGGCTTCGTTGAGGACATCTTGCCACTTGGATGAAGACTTCTCCCGGTAAGTGGATCTTCGGGGGTTAGTGTTAGGATTTTTTTTATTGTATATTGGATGGGTTTTATTTTTAGGTTAGGGCTTTGGGCCGCAATAGAGCTAAATGCCCTTTTAAGGGCAATGCCCATCCAAATGCCCTTTTCAGGGCAATGGGGAGCTTAGGTTTTTTTAGTTAGGGTTTTATTTGTCGGGTTGGTTGTGTGGGTGGTGGGTTTTCCTGTTGTGGGGGTTGTGGTATTTTTTTTTACAGGTAAAAGAGCTGATTTCTTGTGGGCAATGCCCCGCAAAAGGCCCTTTTAAGGGCTATTGGTAGTTTAGGTTAGGCTAGGGTTTTCTTTTATTTTGGGTGGGCTTTTTTTATTTTGATTTATTTTACAGGTAACTATTTAGTTTTTAATAGGAATAATTTAGTTAATGATAGTAATTTTATTTAGATTTATTTAAATTATATTTAAGTTAGGGGCTTTTAGGGTTAGGGTTAGACTTAGGTTTAGGGGTTAATAAATATAGTATAGTTGCGGCGATGTTGGGGGTGGCAGATTAGGGGTTAATAAATGTAGGTAGGCGGCAGTGAAGTTCGGTGCGGAAGATTAGGGGTTAATAATATTTAACTTGTGTTTGCGAGGCGGGGGTGCGGAGGTTTAAGGGTTAATATGTTTATTCTAGTGGCGGCGATGTCCGGAGCGGCAGATTAGGGGTTAATATTTTTATTATAGTGTTTGCGATGCGGGAGGGCCTCGGTTTATGGGTTAATAGGTAGTCTATGGGTGTTAGTGTACTTTTTAGCACTTTAGTTATGAGTTTTATGCTACAGCTTTGTAGTGTAAAACTCATAACTACTGACTTTAAAATGTGGTACGAATCTTGTAGGATAGGCTGTACCTCTCATTTTTTGGCCTCCTAGGACAAACTTGTAATATCAGCGCTATGAAAGTCCCATTGAAAAAAGACTATATGCAATTTTCGTAAGTTGGTTTGCGGTAAGGCCAAAAAAGTGTGCGGTGCCCCTAGACCTGCAAGACTCGTAATACCAGCTGGCGTAAAAAAAAGCAGCATTAGGACCTGTTAACGCTGCTTTTTCACCTTACTGCAAAACTCGAAATCTAGCCGTTAGTTTTTTAAAAGGTAAAAGAGCTGTTTAACTTACTGCAATGCCCTACAAAAGGTCATTTAAGGGCTATTGGTAGTTTAGTATTAGATTAGGGGATGTTTTTATTTTGGGGGGGCTTTTTTATTTTCATATGGATTAGGTATAAAAAAATATTTTTGATAATGAAGTAAAGACAAGTTGTTTGGGAATTAGATGCAGAGTTCTATAGTGTACTATTGAACTGTGCATCTAATTCCCAAACAGTGTCTCTTTACTTCTCAGCCGAGAATTGGAAATGCTGATTCGTTGAAGAACTGCATGTGACTAATACACGTAACACACAGCACATCCAGGATCTCAACGGAACCAAAACAAGACGCAGACAGGAAAGAGACACGCAAAGCTCCCGCCACGAGTGTGTGGTCTGGTTTGTGAAACACATCCTCCAGACCGGGGAGTAAGGTAATGTTACCCATGAAGGCGTGTAAGTTTGAGGTTACCCAGGAGATCGGATGCCTAAAGTGTCAAGGTAAAAAGAGCATCACATTGTTATTTGTATCCTATTCAAATATTTGGATGTATCTATTCACTTATCTATGAAAACAGGTGGCACGAGATTGCCATACAGCAGTGACTTTTAAATCAGAGACTTTCACATTCTGGCTAATGTGAGCAGTGTCTACAAGTTAATAATTGTGGACTCTTAAATGACCTTTTATAGAATATATTCTTTAATATATCCTTTTGCACATATTGTATTTTCTGAATCCGCAATTGTTTCCCACAGAGAATTTTATTAGATTTTGTATTATTGTTAGTGACTGGTCACACTTGTAATTTTATAACATTCATATATTTTTTATAAATTTCTATGGAAATTATTGTGTTATTGAGAATTTGTTATAGAGTTAAAATTAGAGTCGACTAGTACTTTCCTTAGCAGTTTTGCGCATCTCTTTGATCTCTCTGTCTACACACACATAGATTGTGTTGTGGGGCATGGCGGATTAGGGATTAATAGTTTTATTAGGTTAATTGTTGTGTGGGGGCTTGGTGGTTTAGGGGTTAATAGATTTATTATGTTAATTAGAGGTTAAAAGTTTGAATTGATACTTGCGATATGGGGGTTGGCAGATTAGGGGTTAATACATTAGTTATTGCGGTGGGGGGTTGCGGTTGATAGGTAGATATTGCGCATGCGTTAGGTGTTTGATTTTATTTTAACAGCGAGTGACGGGTAAAATATATGCACCGCACTGATGCGGCGCCAATAATGCGATCGAGTGTAGTGTAAGGTCGGGTTACCATAGTAACCTATTAATGTTTTAGAAATCCGGTATCGGGTGAAAGTGTTAATACATTGCTAACTTACACCTACACGAAAAGAGCGACCTCACGCAAAGCTGAAACCATTTCAATGGAAACCTGGTACTAAAATGGAGCCGTAAATTACTTTTAGCTGTCGGCTGCTTCAGTAGCTTACGGCTCCATTTTTAACTGCTCAGTGAAAATGAGCCCAATGTTTTGTTGTTGTTACTGTTAGCTACATTTCTACTTAATTATATAGAATTGAATATAAAGAATTAAATCAACGCCTGTCTTTCTGTATTGTAATGTATTGTAATGGACAAAATTGAAAATACTTACTCATTTTTACGAAACTTGCTTAACACGTGAATTTCTTAGCAGACTAAGCAAATACACAATCTTAATTATCTACATAATAATGCAAGTCCACTGTGCCAAATTGCTGATGCACTTGTTTTGACAGTGTTACTATCAGCAATTATATTAATACTGTATATATTATTGCTTCAGTGGTTAGAATAGCAATTTGAGGAATCATTTAAATTGCACTATATTATAAACAAAAATCATCAGTTTTACAATTATTTTTAAAAATCATGTTCAGCTTTGCTGTAATGCTTACCAAATTACAGAAGATAAAAATAGCTATAAAATTTGGAAACCTTTTTTTAAAAAATGCAGTATTCTTATTCTGTGATAATAATGTATAGAATAATACTCATTCCTAATATAATATATATATATATATATATATATATATATATATATATATATATATATATATATATATATATTAGTGTGTGTATATATATATTTATATATTTATATATATATATATATATATATATATATATATATTTGTTATTGGACTAGATAAACACAAAAGATACAGATTAAGGTTGTCCATCAAAATAGAGTATGGTGCTTGTGTGACTAAACTGGGACACCCTAGTTTATAACAACAGAAATAATACTATTAATACTGGTGGAAAATATAATACTAATCATACCCTTGGTGCAAGACCAAAACGTACTAGTAATAGAAAGATCTCTTTCTCTCATCCCAAAAGAATGGAAAGTATCACCTCAAACAAAGGGGATAGAAAAAAAAATAACACTTACAAAAATAAGGCTTGGAAACCATCCAATTATCATAAACAAGACTCAAGGATAGAAAATGGTCATAATAGAAGATTTGTACCACACTCATACTATACAAACAATACAAATAAACAAAAATATAATTATCAACAAGGGGTCCTAATAGAGAAACAATACCTACAAAAATAAAAAATACCCTCAAAATAGCTTTTATAATCAAAAGTATCATCCTCAAGACATAGAAGACAATAAAAGATATTCATGTATATCATATAAACCAATATAAACCAATAAGTTTATAAGAAAACTTACTTTGAAAAAATAGACAAAAATCAAAGGCCAGATTTTCTAAAAGACCTCTCAGTCAGATATGAATTTGGAAACATTAAATATTCTGGAAGAATTAAAAATGGAAAGTGAAAATTTGGACAGGGAACAAATCTCCTTTTTTAAAAACCATTCAAATCTCAAACTACAATCTATCTTTTTTTCTACCCAATCGAAAGGGAATTACAGTATATTCCCACATTCAGTGATTTGGTACTTAAAGAGTTACAAGTCCTGTGTGATGAATATAAGCTCAAAAATGAAAATCTTAGAAAATGGGAAAAGGAAGCTTAAGAATCAATCAAAATGAGAGATAATATAGTGCTAAGAGAGGCCGATTAAGGAGGAGGCCTAGTCATCCAAGACAAATCAAGCTATCTAGAGGAGGTTTATCATTTATTAAATGACATGAAGACCTATAGAAAACTACAGGGAAATCCTAGCAAGAGCTTCCATAAAGAATATACATCACTTATAGATAACAAGTGGTAACAACGCTGCAAATAATTGTGCAAAACAACCTTGCAGCATTGATACTAATGTTTATTTCAAATATATAAAACACAGTATGCAAAATATGCAAACATAGTTGCAACCTCTATACAGAGTGAACAATCACAGCTGTAGTAGCAATTTAAACACTTGAGAATGTATTGCAAGTGAATTGTATCTTAATTAGGGATGGGCGAATGTGTTTATATTCGAATTCGAATGTTAGAACGAATGTTATTGTATAAATTCGATTTACATAATAGAATGTTGATAAGAACGAATATTCTTAAAAATTCGATTTTCTAATGTTATTTACAGTTTTCGAATGTCACATTCGAATTTGAATGTCACATTTGAATTTGAATGTCACATTTGAATTTGAATGTCACATTCGAATTTGAATATTACATTTATAAAACACATTTGTAGACTAGAAACACTGTTTCGAATTTGAATGTCACATTCAAATCGAATATCACATTCAAATCGAATATCACATTCAAATCGAATATCACATTTATTAAACACAGTTGTAAACTAAAAATAGTATTTTGAATTTGAATGTGACATTCGAATTTGAATGTCACATTCAAATTTGAATAATACATTTAAAAAACACAGTATTAGCCTAGAAATACTATTTCGAATTTCAATGTGACATTGTAATTCGAATTTGACATTCGAATTCGAATATTACATTTAAAACACAGTATAAGACTAGAAATACTATTTAAAATTTGAATGTGACATTTCGAATGTAGCATTCGAATTCGAATATTACATTTATTAAACACAGTTGTAGACTAGAAATACTATTTCGAATTTGAATGTCACATTTAAATTTGAATATTACATTTCGAAATTGAATGAATACATAGCTAAATATTCTATTATTCTAAAGAATATTTTCAAATTGTATTGAAAAATTCGAAAACGAAAATTTGAAAATAGAATGTTAGAATGTTATATAAACATTCGAAATTCGATTTGAACAAACGAATGTATAAAAATTCGAATTTTTAGAAACATTCGCCCATCCCTAATCTTAATACATCAATGCCTACTGGCAGTATAGTGATATCTACTATCAATACAGTACAAAGGAACTGTTCATAATGTTATAATGTTACACAATAATAAAAATAAGTGCATACAAAATAAAAATATATATAGATAAAAATGAGTAAACAGCAAGTCTCAACCTACTACTCAAACAATATACTCACTACACATTTCTAGGTCACGTCCCTTCATCAGGTGGAGGAACACAGACAATTTTGAAAAGCTATTTAATAAAAATGAATATAAATATCTTCTACATGAATATCCTAAACTAGTGGTCTTTTACCAAGGACCTGAAAAAAACATCCAGGATGTCTTATAGTGTCAGGTATAGATTCCCTATGCTTTATTCCCTTGGTGGTACCATCCAATTATCATAAACAAGACTCAAGGATAGAAAATGGTCATAATAGAAGATTTGTACCACACTCATACTATACAAACAATACAAATAAACAAAAATATAATTATCAACAAGGGGTCCTAATAGAGAAACAATACCTACAAAAATAAAAAATACCCTCAAAATAGCTTTTATAATCAAAAGTATCATCCTCAAGACATAGAAGACAATAAAAGATATTCATGTATATCATATAAACCAATATAAACCAATAAGTTTATAAGAAAACTTACTTTGAAAAAATAGACAAAAATCAAAGGCCAGATTTTCTAAAAGACCTCTCAGTCAGATATGAATTTGGAAACATTAAATATTCTGGAAGAATTAAAAATGGAAAGTGAAAATTTGGACAGGGAACAAATCTCCTTTTTTAAAAACCATTCAAATCTCAAACTACAATCTATCTTTTTTTCTACCCAATCGAAAGGGAATTACAGTATATTCCCACATTCAGTGATTTGGTACTTAAAGAGTTACAAGTCCTGTGTGATGAATATAAGCTCAAAAATGAAAATCTTAGAAAATGGGAAAAGGAAGCTTAAGAATCAATCAAAATGAGAGATAATATAGTGCTAAGAGAGGCCGATTAAGGAGGAGGCCTAGTCATCCAAGACAAATCAAGCTATCTAGAGGAGGTTTATCATTTATTAAATGACATGAAGACCTATAGAAAACTACAGGGAAATCCTAGCAAGAGCTTCCATAAAGAATATACATCACTTATAGATAACTGTCATGAGCGCTTCCGTTCATCGCCGTGTCGCCGCGGCTCCCGGAACTCCTCTGTGTCTCTGACGTCATGTTGCTTAGCAACATGACGCTTTCTCTCACACCCCTCTGATGACGGTTACGCTCCTGCCCTTTAAATCTCGGCGGGAGATCTGAATCTGGGCCCGTTTGTTTGTTTCCCTGGATTGTGAGTACCATATCAGTTTTATTCTTCTGTGTACCGACTTCTGCCTGCCTGACCAAGCCTCTTGCCTAATCCCTACTTGCTGATATTTGGACATTGACTTCTGCCTGCCTGACCTTGCCTGTAGCTATTACCCTTTTGCTGTCTCTTGGATGCCGACTTCTGCTTGCCTGACCCTGTCTTTTGCCTATACCTTTTGCTTATATTTGGATGCCGACTTCTGCCTGCCTGACCTTGCTTTGGCCTTTACCTTTAAACCTATTCTTTGTTAAACAAGACCTGCTTAAAGGGACATTATACTTTTACAAGCTGCAAAAGAGAACTTTGCCTTTCTGTTTGTTATACACCTGCTTAAAAGGGACATTTACTTTTACAAGCTGCAAAAGAGAACTTTGCCTTTCTGTTTGTTATACACCTGCTTAAAAGGGACATTTACTTTTACAAGCTGCAAAAGAGAACTTTGCCTTTCTGTTTGTTATAAACCTGCTTAAAGGGACATTATACTTTTACAAGCTGCAAAAGAGAACTTTGCCTTTCTGTTTGTTATACACCTGCTTAAAAGGGACATTTACTTTTACAAGCTGCAAAAGAGAACTTTGCCTTTCTGTTTGTTATAAACCTGCTTAAAGGGACATTATACTTTTACAAGCTGCAAAAGAGAACTTTTCCTTTGTTTTACAAGCCTGCTAAAGAGGACCTTTTTCAGAAGCTTCAAAGTAAGAGCATTTCCTTTTTGTTCTTTGTACTACTTAAAGGGACGTTTTATCCTTTGTGGCTTTCCTGCATTCTGGAACAATATTCATTTTTGTTATCTTCTAATCTGCTTCCTGAGTGGGTCACGTCCTGGATATTTCTCAGTGTGCTAGCGTGTGCTTTCAATTCACGCTAGCAGTTGGGTTACATCCCGGATTGATTCCAGAGCGGCTGACATTACAAACGGGCCATAAAAATGGACCCCACTGAATTATCTATGGCCGTGGCTCACCAGGGACAGCTCTTGGGTTCTCATGCCACTCACTTGCAGTCTCTGGACACTAAACTTGATCAAATTACTGCTCTATTACAAAATTTGGTTGCTACCGCACCTCCCAATCCTAATCCCAATCCAAATCCGATTGAGGCATTACCTCCTCCGATTCCTAACAATCAGTCTCAGGTACAACTAAGTCCCAGGATTCCTCTTCCGGATAAATATGATGGGAATCCTGAAGAATGTAGAGGCTTTTTGAATCAATGCCGTCTTCATTTCCGAAATAGCCCTACTCTCTTTGCTACTGCCTCTTCTAGAATCACGTTTCTTATTTCCTTAATGAAAGGAAAAGCCTTGGCTTGGGTGTCACCTTTGCTAGAAAAGAATGATCCTATACTGTTGGATGTTGATACATTTCTATCTACATTCTCAAACGTATTCGATAAACCTGGAAGGTCATCCGCTGCTGAAGCAACTCTCCTGGATTTACGTCAAGGAAATCAACCAGTCTCTCAATATGCAATTGAGTTCCGCACCCTTGCCTCTGAAACCACTTGGAATCAGGGAGCACTCAGAGCCGCTTTCCGTAAAGGACTTTCTGAGCGTCTCAAGGATGAATTGGTGTATCGTGAACTTCCAGAGTCCTTAGAAGCCTTAATAAATCTCTGTATCTGTCTCGACGCCAGGTTTCGTGAACGCCAACAAGAAAAGGATAGAACACAGAGGACTGCCACTCGAACTCCTTTTCGTTTAGCTCCTCGTTTTTCTAGTCCAGTCACTCCAGCCTCTCCTACTACTGATCAGGCTGAACCCATGGAAGTAGGAAGTATAAAATTAACTGAGACTGAACGCTTAAGAAGACGGACTCTTGGCTTATGTCTGTACTGTGGCCTTAAAGGACATTTATTAAGGGATTGTCCTACTAGGCCAGTAAAAGCCAGGGCTTAACTCTAGTCCAGGGAACTGAGTTAAGCCAAAATAGTGGTCATTCCCTATACAAGAAACTCTTTGTTCCAGTAACTCTTCTAATTGGACAAAAGAAGATCTATACCCAAGCCCTAATTGATTCCGGTGCTGGAGGTGTGTTCATTGACTCTACATTTGTTTCTACTCATTCTATACCCTTACTAAAGAAGGAGTATTCCATTTCAGTCTCTACGGTCAGTGGAGATCCTTTGGGTTCTGGATACATTCAGTTTTCTACTCAACCCTTAATCCTCACCGTAGGAATACTTCATTCTGAGACAATTTGTTTCGATGTCATTCCCACTCCGCAATTTCCCATTATCTTGGGATTACCCTGGCTCCAGATTCACAATCCCATTTTTTCTTGGACTTTCGGTGAACTCACTTCCTGGGGATCTACATGCCAGACTAAATGTCTTCAAGAGATTACTAAGTTACCACTCACTATTGCTCTCACAGTTGAAACTCCGGAATCCTTACCTATGCATTACCATGACTTTGTGGATGTCTTCTCCAAAAAAGAAGCGGAACGTCTTCCTCCTCATCGCCCTTTTGATTGTCCCATTGACCTCCTTCCTGGGGCTGCCTATCCTTGAGGCAAAACATATCCACTTTCTAAACCAGAAAACATGGCTCTGGAAGAATATATAAAAGACAATCTGGCTAGAGGATTTATTCGACCCTCCTCTTCCCCTGTAGGGGCTGGTTTCTTTTTTGTGGGAAAAAAGGATGGCGGATTAAGACCCTGTATTGATTATCGTGGATTGAATCAGATTACCATCAAGAACAGTTATCCTCTGCCCCTTATTCCTGAACTTTTTACTTATCTTCAGGGAGCCACCATTTTCACCAAACTCGACCTACGTGGTGCATACAACTTGATCCGTATACGCAAAGGAGATGAGTGGAAGACTGCCTTTAACACTCGATTTGGGCATTATGAATATTTGGTCATGCCCTTTGGGCTATGCAATGCTCCGGCGGTTTTCCAGCATTTTGTAAATGAGATCTTTCGTGATTTTTTGAATATTTTTGTTATCATATACCTGGACGACATCTTAATTTTTTCTCAGAACCACCAAGATCATGTGCACCACGTCAAGAAAGTACTTCAACGTCTAAGAGAATTCCATCTGTTTGCTAAACTGGAGAAATGTTCTTTCCATCAAAAAATCATACCCTTTCTGGGTTATGTAATATCGGCATCTGGATTCGAAATGGACCCTACTAAACTTTCTGCCATTTTGGATTGGCCTAGACCTGATTCTTTGAAGGCTTTACAACGTTTCCTAGGCTTCGCCAATTATTACAGAAAGTTCATCAAGAATTTTGCTACTATTACTTCTCCTCTTACTTCTCTCACAAGAAAAGGACAAAACTGTAAAGTATGGCCGTCTGAGGCTATAGAAGCTTTTGAATCTCTCAAAGAAGCTTTTTCCTCAGCTCCTATCCTTCGTCATCCAAATCCTGAGTTTCAATTTATTCTGGAGGTGGATGCTTCCTCTGTTGCTGCTGGAGCGGTTCTGTCTCAACGAATACCAGAGACTGGAAGGATTCATCCTGTTGCTTTTTTCTCTAAAAAATTCACTCCTTCCGAATTTAACTATGACGTAGGGAATAAAGAGTTACTTGCCATCAAGATGGCATTGGATGAATGGAGACATTGGCTGGAAGGTACTTCTTTGCCATTTACTATACTTACTGATCATAAGAACCTTCTGTATCTCCAAACAGCCAAACGACTAAATTCCAGGCAAGCACGCTGGTCCTTATTCTTCTCTCGGTTTCACTATAATTTGTCTTACATACCTGGTTCAAAAAATATTAAAGCAGACGCACTTTCCAGACAATTTCAAGATACCCCAGTTCCTGAGTCTGGTACCATTCTCCAACCTCATGAAGTCATTGCCCAGTTAACAACTTCTTGGTTACAAGAATTACAGTCCGCTCAAGAGCGTCTTCCTTTGTCCTGTAAACCTCCCAATGGTTTACTCTTTGTTCCTGAACGCCTTCGTTCCAAGATTTTATTTTGGGCTCATGATAGTCCCCTTTCTGGACATCCTGGCATCAGTATTACCACTCGAAACCTCAAACAACATGTCTGGTGGCCTACACTCTCTCAAGATGTGAAGGATTACGTCTCAGTATGCACACAATGTGCCATGAACAAAACTCCACGCCAACTTCCTTCAGGATTACTCCAACCATTGCCTATACCTCACCAGCCTTGGACTCATGTATCCATGGACTTTATTACCGATCTTCCCTTGTCCACTGGGAACAATACTATCTGGGTGGTGGTCGACAGGTTCACTAAGACGGCTCATTTTGTACCCTTGCCAGGATTACCATCTGCCAAAAGACTCTCTGAACTTTTTATTCTACATATTGTAAGAATCCATGGATTTCCTCTTGATATTGTTTCAGATAGAGGGGTACAATTCGTTTCTCGATTTTGGAGGTCACTTTGTAAACATTTTGGTACTACTATATCTCTCTCTACTTCTCACCACCCACAATCGAATGGTCAGACTGAAAGAGTAAACCAGTGTCTTGAAACATATCTTAGACATTATGTGGATCATTATCATTCTAACTGGACTTCTTACCTTCCTTTGGCTGAATTGGCCCATAATGCCCGGTACAATTCCTCCCTTCAGACTTCTCCTTTTCATGCAGCTTACGGATATCAGCCTAGGACGTTCCCTTTGCATACTTCCTCCACAGTGAATCCTGCTTCTGATCTTACAGCCCGAAGATTAACTCGACATTGGCAGAAGATACATCGTATTCTTTCTGTAACTTCTAGACGTTACAAGTTCTTTTCGGATCTTCGACGGAAAAAGGCTCCCAAATATCGCCCTGGTGATAAAGTTTGGATTTCCTCTCGATTTCTTCGCCTGAAACAACCTTCTAACAAATTGGGACCACGATATGTGGGTCCTTTCCGAATACTGGGTCAGGTATGTTCCACTGCTTATCGGGTAGCTTTACCCAAGTCTCTCAAAGTCCATCCGGTATTCCATGTTTCTCTTTTAAAACCTGTGATGATTAACAGGTATTCTAAGCCTTTTTCTAAACCTCCACCGTTATTGGTGCATGGACATCCTGAGTTTGAGATCAGCCATATTCTAGATTCCAAATTGCGGGGCAAGAAATTGTATTATCTCATTCATTGGAAGGGTTATCCAGTCACGGAACGTTCTTGGGAACCTGCTCATCAAGTAAATGCTCCAATATTGGTCAAGACCTTCCACAAGACTCATCCTGATAGACCTGGTCCTGTCCCCCGGAGGGGCCCTTGAGGAGGGGGTGCTGTCATGAGCGCTTCCGTTCATCGCCGTGTCGCCGCGGCTCCCGGAACTCCTCTGTGTCTCTGACGTCATGTTGCTTAGCAACATGACGCTTTCTCTCACACCCCTCTGATGACGGTTACGCTCCTGCCCTTTAAATCTCGGCGGGAGATCTGAATCTGGGCCCGTTTGTTTGTTTCCCTGGATTGTGAGTACCATATCAGTTTTATTCTTCTGTGTACCGACTTCTGCCTGCCTGACCAAGCCTCTTGCCTAATCCCTACTTGCTGATATTTGGACATTGACTTCTGCCTGCCTGACCTTGCCTGTAGCTATTACCCTTTTGCTGTCTCTTGGATGCCGACTTCTGCTTGCCTGACCCTGTCTTTTGCCTATACCTTTTGCTTATATTTGGATGCCGACTTCTGCCTGCCTGACCTTGCTTTGGCCTTTACCTTTAAACCTATTCTTTGTTAAACAAGACCTGCTTAAAGGGACATTTTACTTTTACAAGCTGCAAAAGAGAACTTTGCCTTTCTGTTTGTTATACACCTGCTTAAAAGGGACATTTACTTTTACAAGCTGCAAAAGAGAACTTTGCCTTTCTGTTTGTTATACACCTGCTTAAAAGGGACATTTACTTTTACAAGCTGCAAAAGAGAACTTTGCCTTTCTGTTTGTTATAAACCTGCTTAAAGGGACATTATACTTTTACAAGCTGCAAAAGAGAACTTTGCCTTTCTGTTTGTTATACACCTGCTTAAAAGGGACATTTACTTTTACAAGCTGCAAAAGAGAACTTTGCCTTTCTGTTTGTTATAAACCTGCTTAAAGGGACATTATACTTTTACAAGCTGCAAAAGAGAACTTTTCCTTTGTTTTACAAGCCTGCTAAAGAGGACCTTTTTCAGAAGCTTCAAAGTAAGAGCATTTCCTTTTTGTTCTTTGTACTACTTAAAGGGACGTTTTATCCTTTGTGGCTTTCCTGCATTCTGGAACAATATTCATTTTTGTTATCTTCTAATCTGCTTCCTGAGTGGGTCACGTCCTGGATATTTCTCAGTGTGCTAGCGTGTGCTTTCAATTCACGCTAGCAGTTGGGTTACATCCCGGATTGATTCCAGAGCGGCTGACAATAACAAGTGGTAACAACGCTGCAAATAATTGTGCAAAACAACCTTGCAGCATTGATACTAATGTTTATTTCAAATATATAAAACACAGTATGCAAAATATGCAAACATAGTTGCAACCTCTATACAGAGTGAACAATCACAGCTGTAGTAGCAATTTAAACACTTGAGAATGTATTGCAAGTGAATTGTATCTTAATTAGGGATGGGCGAATGTGTTTATATTCGAATTCGAATGTTAGAACGAATGTTATTGTATAAATTCGATTTACATAATAGAATGTTGATAAGAACGAATATTCTTAAAAATTCGATTTTCTAATGTTATTTACAGTTTTCGAATGTCACATTCGAATTTGAATGTCACATTTGAATTTGAATGTCACATTCGAATTTGAATGTCACATTCGAATTTGAATGTCACATTCGAATTTGAATATTACATTTATAAAACACATTTGTAGACTAGAAACACTGTTTCGAATTTGAATGTCACATTCGAATCGAATATCACATTCAAATCGAATATCACATTCAAATCGAATATCACATTTATTAAACACAGTTGTAAACTAAAAATAGTATTTTGAATTTGAATGTGACATTCGAATTTGAATGTCACATTCAAATTTGAATAATACATTTAAAAAACACAGTATTAGCCTAGAAATACTATTTCGAATTTGAATGTGACATTGTAATTCGAATTTGACATTCGAATTCGAATATTACATTTAAAACACAGTATAAGACTAGAAATACTATTTAAAATTTGAATGTGACATTTCGAATGTAGCATTCAAATTCGAATATTACATTTATTAAACACAGTTGTAGACTAGAAATACTATTTCGAATTTGAATGCCACATTTAAATTTGAATATTACATTTCGAAATTGAATGAATACATAGCTAAATATTCTATTATTCTAAAGAATATTTTCAAATTTTATTGAAAAATTCGAAAACGAAAATTTGAAAATAGAATGTTAGAATGTTATATAAACATTCGAAATTCGATTTGAACAAACGAATATTTAAAAATCGAACTTTTAGAAACATTCGCCCATCCCTAATCTTAATACATCAATGCCTACTGGCAGTATAGTGATATCTACTATCAATACAGTACAAAGGAACTGTTCATAATGTTATAATGTTACACAATAATAGAAATAAGTGCATACAAAATAAAAATATATATAGATAAAAATGAGTAAACAGCAAGTCTCAACCTACTACTCAAACAATATACTCACTACTCATTTCTAGGTCACATCCCTTCATCAGGTGTAGGAACACAGACAATTTTGAAAAGCTATTTAATAAAAATGAATATAAATATCTTCTACATGAATATCCTAAACTAGTGGTCTTTTACCAAGGACCTGAAAAAAACATCCAGGATGTCTTATAGTGTCAGGTATAGATTCCCTATGCTGATTACTTTCTGAAACCTATGGTTTTGACTCTTGATTCCTATTTGAGGGACTCTACTGATACTATTACTAAAGTACAGAATATTTATTGGAAAGAAACACACAGTTGCATAACCCTAGACCTCTCCTCTCTATGCACTAGCATACCTCATGATTTAGGTATTGCAGCTATGAAGATTTGCCTTAATGATACAGAACTTACACTGTTACACCAAAATTTTAATTTAGAATGTATAAGATTCATTCTAGAAAATATTTTTTTTTTAATTTGAAGAACAATTTTACCTTCAAATAAGTGAAACGGCTATGGGGACAACTATGTCCCCCGAGTTATGCCAACTTATATATGGGTCTATGGGAAAAAAGTATATATATATATATATATATATATATATATATATAATAACAACCCCTTCAGAACAAATATCATATGGTGGGGGCGTTATATAGTAGACATCATATTGATCTGGGAAGGTGATGAGACTAAAAGAGAAAACTTTATTCAATATGTAAATACCAACTAATTTAATTTAAAGTTCACACATAAAGTCGATGCAAATAAATTGAATTCCTAGATCTCATATTATTCCACGAGGAAAATAAAATTCTGACCAAATTATATATCAAAGAACGGATATTTAAGAGCAGACAGTGGTCACCATCAGCCATGGATCAAAAATATCCCGTTCGGTCAATTTCAAAGACTAAGGCAAAATTGTACAAAAATATCAAATATTGAAAAACTCAAGAATTAAAAAAGAAATTAATACACAAGAAATATCCGAAAAAAATATAATAAAGTTAGAAAAATCAATAGAGATCAGTTATTAATTCCTAAGAAATCAAATATAATGATTTCATATGGCAATGGGGACAAAATGAAGAATAAGAACTCCAAGGGACAGTCTACACCAGAATTTTTATTATTTAAAAAGATAGATAATCCCTTTATTACCCATTCCCCAGTTTTGCATAACCAACACGTTTATATTAATATACTTTTTACCTCTGTGATTACCTTGTATCTAAGACTCTGCAGACTGCCCCCTTATCTCAGTGCTTTTAACAGACATGCAGTTTAGCCAACCAGTGCAGACGCCAAAATAACTCCATGGGAGTGAGCTCAATGCTATCTATATGACACACATGAACTAGTACTGTCTAACTATGAAATACTTTCAAAATGCTCTGAGCTAGGAGGCGGTTTTCAATGGTTTAGAAATCAGTTTGAGGCTACCAGGTTTAGCTTTTCAAAAGTACCACCAAGGGAATAAAGCAAATTTGATGATAAAAGTAATTTGGAAAGTTGTTTAAAATTGCATTCCCTATCAGAATCATGAAAGTTTCATTTTGACTAGACTGTCCCTTTAAGTCTAATTACAACTTTTAACGAGGCGGCCCCTGAGATTAGAAAGATAATAAGAAAATTATGGCCAATTTTAAAACATGACAAATTTCTAAAAAAGAGTTTGGGACCTGCTCCAGTTGTCACTTTTAGAAGGAATAAAAACCTTAAACAAATACTTGCTCCTTGCAAACTAAGACAACCTCTAAAAACTACAAAAAAAACTGGTAGAGGAAAATAGCAAAGGCTTTTTCAAATGTAACAGGGCAAACTGCAAGGGCTGTGAACATGCCTTTGACCTGAACAAAAACGACTAAAGTAATATATTTCAATGCTCTTTCAAATAAGAATTGCGTGATCAATAAACTGACAAATTGCAAAACTACTCATGTAGTATATTTATTAGAATGTAGCTGCCATCTCCAATATATAGGGTGCACAAAATGCCTCTATAAAAAGCGTTTGCTAGAACATATTAAAAACATTGAAGGCAGCTTTGAGGGACATAGTTTATCTAAGCATTTTAAAATTAAACACAAGCAAGACCCCTATGTTAGAACATGTACAGACAGCAGGAAGAGGAGGAGATAGATTTCTAAAACTGAGACAAAGGGAAACGTATTGGATCCATTATTGTATTGTATTGAATCACATTGAATCCAATGTGTCTCAATGAGGACATAGATCTAGTGGACTTTTTATAATTGATCACATTCTACCCGACCCTCCTTTTCTTCAAAAAGATTTGAAAAATCAAAGTCTATTCCCTTCAGAAACACAAGAGGGGCAACTAATTTTCTTGCAATAGGAATGACAAGTTCTTTACCTTCAGATCATAATAATTGCAGACAACATTCTATTTATATGCATACTTTAACTAGTCATCAGATTTAGACAAATAGCATCAGGCATACACATATCAACTAAAATAAATACCTTTTACATTTTTTAATTTCAAGCCATTATGTTCAGCTATTACATGTCAGTTAGTTCTAAACTCAACAATTTTGGCATTAATAGCCAAATACAATTCAAGGAAAATAAATATTATATCATAGTCCCTTTTTAAATAAAAGTTTTTTAATTCTTAACAAAATATAACAATTTTAGTATTTAGGTAAAAAAAATTGTATTTTATTAAATGTACACCCTTGAACATCAAGATGGGGTGATACATATTTCTTTAAAATTGAATGAAAGGTTTATTAAATATTGGGCTATTACTTTGCCCAAAATATTATTGTTACTTAAACTTTAATTCTAGCCTTTAAAATAACTTATACATGGAACTAACTATTAGTTATTGCGCTTACACCTAAGCTTATTAGATTTTATATTTATCTACTATACTTTTAGAAATGCCACTCAGGCAAAATAGGGATAGTATTGGAGTCATCTTTAGAGATACAACATTTATATTACATTTCCCTAGCTTTGTAAAATGAGCAGTTACAAACTCTATAACCGAGTCTTCTCTAAACTAGTCACCAATGACGGAATGGTTTTATTAATAAGGGCCACAATATATTATAAATGAAGATCAATACGCCATGTTACAACACCTAAAATGTAGGAAGTATACCTTTCTGATAACACTATGGTTACTGTGTTAATGATTATACACAATGTTTTCATTGCAAGTTTCACTTTTATGACACACAATATCCATATTGTTTATTATACGTTTATATAACTTAAATAATAGAAGTTATAATTTTCATGTCTTAGTGTCCTTATGTTAATTACTAACAAAGGCCCAGATTATGAGTTTTGTATTAGAGGCTATGCGGTGCTAACGAGCAGTTTTGTCTAACCACTCACTTACCTACAGCGCTGGTATTACGAGTTTTCAGAAACCCGTCGTTAAAAGACAAGAAGCGAGCGTTGAGCAAAATGTTGCTCCTTACCGCTCTCCAATACCAGCACTGCTTAAGTCAGCGGTGAGCTGGTCATACGTGCTCGTGCACAATTTCCCCATAGGAATCAACGGGGAGAGCCGGCTGAGAAAAAGTCTAACACCTGCAAAAAAGCAGCGTAAAACTCCTTAACCAGCCCCATTGATTCCTATGGGGAAACACATTTTATGTTTACACCTAATACCCTAACATGAACCCCCGAGTCTAAACACCCCTAATCTTACACTTATTAACCCCTAATCTGCCACCCCCTATATTGCTAACACCTCCATTATATTTATTAACCCCTAATCTGCCGCTCTGGACACCGCCGCCACCTACATTAAATGTATTAACCCCTAATCTGCTGCCCCCAACATCGCCGACACCTACATACTATTTATTAACCCCTAATCTTCCGCCCCCAATGTTGCCGCAACCTACCTACACTTATTAACCCCTAATCTGACGTCCCCAACGTCGCCGCCACTATAATAAACATTTTAACCCCTAAACTGCCACACTCCCGCCTCACAAACATTAGTTAAATATTATTAACCCCTAATATGCCATCCCTAACATTGCCGCCACGTACCTACATTTATTAACCCCTAATCTGCTGCCCCCAACATCGCTGCCACTATACTAAATGTATTAAAACCTAAATCTAAGTCTAACCCTAACCCTAAAACCCCCTAACTTAAATATAATTGAAATAAGTCTAAATAAAATTACTATCATTAACTAAATTATTCCTATTTAAAACTAAATACTTACCTATAAAATAAACTCTAAGCTAGCTACAATATAACTAATAGTTACATTGTAGCTAGCTTAGGGTTTATTTTTATTTCACAGGCAAGTTTGTATTTATTTTAACTAGGTAGAAAAGTTATTAAATAGTTAATAACTATTTAATAACTTTATCTGAATAAATCTGACAGCGCTCAACCTTGTGTCTGTGGCTCCTAGTATTATGGGTACCAGCAACCCTAAATAAATATAGTGCTAAAAAATATATAACTACACAGAGCGCCTCCTAAAAGGCAAAGACAACTGATTCTTTAAAAAGTATATGATATATTTTATATGCTACATATAGCTAAAAAATACAAATACAAATACAAATAAAAAAGTGGATCCACTGAAATTAACATTAAAATATATATTTAAAATCCTAATGACATAATAGATAAAATCACAATATAAAAAAATCTGCAATCAACTGATAAAAATAGTTAAACTGTTGGTATAGATTATGTTGGTAAGGATGCGTAAAAGAATAATATGAATAAGTTAGATGTCCTTAAATATGTAAGTTTCCAAAATAGCACTTCATTCCAGAGATAATAGTCGAAATTAAATTATATTCTTCTGATGTGTTGTATTTAAATGATAATCCTTAATTCTCCTTGGTAAACAGTGAAGAGTAAAAAAAGTGAAAAAAAGTGGAAAAAGGGTATTGTGATGAAAAATCAAAAAATCAAAAAAATCTTGAGAAAAATGGTGTGGTGGAAATGAAGTTGTGAATTCAAATTTGTGTACAAAAAAAAAAAACAAAGAAAAAAAATTAAATGAAAAAAATATATATTCTTTTAAAAAATGTGAAAAAAAAATATATATATAGAGATGTGTGAAGCTTTATCCAAATAGTTGTTGATAAGTGTTGAAAATCCAAATAACAAACTTATAAGGTGACCCTTGTGTGGGTAAAATATATAAAACGTCTCCTGAGAGGTGACTTATATGTGTAAAAGATTAAAAAATTGCAAGGAAGATCCTATATCTCAAAGATCAATTTCTTCAGTGATATACCTGTTAATTTCAGTGGATCCAATTTTTTATTTTTATTTGTATTTTTTTAACTATTTAATAACTACATAGTTAAAATAAATACAAAAGTACCTGTAAAATAAAACATAACCTAAGTTACAATAACACCTAACACTACACTATAATTAAATAAATTTACTAAATTAACAACAATTAAATCAATTAAATTAAATTAGCTAAAGTAAAAAAAAACCCACAAAATTACAGAAAATAATAAACAAATTACAAGATATTTAAACTAATTACACCTAATCTAATAGCCCTATCAAAATAAAAAAAGCCCCCCAAAATAAAAAAAAAAACCCTAGCCTAAACTAAACTACCAATAGCCCTTAAAATTGCCTTTTGCGGGGCATTTCCCAAAAGTAATCAGCTCTTTTACCTGTAAAAAAAATACAAACAACCCCCCCAACAGTAAAACCCACTACCCACACAACCAACCCCCCAAATAAAATACTATCTAAAAAAACCTAAGCTCCCCATTGCCCTGAAAAGGGCATTTGGATGGGCATTTTGCAGGCCCAAAGTCCCTAACCTAAAAATAAAACCCACCCAGTACACCCTTAAAAAAACCTAAAACTAACCCCCTGAAGATCAACTTACCGGGAGAAGTCTTCATCCAAGCCGGGCCCAAGTCCTCAACAAAGCCAGGAGAAGTCTTCATTCAAGCTGGGCGAAGTGGTCCTCCAGATGGGCAGAAGTCTTCATCCAGACGGCATCTTCTATCTTCATCCATCCGGCGCGGAGTGGGTCCATCTTCAAGACATCCGACGTGGAGCATCCTCTTCCTCCGACGACTAAAGATGAATGAAGGTACCTTTAAGTGACATCATCCAAGATGGCATCCCGTAGATTCCGATTGGATTCTATCAGCCAATCGGAATTAGGGTAGAAAAAATCCTATTGGCTGATGCAATCAGCCAATAGGATTAAACTTCAATGCTATTGGCTGATCCAATCAGCCAATAGGATTAAGCTTGCATTCTATTGGCTGGCGATGTTGGGGGCAGCAGATTAGGGGTTTATAAATATAATGTAGGTGGCAGCGGTGTCCGGAGCGGCAGATTAGGGGTTAAAATTTTTATTATAGTGTTTGCGATGCGGGAGGGCCTCGGTTTAGGGGTTAATAGGTAGTTTATGGGTGTTAGTTTACTTTTTAGCACTTTAGTTATGAGTTTTATGTTACGCCGTTGTATCATAAAACTCATAACTACTGACTTTTAAATGCGTTAGGGATCTTGACAGGGTAGGGTGTACCGCTCACTTTTTGGTCTCCCAGGACAGACTCATAATACGGCACTATGGAAGTCCCATAGAAAAAAAGACTTTACGAAGTTTACGTAAGTCGTTTTGCGGTAAGGCCAAAGAAGTGTGCGGTGACCCTAAACCTTCAAGACTTGTAATACCATTGGGTGTAATAAAGCAGCTTTAGGACCGGTTAACGCTGCTTTTTTACCTTAACGCACAATTCGTAATCTAGCCGAAAATTACTATAAGAACAATATGAGCAAATCATCAAATTCGCTGCCTGAATACCTTGTTATAAATGACAGAATATAGGAAGTAATTTTCAGTGCAGACACTAAATTACCTTGACAACGATGTACACATTGGTTCTCATTGGTTATATGATGCCCATGTTACATAATACGTCACACGTCGTCAAAATAACACCCACTTGTTTTTCTTTTAAATGTAGATGCCGGAGTCCATAACAGCCACTTACCTCTGACGAAGAAGTACTCCTTATACTTTGAAACGCGTAAGGTGTTTATCAAGTGGGTTGTTATGCTGATGAGAACCGGTGCTGTTACTTTTTACTAATCTGATCCGTACTTTTTAATTGATACTACATAAATCTTTTTACTTGCTGCTAATGTGCACTAGCGATTAAGCTCAGGACACCGTCACAGCTTTTTTCATCATTATCTGTTTCCCTAAGAATATATTGGGAGTTATTCTGCTTTTTTCATCATTATCTGTTTCCCTAAGAATATATTGGGAGTTATTCTGCTTATATCTTACCTCATTCTGATTGAGGTTAAAATGTGTGACTGTATATTTGTAAAGCTTTAATACATTTTACTGTGATTTTACTGTATCACACCATGCAATTTTGTATTCCATTTCTTTAAACTACATGTGTGGAGTGCAAAGATCATCCTCCTACTGAGATCATATTCCCCCCATGAGAAATCATATCTGACCATTGGTGGACAGACAAAGGGGCCTATTTATCAAATGTCTTGCGGACCAGTTAAGACAGTGCGGATCAGGTCCACAAGACATCGCTGAATGCGGAGAGCAATACGCTCTTCGCATTCAGCATTGCACCAGCAGCTCACAAGAGCTCCTGGTGCAACACCGCCCCCTGCAGACTCGCGGCCAATGGGCCGCCAGTAGGGGGTGTCAATCAACCCAATCGTACTCGATCGGGTTAAATTCCGGTGATTCCTGTCTGCCTGATTAGAGCAGGCGGACAGGGTTATGGAGCAGCAGTCTTTGTGACCGCTGCCCCAAAACTTTCAGACTCGCCAGAAACACGGGCCATCAAGCTCTGTTCGGAGCTTGATAGATAGGCCCCGAAGTGTGGTGTTACTTGCCTATCCTGGAGCATTCTCCTTCCTCATATGATTGAGGTTCAATCAGGTAAGCCTAAAACCATCTATTTTACTGAGATATATACATACTTGGAGTAAAAGGTGAAGGCGGAATCTATCAGGATTATATAATTGACTTGAACTTTTTTCTAAATAGAGAATACAAGCTCTGTGTTTCGAGAATTTCTCTTTATTACATTTATATATATATATATATATATATATATATATATATATATATATATATATATATATCTACATACTGTACACACACACATTTGTATTTTTATTTTTTTGTGTTATGTGCATGCAGATTTTTTTTTTTTTTTCAAATTGCTTTTGAATTTGAATGTTTTACACACCTCACTAAAAGTTCCACTAATGGCTTTGTCATGATCTTGAATTCATATTAAAAATAAGAAAAATGGTGGTTAATGAAGTGATTGTAATGGCTCAGAATTAAAAATAACAAACACAAACTCAGACATTGAAAAAAACATCCAGAAAAGTGATTGTCAGGAGTTCAATATACTGCATTGAGGTGCCAGTGTTATTTGCATATATGGAATCATGTTTAATAAGTAGTTTATTGTGTTCTTTTGATCCCTTAAATGTGTGCATCCACTAGTTCAGAAGAAGGAAACAAACAAAAAAGTAAACACAACTTAGTTGTTCCCAGCCTATTATTATAGTTTATGTGACAGCAAACTAAAGCCTTTTGGGGCACTTGGTAGAATTCATGTTTGCTCAGCCCAGAATGTAAAGCTGAGAACAAATGAGTTTCTGGTTTGTGATTTCTGGTGTGGGTTTGTGAGGCAAATAATAGATGCAAATTCTTATATAGGTGATTGTCACCTTGTAAGCAAATTCTTATGGAAGTGATGGTCAATTTGTAAGCATGAGCCCAGTGATATTACTAGTCTATTCACCATTAGTATATATAAAGGAAGAGCATATCTCTAAGGGTGTTTGTGCTACAAGAGGAACCGCTACAAGCTCTTAAAAAGCGTACATTGTATATCTGGATATTACTAATAGGTTTAGGAAGTCTATTGTGTCGGGGGGGGGGGGGGTTACGTGGTAGATTTCTCCTTAAATGGACAGTCTACTCAAAATTAAACTTTCATAATTCAGATAGGGTATGCAATTTTAAACAACTTTCCAATTGACTTTTATCATTAAATTGGCTTTGTTCCCTTTGGTGGTATTTTTCAAATGCTAAACCTAGGTAGGCCCCACTGCAATTGGAATTAGTCATTTAAAACACCACAAATTATGAAAATGTCAGTACTTTATGTAGCATATGTTTAGAGAGTAAGATTAGCAGATCTGCTCTTTCTGAGGGGTCAGCATATTTGAATGAGCATGTTTTCAGAGCAATGGTTTTTGATTTCAACATTTAAAACCAGCTGATAAAATACAAAAATAAACCTTAATGAGCTCTTTTAGGAAATGTAATACTTTAGCAGGTATAAAAAGTATACTGGGCAGTGTCCCTTTATTTCTGATTTTTTTTTTTCCTGTAAAGCCCACACAGTGTTCCCTGCATTGCATTTTGAGTGTTATTGGCCTTTTAGAATTACATCCAAAAGAAACACAACTCACAAAACCTTTCAGTCTCTTCTTAGGCACATAAGTGTAATTGCATTAGACTAATAAAGTGTAAATGATTGACAGTTAACCTAGTCAATGTCACTGTTTACATTTTCCATATCTTGTATGAACATAATAGCATTGGCCTTTTTCTTAATTTTAAAAGGGAGTTATGTTTGTATTTTTTTATTTTATAAATGCATAGTACATACCCAGGTATACACTTTGCTCTTGCCAATCAGAGACCGAAGGTACATATACACTTGCATTGATCTTAGTCACTTTGTAGCACATTACAGTAAAAATTACAACATTCTTAAATATTCCCCTTTCCAACCATTTTTAGGGGAGTGAAAAAAACACAATGGTCAGATGTAAATTACAGGGAAAATAAGAAAATAGATAATTAATGTACCTTGCATTGTATTTTCTTCACTATGTTTACCATTTTATAGGGGTGCACACTTTTCAAATAATTATTCCTCCAACTATAGGAGATTATTTGTTAACATAAGCCATACGATTAGATTTATCAAACAGCGGATGCTGCTTTTTACCCCCGAAGTTTCAGGTCCGCCTGAAACAAGTTAAGAAGCAGTGGTCGTAAGACCGCTGCTCCTTAAAGGGACACTGAAGCCAAATTTTTTTATTTCCGGATTCAGATAGAGCATGAAATTTTAAGCAACTTTCTAATTTACTCATATTATCAAATTTTCTTCATTCTCTTGGTATCTTTATTTGAAATGCAAGAATGTAAGTTTAGATGCCGGCCCATTTTTGGTAAACAACCTGGGTTGTCCTTTCTGATTGGTGGATAAATTCATCCACCAATGAAAAAGTACTTTCCAGAGTTCTGGATAAAAAAAAAAGCTTAGATGCCATCTTTTTCAAATAAAGATATCAAGAGAACGAAGAAAAATTGATAATAGGAGTAAATTAGAAAGTTGCTTTAAATTGCATGCTCTATCTGAATTACGAATGAAAAAAAATTGGGTTCAGTGTCCCTTTAACTCAGAGGTGGCGGACAGCAATCCGGGATGACTGATACCCCCTGCTAGCGGCCGATTTCACCAGAAATGCTTGTGCAATGTTAAATGCCGGCTGCGTATGCTTTCGACATTTAGTGATGTCGGGCGGACATGATCCGCTACAGCAACATTTCTTAAATCTACCTCATATTCTTAAATTCAGAAAAAAATCTACCTAGGAGATTATTCTAGATAATTCCACATCTTTCTATAGAAAAAAAAAATGACTTGTACATTCTGTTTTGTTCTACATTGTTTAACCATTTAAAAGATATCCCACAATGGGACAAAAGGGAAATTTGGTCAAGTTGTGTTAAAGGGATATGAAACCCACATATTTTTCTTCCATGATACAAATAGAAATTGGAATTTTAAACAACTTTCTAATTTACTTCTATTATCAAATGTTGTTGTTCTCTTTGTATCTTTTGTTGAAAAAAAAACTCAGGAGCGTGCATGTGTCTGGAGCACTATATGACAGCAGTTTGAGGAAAGGAAATAAGGTAGCCAGGCAGCCAAGTGATCTAGAAATTGAGTTGAGGAGCCAGGATGATGGTATATGACTGCAACACGTATAGAAAGAGGAGAGAATAAGCGAATCATGTGGGTTTCGAATGAGGAAAATGTGAGGGAAGAGATGCGATGTATTTGTTGAAAGGTGCAACGAGAGGAAAGTAAAATACCTACACCACCTCCTTGTCTATTACCAGACCTAGGAGTGTGGCTGAAGTGGAGACCCCCATGTGACAGAGCAGCAGTGGATGCTGTGTCTAGGGGAGAGAGCCAGGTTTCTGTTAGGGCCAGAAGGTTGAGGGAGTGGGAGATAAAGAAGTCATGTATAGAAGTGAGCTTGTTGCAAACAGAGTGAGAGTTCCAAAGTGCACAAGTAAAAGGGGAAGTGGCTTTTGATGCAAGAGGAATGTAAGTAAGGTTGGCAGAGTTTTGTTTTCTGAGTCTATGGGACGGTACACATGGATGTGCACGTCTAGGCAGTTATTGGGGACCAGGATTAGGGAAGATGTCACCAGCAGTTAGTAAAAGCAAGAGGGAGAGTGACATGAGATGAGATACAGATTTGCAGTAGTGAGACTGCTTTTGAGACAAGGTGCAGGGGGAGAGATAGTGTTTAGGAATAGGTAAAGTTCATGAGTACAAAAGTAAGGTGAGTTTAAGAGAGATGGGCTATGAACAGTGCAGGTGGAGAAGGAGTAATTGAATAATGTAGTTTGTTATAGAGACAGAAGGCAGCAAAAAGGAATAAGAAGATATTAGGCATTTTTACAAAAGAGGTAACCAGTTAAACACATAAGGCACAGTATTACAGTAGCAATTGCATAAGAAAACAGTAAGGTATGCCAAACATAATATTACAAAAGTACCTGCCTTTTTCTTGCCCCTTACCCAATACTTGTCCAATTCTTGTATAATTATATTGCTAGTGCCTCACTTATAATATTCACTTAATTCTTGTATAATTCTATTGCTAGTGCCTCACTTATAAAATGTTCACTTAATTCTTGTATAATTCTATTGCTAGTGCCTCACTTATAAAATGTTCACTTTGAAAATGTGAACATATGTTGTTATAGCAATGCACAGGCCAGTGCAATGCACAGGCCAGACTGGTGTGAAATATATGCAGGGAGGGCAGTCAGCTGAGTCCACTAAATTTAGTTGATTGCTAATCAAAGACAAATGGAAAGGCCAATTGGAAAGTTAGATTCTGGTCTGGTCAGGGTGAGATGTTAAGTAAACAGACAATAAAATTTGGGGGAGGTTAAGACTATGGAATAAGACAGCTATACATTTTAGAATAATATCAAGTAATGATAAGGATTGAACATCACATGGCAATTAAATGAACATTAGAAATAAGACATTGGATAACAGTACAAAAGATGTAGGACTAAATTAACAAACTAAAATCATTTGCTCTATGTAAATATTCATGTACCAGAAGAGAGTTGCAGGAGAGTAAAAAGCACTTTAAAATGGTGTATATTAAAATTGTAAAGTGTTTCCTGTCCCTTAAAACACTGCATCAGCATGATTTAGAATCTAATTTATTAAAGTAGGGCCAGGCAGACATGGACGGACATCTCCGGCCCTGTGCACCCAGTATTGAGGCTAGAGGGCAGCACTACATTGTCTGCATTAACATTGCACAATTCACTGCATGTGCTATGCCACCCCTGCTCATGAGTGGCTATCAATTTCCGGGTCATAAAAGTCTGATGGCTGCTGCTTCTTAACTCTCGGCTGTAGTCTTGCTTGTGTGAGTCTGTAGCCGAATACACTCAGAAGCTGCATTCAGAGCTTCTTATTAATGCAGCCCTATGTCCCCAGTAAAATAGCAGGTGGACAATATTCCTAGCCAGGGCACCTGTACGCACACACACTCATGGCTAGCCAGGAGCCATCCACCCCTCACATTTATCATTGCACTAGGCCACTACTTCTTAATTGGAAAATATATATTTTACAAAACAACCTATGCACGGTTTACAAACACTACAGGTGGTAAAAAAATAATCGCGCTCCAGTACAATTTAAATTTAAAATGTATAGAATAAAAATGCTATTTACCAGATGCTTTTTTTTATTTATGTTAAATATTAAGATGTAGAACCATATCAGGGTCTTGACAGCAAATAAATACTTAGAAGAAGAAATAAATATTTATAAGCTTGCTGTGCAACAACTGGTAAAATAAAATGAATCTTACATTTTTAGTTATTTTTATGACTTAAAAATTAATATTTAAAAAAAACAATCTGCTAATTAATTGTTATGGAAGTAATAATGATCTCCTTGGGCTACTACAGAAAAATGTGTTTGACATGGTTCTGTGGAAGGAAAAAAATGTCTGTTAAATAATCTAGATCAAACTGTTTTGTTTTTTTCTAATTTTACACAGGAATGTAATAAATAACTTCAGAAACAAATAATAATACTACTGTCTGACTCCATTCTCTCTTGCAAAGCTTATTGTACTGTACTCAAATTTAACAGTGATGCTCTTTGTACGGATCATTGTCCAGTAAATACTTGACTTTCCAAATTATTTCTTTATAATACATAGTAGATGGCAGAAAAAAAAGATATCACAAAATAAAATATGGCCATAAGTATATCAAGAGTTTTCCCTCTATATTTGCAACCTCTCCTTCCCCATAAAAGAACCTTTGTTAGATCTGGTAATAGGTAAACAAAAATTAATTAGGCCAAATAGTTCTATGAGTCCCATGTGTTCTATATTTCCCTGTATAGTTTCTTATTAGAAAAAGGCAGTATTTCTATATTTTTAAGAGAGTAAACTACAAGTGTATTAACTCTTTAGAAGGACATTTTGCATGGCTTTCAAATTTAAGATTATTTCAATACATTTGAAAAATTTAGAAAACCTAGTTATGATGGTTTTGGTTTTCTCCAATTGTTTTGCATTGTGTTACCTTCACCAGTATTTGGTATTGAAGGAATGCAACAGTGGTATAACAATACGTTTTTTTGTTATTATTTTAAACTTTGCAAATTCACTATACTTGACTTCTTAAAAAATTGAATATTTTAAATATCAAATTGTATGTTGGCATATATATATATATATTATACAAGGGCTTATACAACAGAGTGGTTTAGAAACCTGTGTCTGGCTACCATGTTTTTTTTTTCTCTTTAATTTTTAAATAAAGCTTTGCCAGATGATGACCATGATAAATTAATCTTACATGGCACAGTGCAGAGGTTTAGTAAGTACCGTAATAAATATAATATATATGATTTGGTGGTAAAAATTATTAGTGCCCCCAGGTTTGACTGTGGTATCTTATGTGCCCCCCCTATATATTGTTCCTAGAGTCGCCACTGTTTTGTTTGTATAGGTATGACACAAAAAAGTGGAGAAAAAAAAAGCCACCCAAAATAAAAAAGACCTTACTTTAAAAAAAAAATGTATCTACCCATTAACCCTAAAGGGGCATTTGTATGGGCATGGCCCTTAAAAGGGCAATCAGCTCTTTTAATGTCCATGAAAATAAAAAAAATCCCTAATCTAAAAAATAAAATTCACTCCAAAAAAACAACAACTAACACTAACACCAAAATAGGTACTCATCATTGCTGAAGTCCGGCGGCAAAGGTTTTCCTCCAGGCTGCTCCATCTTTATCCAGCATGGGACCATCTTCAATCTTCATCCCGGTCGGTCCCATGTGTCCTATATTTCCCTGTATAGTTTCATATTAGAAAAAGGCAGTAAACTATAAGTGGATTAACTCATTAGAAGGACATTTTGCATGGCTTTCAAATTTAAGACTATTTCAATACAATTGAAAAATGTAGAAAACCTAGTTATGATGGTTTTGTTTTTCTCCAATTGTTTTGCATTGTGTTACCTTCACCAGTATTTGGTATTGAAGAAATGTTACAGTGGTATAACAATACTTTTTTGTCATTATTTTGAACTTTGCAAATTCAATATCCTTGACTTCTTGAAAAAAAAAAAAAACTTTGGGTGTTTTAAATATCTATTTTAAATATTTGCATATATATCCATGGAGGATCCTCCATGCAATTGTCTTTTATATTGGGGTATCTTGCATTCCTATTGGCTGAAAAATTCAAATAAGCAAATAGGATAAGAGCTGCTTAAATCCTATTGGCTGTTTAAATCAGGGGGGTTGGGTGTTGTTCTCTTAGGAGGGACTTTATATTTTTTTGTGTTAAAGAGCTGATTTCTTTAGGGCAATGCCCTGCAAAAGGCCCTTTTAAGAGCTACTGGTAGTTTATTGTTGGATTAGGGGGTATTTTTTTGAGGGGTGGCTTTTTTATTTTACACAGGGTATTGGATTCGGATTAACCTTTTTTATTTTGGATAATTTTGTAAGTTTTTTCTGTAATGTTAAATTTTATTATTTTGTGTATTTTTAGAGTTTGTTATTTATTTATTTATTTATTTATTTTTAAATAGTAATGTAAGTTTTGTTATAGTTTAAGCTTCGTTTTTTTTATTCCACTTGTACGTTTTTATTTATTTTAAGGTAGTTATATTGTAACTTTAATTTAAAGTTAAGGGGTGTTAGGTTTAGGGGTTAATAGTTTAATTTTGTTTGTTGGGATGTGGGGGGCTGGCAGTTTAGGGGTTAATAGGTTTATTTAGTGTTGGTGATGTGGGGGAATGAGTTAATGCAATTGCTATTTCACAATTGCAGGTGTTAGGTTTATTGCAACATTTTTTCTCCATTGATCTCTATTGGGAATACGTGCATGAGCACGCAAATTCGGAACCATATCGCACAAAAAAAATAATTTTTAGGGTGACTTGTAATACCGGCGGTATAGAAATAGCATAATGGACCCATTTTGTGTGGTGTTTACGCTACGTCTATACCGCACAATTTGTAATCTGGGTCTTTATTTTGCTATAAAACCAGTTGTATCTTACAATGCAAGACAGAATACTAAAAATACATAATGGGTTAGCCTCCTACTGCAATAAAGCCTTCTTCAGACCCATGCCAACAAAGTTAAAACGGAACTGTGGCTGATCCAACCCATAGCTCACTACTAGTCTGAACAGTAACCAGCATACAAACTGCAGTAAATAAACTAAGATTCAAGCAAGCCTTGTGTGTATAGGCTATGCAGTCTCCTAGAGTAATACCCTTCCTCACACTTTATGTACCCCCATGCATTTCCCCCAAACAATCCAATGAAACCTTCTACTAAAATCTCCCCAACCTTGCAATCCACACATCATAAACACTCCGTAACATGAAAAGATCATCTTAACAGACAATTCCCCCAAATAAGAAAATAATAAAATTTAAAACAAAATCTAATGCTTCCTTAAAATTGTAACTAAATGTTCAGCCTCATTATGGGCATCATCAACAGTTTCTCAACATAGAGAGGGGCACATCTAAGATTTATTTTCTTATATAAAAAATGTAAGGTCATTCTGATTTTAAAATTCACTTTCAAAAATCCGTAAAAATTCCTTAAACATCCTCCAACTCTTATGTTTTGTAGCTGTTGACAATCTTTTATGAACTTGCTTAATTTTACATTATATCTAACCATCATGTATTAAACATTAGTTTAGTGATAATATAAAGTATAGATTTTAAACAAAAATGGAGATCCCACTTTACATTATTTTTTTTATTTTTATGTGTAGCAAACACACAGACAAATGGATAAATAATGAAAGTGTCAACTGTAATATTTTAGTATGTATCAGTTCAGGTCAGAGAAGATAAATTAATATCTGGCTTCTTATTTTTTTATCATTCTGGAATGACAGATTTCACGAATGGTTGATTTTGAGAGATCAGGGAGAAGTAAATTGTAATAATGAATTTAATAATTATTTAAGAGAACATTTTTACAACATCTACAAAAGGTAACACAAGTAAGTACCTAGCCTGCAATTAAACATGCACAAATGTATGTTTTAATATAGGAAAACAGAGCTCAACATAAATGTATTTAATTAAAGGACCACTAAATACAGTACAATTGCATAATTATCAAGTACAAAATAAAAAGACAAAGAAATAGCACTAACTTTAAATTTCAAAAAAGCAGTAGATATTTTTCTGACACATGTATTGTTTTCCCCCATTTGCTGCCCCCCCCGTATCATGTGACAGCCATCAGCCAATCACAGACTGGTATACGTATACCCTGTGAACTTGTGCACCTACCCAGTAAGAGCTGGTGCCTCAGAAAAAAATGATAATAGAAGTAAAATGGAAAGTCTCTTAAAACTGCATGCTCTATCTGAATATGAAAGTTTCATTTTTACTTTAGTGTTCCTTTAAGAAGTAATACTTACTGAGATATTTTGGCACTTGGAAGCATGTAACATTATCATTATATTACCATTGCAGTCCATATGACTGAATAATTTTAAACAAGTAATTTTTTATTGAGGTATTTCAAATAACATACATCTTATGCATTGCAAATTAAGAACATAACATGGTAATGGTGTAACAGTGTTACAATGAAACATAAATCTTGTATCATAACAAAAACCTCGTTTTTACAGAGGCCATCATTCCAGTGTTAGTTGGACTTCATAAGTGCATTTGGAATATCATAGTAGTAATAGAAATAAGACGGCCATTAAGTTGGTGTATTAGTCTAGCCTACCAGGGTATCTGAATAGTCAAGCACCACAGACCTTATGGGGTCATAGCTAATAAAGGGTCGTGTGTCTCTCTAAGTGAGACGGTTGGGGTGAGAGATCCCGTGTATATCCATCTGAGGGATCTCTCACAGTCTGTACCTGGTTGGTTTCAGTGGGGGAATTCCAAGACATCTCCTGGAAGTGGATTCAGGGTTGGATTCTATGGTAATGGGGGTGATGGTAGAGGGGGAAGTCAGTCATCCTAGGTACCTCTGTCCCTTTAGAGGTCAGTCTAATTATGCAGATTTGTGAGACCAGTTGGTATCCCACGGTTCACATGTCATACAGAAGTCCATCAGTTGGTTCCGTTCTCTGGATACATAATTTTCCATATTTTTAATATGGTTCATGCAATCTATCACTCCTTGCCACCTAGGGGGTTGTAGTTTTTTCCAGTTTCTGGCTACAGTTAGTTTGGTAGATGTAAGGATGCATATTAAAAGGTTTCATTTGGGTCTTGGGATAGTGTCTATTCCTAGGTGTATTATTGCCAGCGCAGGGGGGAGGGCCTCCCTGCACAATGCTGATACCCTGCTCCACAGACCATTAAACACTGGGCAGGTCCACCAGATGTGAAGTGGGGTACCTCATTCTCCGCAACATTGGAGAGTGGTCGGGGTAAAGTTTCTGCAGTTTTGTAGGAACGAGGTGCCATCTCGTGAGGATTTTAAAGTGTAACTCATATAGCGTGACACAGTGTGTAGCTTTTTTGGTATGGACTGAATCATTTTAATTGTGTGCTATACAAATGTAGTACATTATATAAGAAGGATTGTATATGTCACAGTTTCTCTCCCATTCATCAACTCCACACTGACAATCACCTTGCTCAGTAAGAAGAATAAATATGATCTTGTTAAGAGGCAGATCTTTTGCTGATTTTGATGTTTAATCAAAACATTATGAATAGTATAACTCTATTCTTTCCATTATGGGGTCACATGAAATATTTCTATGATGACTGATTACAGATGAAAAAAGAATTTGTTATAAGTCCTAAAAATACTTTTCAGAGATAAGGGTTTCATGTCATATCATGAGCTATAGGTACTTTGAGAGCTCATCACATAATGTGAAAGCTCCTCTACCTCATCAGTAAGTGGATTTCTGTACCAGGAAAGTGGAGGGAAACAAGGCCCCTCCTAAACATTTTCCTACAACATAATTGTTCATAATTGGTCATTGAGAAAGTAATGTTTTGCAAACGAAACGCGTTTGACCATGTCTGCGGCCTGTTTTCTACAGTGTGTTTCGAGAATTGCTTTGAAAGAATAAAGACATTTTTTAACAACCTTTTATCATCACTGTCTTTGTGAACTGGGTACGTTTGTTGCTGAACTATTTTTTCATTTTAAATTGGTGGTGGATCTCTTTGTTTTTGGCACAGACAGCGACAATTTTGTCATCAGTGACATAAAAAAAGGTGGGTGTACTGTCAGCGTTAAGATCACTGCGTTATACCATTGCAACCACATGGACTGTGAATCCTGGAGCGCTTCCCTGAAGTTTGTAGGCAAATTTTTCTACCATGTAGGGGAATGGAATATCCCAAAACTGAAAAAAACAAACAAACACCCAAACTCAAGCAATAATCCGACTGCATATATTCAACAGCGCTAAACCCAACATGAAATATTAAGATTTCAGATTCCAATGTTCTTCTCATAGAAGAGTGTTCTATTTTTATACACACATATATATATATATATATATATATATATATATATATATATGTCTCCAAAGAAAAGCAATCTCACCAAACTAGTTTCAATTAATAACCAGGGTGCAAACAGTGAAATGTAGAGCATGAAAGAAATTGCACTCTCTGGATTTAACCAAACATAAGTTTAAACTTTTGTTTGGTTAAATTCATAGAGTGCAATTTCTTTCATGATATATAAATATATATATATATATATATATATATATATTATACCTATACCTATATATCTATTTCTGTAGATATATAGGTATAGATATGAATTTTACATGAACAGTATCAGATACATAAAAATATATATATATAATAAAAATACATTATTTCTATGTGAAGAACATAGGAATGTGAAATATGCATTTTTTCGTGATTTCAATTTCATCACAGCCAAGTTAGCGCACATGAAAACTTAGTAATCTTCAAGCGTGTTATTGAAATATTAAATATATTGAAAAAAAATCATAAAAATTCATAAAAATTATTAAATATATTATAAAATATATATATGTATTCTATGAATTAATTAGAATATTTTACAGGATGTTTAACATATATAAGTTTATTACATTTTTATGTGTGCTAACCCGACCGTGTTAAAACCTAAATCGCGAACCTCGAAGCGCAAAACACATATTTTACATTCCTATGTTGTTAAGATAGAAAATAATATACTTTCGATTATTAAATATAAAAAAATATTTCTATATACAGTATAACTTTTGCTTACAATAGAATGACAGACTTAATGTGTTAAAAAAAGATATATGGCAGAGCCAAATCAGCATCACATATGCTCCCAAAAAAATCTCCTAATAAGACTAAAATAGTACAAAGATGAAAAGCTTGAGGGAGCGCTTTAAAGACTAAAATGTGTGCAGGCTATATTGTTAACAGTAAAACAATATAAATAAAACAATTTATTTCACAAGGTAGCTCAAAACAAATATATGCATATATATAAAAAAAGAGTCTAAAGATTGGCAAAATAGTCCCACAGTAAACAATGTTAAAGGGACACTAAAAAACATTGTACCTACAATCGCAATATCAATATATTATCATTTACTTTGTAACTTACATGTTGTTTCAAAGAAGTACCACTTATGTGAAATCCAATTCCAAAAATTTAATTATATCCAAACCCACAACTGGCTATAAATTTCCATCCTCCAAATATGACCAATAACCCAGGTTATCATAATGGCGGAGTATAGCCGCTATGCACATGCGCAATATGCTTAATCGTCATATTCTAAGCAAACCAGCAGCCCCACTGTAATTGTGGTATTACAGAGGGGATATGCCCATGCGCAAATCAAAGGATCGCAATACGCATGCACATGGTGACAAAATAGTCACTTAATTATATGCAAAAAAATTGCGATTGGATTGGAAATGGATTGAGAAATGGATTGAGATGAGATTGGAAATGGATTGAGATGAGAGAGAACCATTTAGAGGGTTGTCTTGAACGAAGTCATCAGAGAAAATTAAAAATGTATTTGATATGGCAGAGAAACATTATTGGAATATAAAAGTACGTAATTTATAATATATGCATGTTTGGTAATTTAAATTTGTGGTCACGGTGTAGACAAAAAAAGAAAGTTTTAAAAGGGTAATGTACTGGAAAAAAAAAAAATCAAGAAATATATCTAGAGCAATATATATATATATATATATATATATATATATATATCCAGAGGGAAAAAGATACAGCGGTCAATTTATCAAGCTCCATCTAAAGACCACTGCTCCATAACTCGTCCGCCTGCTCTGAGGCCGCGGACAGAAAGTAACCCGATCGAATATGATCGGGTTAATTGCCACCCCCTGCTAGCGGCCAATCTGCAGGGGGCGGCATTGCACCAGCAGTTCACAAGAACTGCTGGTGCAATGATAAATACCGACAGCGTATGCTGTCGCATTTATCGATGTGCGGCGGACATGATACGCTACATCGTATCATGTCCGCTCGCACATTAATACATTTACCCCATAGGGTGAGATTACATATGCGGCATCACCAGCAAAAGCCGGCGTCGGCTATTTTTAGAATGACGTATCGATCACATATACTTATTATATATATATATATATTTGTATGTGGCATGTCTATTTTACCCACCGGCCACTGTTTTTACTCCCATAAACTAACATAGAACCAGCATCGCAAGTTGGTATCACATAGTCAGCGCAAGGACTGACGTGGGCGAAGATGGAGAAATTTTACTCTATATTCACCTCGCCACCCATAGGCAGGCCAGCAAGCCTTGTGCTTAGTGTATGAGCACCGTAACTCCCTAAAAGCCTTAACACCTAATGTATGCACAATATGTACCTCTCAAACAGTCCTGCTGAGTCTTTCAGACTCTGTTTGCGTGTGGTCTCGCCGGACCGGAAGTGGCATCACTAAGTGGGCGGTCCCTTACTAGTTTCATGAACACTCTGTACACTTCATCAGTGGGTATCCCTCTGATGAAGTGAACCGAGTGTTCATGAAACACAGGGCAGGGCTGTTTGTGTGTATCTCCAACAGGACCTTACTGTTTTTCACTGAATCGCTTAACACCTAAGCCAGGTTTATTGAACTTTCACTAGCTAATTGAACTGAGCATTATTCAACTGTTACTAAATCAGCAAACGTTTAAAATCTCCATTGTGAGATATTTTACTCTGAGACATTTGTTTTATCTTGAAATATGCATAGGTGAAAGCCTGGATCTTTACACCTTACTGCATATATTTATTCAACAATAAATCCTCTTTTATATCAGCATTGTGACTGGAGAGTCATTTGTTTTCCTATGACAAGACGTAAACCATCTGAAATACTCTGATTGGGAGCTACAATTTCATCACCATTTCTATACCATACTACAAGAGGTGAAAGAAGAAAATAAAGACGCATCTTTAACACAGATAGGGATACATATCCCCTCCATGAATATCACATACCTCACATGTTTGAGGTCTTACAAGATGAGCAACTTTTTTGCATTTCAAAACATATCACCTTTGTGTGTACAGATTACACTATTGGTTGCTTTTTCTTTTTCTTCTCTCCCTTTCTATGAGCGCTGTTCCTGCTTAAACTACTGCCAAAGATTTCCCCATATTCACTGGTGATAGTGGATCCATCAGTGTCAGCTGCCTTAAAAAATACATCAGGAGAGACTATATGCAGTTTCATTTCATGCATTGATACACAGCGCAATTTTATACCCTCTCTCTCTCTCTCTCTCTCTCTCTCTCTCTCTCTCTCTCTCTCTCTCTCTCTCTCTTTGCTCATTGCTATATAATGCTTTCTACAACATTACATGAGAACAAATTTATAAGATTTTAAAAAATTAAAACACATTGTAAATATTTCTGTACTACTAGTGGTTCAATACACAAGGTTATAGTTTCATATGTTTATCCCCTTAATTGTTTTATAATAAACAATTTTGTAATAGCTTTAAATCCAGTTATAATTTTTTGTTATATCCGCCATTGTTATTATTAATTTTGACAGGTTAATAACTTGTTATTGCTTTATACAGTATAGTTCTTTCGAAAAACATAACAAGTTATACATGAAAATGCAATAACAAGCTCATCACTCAAAACACAATTTAATTACTCTTATCAAACAAAATGAGAAAAATGCTCAAAATTCCAAGTAATTTATTTTTAAGTTCATATAATTAATTTTTGTAGTGGATATCAGAAAAAGTGCATAAGTCAGTCTCTCTAGTAAATACTTGAAGTCATTTTATTCCTTGGAATCACTGCTTTCTTTTGTTTCTTCTATCCATCTGTCATAGAGTAAACTCATGTTTACAAGTGTTCTTTACGTAATACCCTCCAGCTTATGTTTTTTTTTTTTATAGTACTATTATTTGAGGGTTATTTCTTTTGTGATTTTTTTTTTCATAAAAATAAAATGATTCTCTGCACAAGATTGTTCTTTCAGTAATAGTAGAATATAACTTCTTTGTTCTTTTTAATTTCTCTGATTATCTTTTATTCTCTTCTGAAAATGAAAAAATAAAGCATTCAATTAAACACTAAACCCATTTTTTTTTTCTTCAGTGATTCAAATACAGACATCTATCAGTTTTATACAATTAGTTGTAGAGAATATTTTAGGAAATTATTACACTGGAAAGGCTGCAAAAGCTAGTAATAGGCAAGAAAGACAATTTCTATGTTTTTTCTATTTTCCTGATTCAGAAAACGTAATTTTTATTTCATGATTCAGATAGAGCATGCAATTTTAAGCAACTTTCTAATGTACACATATTATCATTTTTTCTTCTTTCTCTTGCTATCTTTATTTAAAAACCAGGGGCGCGATCCGATATAGATCGCAGTTTGCGGCACAAGCGAGGGAACCGGCGTCGCCCGCAGTTTCAGCTCGCAACTCGAGCTATCCCATATAAGTCGCCGTCAGATGCTAACGTGCCGTAAGTCTGACAAACCAGCGATGTCCAGAAATCTGCGCAAGTACAAATTTCTGGCGTCGCCAGTGACTTGCGGCACGTTAGAAACTGCCGGCGCCTATAAAACCTGACTAAAGTCTAAAACACCCGCACTGTCTAACACGCCTCCCTAACATAGCCCGACAAGTCTAACACGCCTCCCTAACATAGCCCGACACGTCTAACCCTCTATCCGCTATCCCCCCTCACTATCCTAACAATAAAAAAGCTATTAACCCCTAAACCGCCGCTCCCGTACCCCGCCGCAACCTAATAAAGTTATTAACCCCTAAACCGCCGCTCCCGTACCCCGCTGCCAGCTATATTATATCTATAACCCCCTAAAGTGAGCCCCTAACACCGCCGCCATCTATATTAAAATTATTAACCCCTAATGTAAGCCCCTAACACCACCGCCATCTATATTAAAATTATTAACCCCTAATGTAAGCCCCTTACACCGCCGCCATCTCTATTAAAATGATTAACCCCTTATTTAATCTACCTACCCCGCCGCCACCTATATTATCTATATTAACCCTAAGTATATTATAGTTAATATAGGTATTACATTATATATATTAACTATATTAACCCTAATTATATTAGGGTTAATATAGTTAATATAGTTACTATAGTATTTATATTAACTATATTAACTCTATCTAACCCTAACACCCCTAACTAAATTTATATTAAATTAATCTAACTAACTTATTAACTAACCGCGATCTGCTAAAATAAACCTAACACCTAACGCATGCGCAATGTCTATCTACCTGTCAACCGCGATCCCCCCCCCGAAATCCCTAATAAAGTTATTAACCCCTAAACCACCGCTCCCGGACCCCGCCGCCATCTACATAAACTAACCCCCTACTGTGAGCCCCTAAAACCGCCGCCATCTACCTTATCTATCCCCTAATTAGAACCCCTTACACCGCTGTCATCTACCTTATCTATCCCCTAATCTGACCCCTTACACCGCCGCCACCTATATAAAAATTATTAACCCCTAATCTAATCCCCCTATACCGCCACCAGCTATATTAATATTATTAACCCCTAATGTAAGCCCCTTACACCGCCGCTATCTCTATTAAAATTATTAACCCCTTATTTAATCTACCTACCCCGCCGCCAGCTATTTTATCTATATTAACCCTAAGTATATTATAGTTAATATAGGTATTACATTATATATATTAACTATATTAACCCTAATTATATTAGGGTTAATATAGTTAATATAGTTACTATAGTATTTATATAAACTATATTAACTCTATCTAACCCTAACACCCCTAACTAAATTTATATTAAATTAATCTAATTAATTTATAAACTAAAATATTCCTATTTAAATCTAAATACTTACCTATAAAATAAACCCTAAGATAGCTACAATATAATTAATAATTACATTGTAGCTATGTTAGGGTTAATATTTATTTTACAGGTAAATTGTTAATAATTTTAACTAGGTATAATAGCTATTAAATAGTTATTAACTATTTAATATCTACCTAGTTAAAATAATTACCCAATTACCTGTAAAATAAATCCTAACCTAAGTTACAAATACACCTACACTATCAATAAATTAAATAAACTACAAACATATATCTAAAAATACAATTAAATTAACTAAACTAAATTACAAAAAAAACCAAACACTAAATTACAAAAAATAAAAAAAGATTACAAGATTTTTAAGCTAATTACACCTATTCTAAGCCCCCTAATAAAATAATAAACCCCCAAAATAAAAAAAATTCCCTGCCCTATTCTAAATTAAACAAATTTCAAAGCTCTTTACCTTACCAGCCCTTAAAAGGGCCTTTTGTGGGGCATGCCCCAAATAATTCAGCTCTTTTGCATACAAATACAATACCCCCCCCCCCATTACAACCCACCACCCACTTACCCCTATTCTAAAACCACCCAAACCCCACTTAAAAAAGCCTAACACTACCCCCCCTGAAGATCTCCCTACCTTGTCTTCACCACACCGGGCCGAACTCCTGATCCGATCCGGGCAATGTCTTCCTCCAAGCGGCAAAGAAGAATTCTTCCTCCGGCGATGTCTTCCTCCAAGCGGCAAAGAAGAATTCTTCCTCCGGCGACGTCTTCCTCCAAGCGGCAGCAAAGTCTTCATTCTTCCGGCGGCATCTTCAATCTTCTTTCTTCGCTCCGCCGCCGCGGAGCATCCATCCCGGACGACTACTGAACTTGGAATGAGGTACCTTTAAATGACGTCATCCAAGATGGCGTCCGCCGAATTCCGTTTGGCTGATAGGATTCTATCAGCCAATCGGAATTAAGTTAGAAACATCTGATTGGCTGATTGAATCAGCCAATCAGATTCAAGTTCAATCCGATTGGCTGATCCAATCAGCCAATCAGATTGAGCTCGCATTCTATTGGCTGATCGGAACAGCCAATAGAATGCGAGCTCAATCTGATTGGCTGATTGGATCAGCCAATCGGATTGAACTTGAATCTGATTGGCTGATTCAATCAGCCAATCAGATTTTTCTAACTTAATTCCGATTGGCTGATAGAATATCTAGTTAAAATAATTAACAATTTACCTGTAAAATAAAAATTAACCCTAACATAGCTACAATGTAATTATTAATTATATTGTAGCTATCTTAGGGTTTATTTTATAGGTAAGTATTTAGATTTAAATAGGAATATTTTAGTTTATAAATGAATTAGATTAATTTAATATAAATTTAGTTAGGGGTGTTAGGGTTAGATAGAGTTAATATAGTTTATATAAATACTATAGTAACTATATTAACTATATTAACCCTAATATAATTAGGGTTAATATAGTTAATATATATAATGTAATACCTATATTAACTATAATATACTTAGGGTTAATATAGATAACATAGCTGGCGGTGGGGTAGGTAGATTAAATAAGGGGTTAATAATTTTAATAGAGATAGCGGCGGTGTAAGGGGCTTACATTAGGGGTTAATAATATTAATATAGCTGGCGGCGGTATAGGGGGATTAGATTAGGGGTTAATAATTTTTATATAGGTGGCGGCGGTGTAAGGGGTCAGATTAGGGGATAGATAAGGTAGATGACAGCGGTGTAAGGGGTTCTAATTAGGGGATAGATAAGGTAGATGGCGGCGGTTTTAGGGGCTCACAGTAGGGGGTTAGTTTATGTAGATGGCGGCGGGGTCCGGGAGCGGTGGTTTAGGGGTTAATAACTTTATTAGGGATTTCGGGGGGGGGATCGCGGTTGACAGGTAGATAGACATTGCGCATGCGTTAGGTGTTAGGTTTATTTTAGCAGATCGCGGTTGACAGGGAGATAGACATTGCGCATGCGTTAGGTGTTAGGTTTATTTTAGAAGATCGCGGTTGACAGGGAGATAGACATTGCGCATGCGTTAGGTGTTAGGTTTATTTTAGCAGCCAGTTTAGGGAGTTACGGGGCTCCAATAGTCAGCGTAAGGCTTCTTACGGCTGCTTTTTGTGGCGAGGTGAAAATGGAGTAAGTTTTCTCCATTTTCGCCACGTAAGTCCTTACGCTGCATATTGGATACCAAACTGCGCGGGTTTGGTATACCTGCCTATGGCCCAAAAAACTACGGGCGACGGCAGAAATATACGCGCGTAACTTCTAGGTTACGCCGTATATGTGATACCAAACCCGCGCAAATATTGGCGTCGCCGGCTTTTGCGGGCGACGATTTTTATCGGATGGACCCCCAGGAATGTAAAGCTTAAGAGCTGGCCCATTTTTGGTTCAGGACCTGGAATATGCTTGTTAATTGGTTTACTAAATGTAGCCACCAATAAGCAAGTACTATTCAGGGTTCTGAACCTAAAATCGTCTGGCTCCTAAGCTTTAACTTCCTGTTTTTTAAATAAAGATATAAAGAGAATGAAGAAAATTTGATAGTATGAGTAAATTAGAAAGTTGCTTAAAATTGCATGCTCTATCTGAATCAAATTTTTGGGATCATGAAAATAGAAAAAAATAGAAATTGTCTTTCTAGCCTATTACTAGCTTTTGCAGTCTTTCCAGTGTAAACATTTCCTAAAATATTCTCTACAACTAATTTGATAAAACTGATTGATTTCTAGAGATGTGTAGCCCAGAACATTTCATTTCGGAATATTCGTTTGCTGTACTATTCAGTTTCCGTTTTGCTTAAAACAAAATATTTTCATTAAACATTTACATTTGTTTTCATTGTAACAAATGTAATTATTTCAAAGCTACAGGTGAAAAAATTCACCTATAGCTATGATACTTTCCTTAATGTGCTCTCCAGAGCATGGAGAACATTTTAAGGTAAGTATAAAGCTCTTAAAAAAAATAAAGTCAATTAATTAATAATGGCGAGTTTCTTAAATATTTTAGGTTTTCTTTATTTTCATTGGTGCATTCATTTGAATTTTTGTTTTGTTAAAACAAAATGAAAATTCGATTTTAGTGACGAATGTGCATTCGTCTGAAAATGAAAGCACATCTCTATTGATTTCTATATTTTACTTAGAACAGCATAATAACTGATGAAGCTGGAGAGACTTGTGGGACCAGTGAAGTTGGAGAGGTTAGAGAGACTTCTCAGGGAATTAGTTTTACAAGACATTGGGATCTTTTTCAAACTTTTGGAAGAGCTTTATGAATGCATTTTTTTTAATAAACTCTTTTTAATTTTGAAGCAATTCTTATGAATAAACCTGGTTTCCTAATGATATCCATGTGCATTGTGTCATCAGAAAACACGCATACCACCTGTTTTCACATGATTTTTGACACATTAAGCTATTTTTACATTCATTTTATTCATCCTGTTTTAAGCATGTTCAGTTCATATTTTAATTTACATGAATATTTCTTAGTTCTCTTAAAATATTAAAGGCTATATTAGAAGTGATGCTCTATATGTTGTGCACGAGCGTTATCTGTTTTTTCCGCGTGTCAGAAATAGTGCATTTATTACATGTTGAAAGTAAACATGATTGCGAGAGTGCAGTCGCATTTTACACTCATCGGGTTAGCGTGGGTTTAGGGCGACTGAAGCCCTTACTCCCACACTCACCCTTACCATCTTAGGTACTGGCAGACAGTCTGCCAGTTTACAATGTATGGCTTTTTTTTATTTATTATTATTATTATTTTTCTGCAGTGTAGTGATCCCCTCTCAACCTCTCCAAAGAGTTCTCTAACCCTCCCACTACTGGAAGCCATCATTGACACTGGCAGCTGTCTGCCAGTACCTAATTTGTGGGCTTTTTTAATTGATTATTTTATTTTTATAGATCATTTTTTCTGTAGTGTAGTAGTCCCCCACCTCTCCTCAATCATTATGTAGGGTGTCCCCAACCCCCCATTTCACCCCTTTTATGTTGTGCAGTGCACCATTCCTCCCTCCCTCTTCCTTCAAAACTTTTTTTTTATAGGTAGGGTTCCTCCCACTCCCTCCCTCCCCCCCCCCCCCTCTGCCACTGAGCCACCCACCAGCCTCCCACCTAACCTCCCACACCTCCTGCTGACATCAGCTGATGATCATAGAGACAGTGATTAACACAGTGTCACTGTCTGTAACAATCAGGCCTCTGCCTACATATGGAACTGGAGCACCGGTCGTGCTCCATTATCATATGAAGGGACATGCCTGCAGCTCAGGAACAGCATCTCTCGGCTGTCACTTTACTGATATATCTATTTATAGCGAGATATGTATATGAATATATATATTCATATACTGTATATATGTCTAGATATCTTGAGATCTACTGTATATGCGAATATCTGTTTTAAAATCCCTCTGAGATATTGTTTAATGTTCATAAAATTGTAATATAAAATAGTTTTATTATCTCCATAGTTAAACATATCTGTATACATATAAATCCATGTTTCTCTATATATGTGTATGTATGTCAATGTAAAATCCCTTTTGTCTGCTTTTTTTTTCTAACACCCGAGATCGCATATCTGTGATCCCTTATAACTTTTGTGTGTAATATTTTTTTAAAAATATTTTTTATTAGACAGTGTTAATATGAGTGTAACTGTACTTTGTAATGTTTTTTTGAAGTGTTTCGTGAAACTGAAGTGTTTTGCAAAACCATTAACTACAGCTCTTCGAGCGCGGAGAGGATTGTTGCGTAAAAGGTGAATGTGCTCCCGCAATCGTGATTTTTCAAGACTTATAAAACTTGAGCTATGGAAATTGATTGCGAAAAGACCATATCGCGCACGCAAAAAAACCATAACGCGCAACTTGTAATCTTGCCCGAAACATTTTATCCACTTAAGAAGAAAATCATTAATATTCATTTGTTTCCTTTAATTAAGGGGTTAATGCTTACCTTAAAGTGTTCTGGAGAGCGCGCTAAGCCCAATCCTCTTCATGCTAGAGCGTGCTCGGCTCTCAGGACTTGCACTAAGGTTAGTGCAGATCCTGGAAACTGAGAGCATTAAGTCTGCTGTTAGCGCGGCTTGAGGTCCTGCAAAAAGAGTAATGAGTTAGCGTGCTCTCCAGAGTGCATTAAGGTAAGTATTGTAGCTACAGGTGAACTTTTCATCTGTAGTTTTGAAACATTTACATTTGTTTTAACGAAAACAAATGTAAATGTTAAACTAAAACTAGTTTTTATTAGAATAAAGAGGCCACAACTTATCTGATCTTGTAGAACAAGATTTTAACAGTTCTTATACTACAAATTGTGAAAACGATGAGTGATGAAGTTTACACCATTGCAATTATGTAGACACAAAAACTCCTTGCGCAATCTCTATTACTGTAAGTAAAAGGTTCATGATATTGCAAACAACAATTATTATTAAAAAAACAACAACATATTTTTGGGACATCTAATTTCTAAATAAACCCATTGAAGAAGTCAGGGTTGGCAACAAACAAGAACAGCAAATGTTTAAATGTTGGCCCCAATCCAAAGACTCAATTGTCAATTGAAATCCTGTTTATGAAGACAACAGTAATGAAAGTGACAATCAGGAAAATGCGAGTATCAATAAAAAAATACTTTTCAAAACTCTTCACAATTTCAAAATTATTGGGGTCGTAGTTTCCGTTTTCTTACTTTTCCTGCTGTATAGGATATCACATTTTAAACACATATACTTATGTAAATCTGTGCCATGCCCACTACAGGCATACTATACAATAGAGATGAATGGAGCTTTACTTAAACTAGACCAGTGTTTTTCAACCAGTGTGCCGTGGCACACTAGTGTGCCGTGAGAGATCCTCAGGTGTGTCACGGCAGACTGACAACAGTGTGACATATTTTTTAAACTTTGCTTGTTTTTTACTCCCAGTGCAGGGATAGTTTGTAGGAGACATGGCATAACAGCACAATACATACAGTATGTATGTGTTTGTTGTATGTGTATATATATATGCTGTATTAGGCTACAATGTGTGATTTTTTTAAAATTTTGGGATGGTGGTGTGCCACAGGATTTTTTAATGTAAAAAAGTGTGCCACGACAAAAAAAAGGTTAAAAATCACTGAACTAGATCATATATACAAATACACCTCCTAAACATTGTTTGTGGCCATTTCACAGTGTCTTGCACATTTGCAACACTATAAAATGACTCCTAATAATCTTGAAATAAGTGCAAATACTTAAAAAATGTGATTTCAGGACTTTATCAAGTGCATTTAAGTGTTGAATTCGATAAATGTAAAATGGTCTTAAAAACCTCTTGTAAAGTATCAAGAACATGTATTGTGATCATTGAGATAATTGCAGCTCTATGTAAAAATGTAAGCCAAAAACAGGTTATCTGCTCAGAGAAACACCCAAAAGCTCACAATCATGATCGCCTCAAAATAAAAAGTGCCAAAAAACAAAGCCAATAGATTGTGATTGCCCCTATAATAAGGTTTTGTGATTTGGAATATTAAATTCTTACGTCAGAATGAAATTGTTTTTTTTAATGATAGACAATTTTACACACTTTTTCACAGACTAGCCATTGGAGACCGTTTCTTACAGATTTTTAAGTTGAATTTAGGAAATCAAGATGCCCAATATAAATTATGTAACTTAGTGCTTGCAATGTATTGTAGCATCACATTTTTTTACAGGATACTGAAAGATTAGAATTGAGACTATTGCCTTGTCTCAGGCTGTATGATGTATAAAATAAAAATGAAAATAGTTTAATGATGTCTAAAGCAATATCATTTCTCTTATCTCATAGTAATATAGCTAATGCTGAAACAGAATAACAAAAACAAACATACAAAAATCAAATTAGTCCAAATTGTTTTATTTAGAATTGTAATACTTACTAAAAATACAACCTTAAACAACAGAAAATGTATCAAATTTAAAATGAATTATAAAAATCCTGATGCATATATCATAATAAATCAAAGAATGACATTTCACAAAATGCATACAGGATTGAAAACTAAGCTGCATATTGTAGCAACAGGGTCACTACATAGACACTGCCCTGATATTACAATATTGTTTGACCATGATCAATAAAAAACTTTTAAAAACGTACTTAGAAGCTCTTAAATTAGCACTGTTGATGATGTTAGACTGGGACACCCAGTGAAAGGGGTTGGGAAATCAGGAAGAGCAGACACCCCACTTCCTTGCATATGAAAAGACAGATTATACTAACAGGGACAGCAGACGTCTGTAGACTTGGGTCTACATCTGATACTTTGGGGCTTGGTTAGGAGTCTGAAAATCAGCACAATGTTATAAAAATAAGTAAAACTATACAGTGTAACAAAACACCCCCAGCAGGGCTACATAAATTGATCATCTACAAAACATTTATGCAAAGAAAAATCTAGTGCACAATGTCCCTTCAAGAATGCTCACCAGTCCTTCTATTTCCCTTGTGGAATTATTTAAAGCCCCTTTCTACCCTCATAACAGGGTGTCTCGCTAAGAGGCGTATACTGCATTTTCATATGAGAAGGAGATGTATACATTACAAAAGTGCACAATTAAAGTTGTAATCATAAAAATCATACAAAATGAATAATTTATCCATTCACACATAAAGACGCAGGAAAAAATATATAGTTAAAGTGCATCAAAAGTTGTAACAAAATTATTCACCAAAAATCGTATTTTATCAAAAACATAAAAGGATTAGATTACAAGTGGCGTGCTAACTGTAGAATGTGAGCGTTTTTTCTCTGAACTTTGCATGTGGCAGAAATAGCCCACATATTACAATTTGAAAGAAAATACGTTCGCTCGAAGGCAATTATAATTTACACTTGTCAGGCTAGCATGACTGCAGAGCTCGCATAAAGGGTAGGAGAAGAATAAAGTTGCATTAAAGAGACAGTCTGGTCAGAAATAAACTTTCAAGATTTAGATAGGGCATGCAATTTTAAACAACTTTCCAATTTACTTTTATCATCAAATTTGCTTTGCTGTCTTGGTATTCTTTGTTGAAAGCTAAACGTAGGTAGGCTTATATGCTAATTTCTAAGACATGAAGGCTGCCTCTTATCTCAGTGCATTTTGACAAGTTTTCACAGCTAGACATTAGTTCATGTGTTCATGGATAAAATGCAAGTCACTCAACATAACTGAAATAAGTGTCAGTCTGCAGAGGCTTAGATACAAGGTAATAACAGAGGTAAAAAAAAGTATATTTATATAACCATGTTAGTTGTGCAAAACTGTGGAATGGGTAATAAAGGGATTATTTGTCTTTTTGGACAATAAAAATTCTGGAGTAGATTGTCCCTTTAACCACAACATAAATACATGTAAAAGTACAATTACACTTATAAACACTGTCTAATAAAAAAAAAATATATATTTTTTAAAAGTAAGGGCTCAAATATAGATGGTATAAAGTGTTTGGAAAAAAAAGGGATGCAAGGGGCGTTAACACATATATGCATACATAGGGCTCCATGTACTAAGCAGTCAGCGAGCTACCCGCAACAAATCTCGCGTCAAAACTCGCAAACTGATATGTACAAAGCCGTCAATTGTGTTAAAACTCGCATCTTTAAAATTGCGAGCGTACTTATCCGCCAAACCTCGCTACTGCTCCATTTTTCACTGTAATTAGACACATTTGACCACCAACTCGCCAAAAAACGAATGTACTAAAAAATCTATTTGTCCGCTCGCTACAATTTCCGCTCCCACCTCGCTATTTTTGCCTCGCCACCTTTTAGGTGGCGGGCAAGGTACAAAACAATAGGAAAGTCAATCTAGACGCCAGTCTAGACATATATAAAAGGCAGTAATATCAGCATTGTACTTACAGCATAACTGGCGTCTAATTTGTCTCTCATTTCCATGTACATAAATTGCGCCCAATTTGTCGACTGTAATTAAAGAGTAATCTATTTAAATTTGTATTGTTAGTTGTCAATCTTTATAATTATTTTTATATTAATATTTATATATTATCAGATCCAGATGAAGCCATATCCAAATTGTAAATAAATATTACAAAAATAACGCTCTGTTATCACTCTTCAAAAAAATTTGAACAATAATAAAGTTGTTTAGATAAGTTGAACTTTTATAGGAGCAAAATTCTATTCCCGCGACTACTATGATGTTCGTGACACCTTGCATGTCACGTGTTAATAATTGGCCAGACAATTCAACTAAAAGTTAAGTACCATCAGCTTAGTCGCGGCGAGCGAGGCGTCAAATTTATCAACAATCCGCAACTGCTCGCGGCGGGCTAGACTTGTCTATTTATTGGGGGAATATTAGTACATAGCGACAGCGGACACCATTTCGCCCGCGGCGAGTAACGGCGAGTTTATCCGCGTCTACAATGACGGATGAATTGACGGCTTAGTACATGGAGCCCATAGACATGTTTAAATATGTTATGTACATACACTGACAAGGGCACTATAAAGGCAGGTTCCTCTTATTTTTAAGATATATAATATTGATATATTTTTACTCAGTAGTTATTATCTCAATAGAGGAGTGGTGCTAGCATTATATCTGATTTTGCAAGAAAGCTATGGACAAGTTTCCACAAACAGAAAATGCTTGCAAGCACTCTATGCCCAGACTAATGTTGGAGACAAGAAGGTGTATAATAAAATCTAACTTTTAATTAAGCTATTAAAAGATGGGTAAACAAAAAAAAAACTTAAAATCCCTATCATGAGCAAATAGTCGTATCAATATTACTGTATCCCTGGATAGTGGGCTATCTATTGTGATTATTGTCTCAGAAGACACTCTTGTATTATTACCTTCCTTATATTGTTGAACACTATATAGTTTCTATATAGGAAATAGTTATGTTGCTGAGCCAGTACTACCTCTGGAAGTTAGTTGTCTGGTTAGATAATGTAGCTTCTAACTAGAACTTAGGAAGGGACGATATTGCATAAGTATTTATATAGTGTAAATATCTTAATGTTCCTATAACATACAAATCAGTTGATAGTAAGGTATTTGTAATACGGGTATTTTATTTAAAATACCCCCAATTTTCTTAACCTTTTGGTTTATAACAATAGTTATACTGATTGTGTCAAAGATATTGAAAATATTGTTGGGTTGTGGTTATTTGCCACGTGTTACTTATGGTGATGGTGTCACTTATAAAATTAGATATTATATACCAGGTAATGGCACCAAATTTAACTTACAATACGATATCAGTGATTGAGCGTTTGTGTTGTGATTTATATTATGGTTGCAATATCAGGTAATAGCACCAAATTCAACATTTACTCTGATGAACGTAAATTAATGTTTAATTTATTCTCATTACAATATCAGTGATTGAGCGTTTGTGTTGTAATTTATATTATGGTTGCAATATCAGGTAATGTCACTAAATTCAATATTCACTCTGATGTGCGTGATTTAACGTTTTCAGTATATTGTATTCAAATTATGGTTGCAATACCATATAAATATGCTACTATTTCGCCCATTGGCTTATTTTGTATTGTATTGATTGATATCTGGTGAACTGCAAACCCAAACACAAATTATTCAAGGTTTGCGTTTTTTATTTGGTATATTAATAATATCCAGGGTGGTTAAATGTTATATAGTAAGTCTAGGCAACAATTTTGCCATCCACAATTGTGAAAGTTTGTGACCCTTCGTATTATGTATTTTAGGCAGTCGTATTATATATTTGTGTAATTGTATGATAATCCCTTTATTACCCATACCCTAGTTTTGCATAACCCACACAGTTATATAAATACACGTTTTACCTCAGTAATTATCCTGTATCTAAGCCTCTGCAAACTGCCCCCTTATTTCAGTTTTTTTGACAGATATCCATTTTAGCCAATCAAAACTGGCTCACTGGAACTTCACGTGCGTGAGCACAGTGTTATCTGTATGACCCACATGAACTAATACCCACTAGTGGTGAAAAACGGTCAAAATGCCCTGAGAGGAGAGGCGGACTTCAAGGGCTTAGAAATTAGCATATGAACCTCCTAGGTTTAGCTTTCAACTAAGAATACCAAGAGAACAAAGCAAAATTGGTGATAAAAGTAAGTTGGAAAAATGTTTAAAATTACATTCTCTTTCTGAATCATGAAAGTTTATTTTGGACTAGACTGTCCCTTTAAGTATTTGTGTGTTTTACTGTTTATGTACTGTACATATTTAACATTTACAATGTTCTTCACTTACAGGATAATATACATTTTATTGTAAATACATATTTCTATATATATATATCTATTTATACATATAGCTGTATATCCATTTCTATAGATATATAGGTATAAATATGTATTTAACATTAACATTATCAGATATAAATATATATTTAATAATACTAAGTACATTATTTCTATGTGAAGAATGCATATCAGAGTTCACGATTTAGGACATAAGCAGTCGGGTTAGCACACATGAAGAATTACTAACTTCAATACGCGTTATTTAAATATTACATATAAATTATAGATGTTATACTTACTGTAAAAAATATAGATGTATTTTATGAATTATTTAGAATATATTACATATATTTTATGTTTAATGATTTTTAATAATTTTTATCAATATTTAATTTGTACTATTTCAATAACACGCATTGAAGTTAGCAATTCTTAATGTGCGCTAACCGACCGTGTTTGTCCTAAATTGCGAACCGCGATCTGCATTATGCATATTTTACATACATTTTTTTAAATAAAAATGTACTTTTTATTTTATATATATATATATATATATATATATATATATATATATATATATATATATATCTATATATATATATATATATATATATATATATATATATATATATGATAATGTTACACATTGGAATGTGAACTATTAATAACACCTGTCAGGGTTGGCGCTCGAGTATAAGTGTTTTTTCAGTTTGCACTCTCTATTGAATTCTATGGGGAAATGTTAATATGGTTGCGATATTTGGTTTCGCTTGAACTTTCTACATTTAACTTGTAATACGAGCACAACCCAACGTATGCAAAAAGCAAAGTTAACCTGCTAGTGGGAGCGCAAAATAATTTTTCACTCTCAGTCTAGCAGAAAATGTCTATGTAAATTACACAGGAATAAATCGTAATCACTGGATGTGCAAAAACACATAAAAATATTTGTATTTAAAAGTACAAAATACAAAGAATAATTGTTTTTTTTTCATAAACTAGGCTGAACATAGTCTGAACATGGGCATGTATGACATTTTCTCTCAGATCCCAGAGTAATTCCCTAAATTCTGCCATACAGTTCTCACAGTTTTTTCTTGGAAATTAAATGGTGGCGTGGTTGTGACAACATACTCAAAAACACATGTATTTGAAAATATAGGAGACTGTAAGATACTATACGCACAAATTAGGGCAATGTGATTTATTTTGGCGGCTGAATTTAATTTTTAAAGTGCGCCCCCTGCTCGCTGCTAATTTCGTCCTACACAGCTTAGTTTCCCTTTTTCTTTAAGCTCCATTCATTTCAATAGGATTCATCTCAACACTAGCAGGGACTCCCCCTTTCTTAAAATATTTCCTCCAGGGCAGCCCTTGCAAAGGTCTGTGTAAAAAACACGTTTGATCTAGAGAGGTTTAGATAATTGGCCCATTAGTTTGAAATTCAAATGAGTAGTAGATTATTTCTGACAAATTTAAAATGTAGTTCTATTTTTCCTCCCACTGCATCATGTGACAGCCATCAGCCAATCACAATATATAAATATACTCTGTATGTTAGCCCTTTCTCAAGTAGAATAGTGGACTAAAACCCAGTGTGGATAATCAAATCATTCTCAATTTTAAGTTAACATTCACCATACAATAAATCATATTAATGCCCCAGTCCCACTTTAATGAAGCCTAACACTAGCTGACCAAGCTTCCAAAAACCCCAACAATTTCTAACCGCAACTGCAATTAAGTGGACAATAAACACAGGTTGTAAATTGCTTAATAATACAATTTTATATTTACAAATAAGTTTGTAAGGAAAAATGCAGATTTATTTAGACAAATGAGTATATTGTTCATGGTTTGTTTTTTTCTTTTCACTGATTTCCCTGTCCCACAAAACAAAAGGACACTTGCTACCCAATCACAAAGTAATACATATATTCAGGATTTAAGCATGTATTGGTGTGGGGATGAGGCTCTTACAAATTTTTACCTTTACTGCTGCAAATGTTAGAATGACACAATACCCCTCATTTGAAACAGGAAAATCTACACTTTCAAGTGAAGGTTAAATATCTATGCAATTTATAAAAATGGTACTCTGCTGCAGCAGCAAAATTAGAGTTTTAGGGGCGGGGAGATCTCATTAACAGATCTTTTCTTTCCCAGGGCAGTGCCCTAGAGGTAGGGGTGGGCGAATGTGTTTGTATTCAAATTCTAATAATAGAATGAATATTATTGTAGAAATTGGATTTACATATTATTATTATTATCGGTTATTTGTAGAGCGCCAACAGATTCTGCAGCGCTATAAACATAGGCGGAATACAATGAAACATTTATAGGGATCAGATAGGTAAAGGACCCTGCAAGAGTGACACTGTTGTAGTCAGCTCTAAAGTAGGTGATCTACAAACAGCATGGCTTACATGCTAAGGGGGTTCAAGGGGGTTGCAATGGAGGAGAGGAAACTGTATAAAGAAAGGTTAATGTATGTTGCATGCATCCCTGAACAGTAGAGTCTTTAAAGAGGGCTTGAAGCTTTCAAAACTAGGGAAGAGTCTTGTGGAGCAAGGCAGAGAATTCCACAAGATGGGAGCCAGTCTGGAGGAGTCCTGTAACTGGGAGTGTGAGGAGGTAACAAGAGAGGAGGAGAGTAGGAGGTCATGAGCAGAGTGAAGGGGACGGGAGGGAGAGTATCTGGAGACAAGGTCTGAGATATAGGGGGAGAAGTGCAGTTGAGGGCTTGTCAGAGTGAGAATTTTGTGTTTAATCTTGGAGGCAAGAGGGAGCCAGTGAAGGGATTGGCAGAGAGGTGAAGGAAGTGACATGTATGGAAGATGAGCCTGGCAGAGGCATTCATTATGGATTGTAAAGGAGATAGGCAGCAGCTGGGGAAACCAGAGAGGACAGAGTTGCAGTAATCGAGGCGGGGAAGGATTAAAGAGTGGATTAAAATTTTAGTTGTGTCTTGTGTAAGGAAATGTCAAATTTTAGAGATGTTTTTAAGGTGGAAGCAGCAGGATGATCTACATGGCATACAAATGATATTGGAACCCGTGTGACTGACTTTATTAGGGAACCTAATGATGACTTGTAGATCGAGAAGAAAAGGGGACCAAGGACAGAGTCTTTCGGTACCCCAACAGAAAGTAGTGATGGGGCAGAGGAGGCCCCAGAGAAGGCTACACTAAAGGTACGGTTTGACAGGTAGGAAGAGAACCACGAGAGGGCTGTGTCACAAATGCCAAAGGAGTGGAGGGTTTGGAGCAAAAGAGGGTGGTCAACAGTATCAAAGGCTGCGGACAGATCAAGGAGAATAAGCAGAGAGAAGTGGCCTTTTGATTTTGCTGTAAATAGGTTGATGGTAACCTTAACGATTGCTGTCTCTGTGGAGTGATGGGGACGAAATTCAGATTGCAGTGGGTCGAGAAGAGAGTTTAATGTAAGGAAATGGGATAGGCGTGCATATACTAGCTTTTCCAGAAGCTTTGAGGCAAGAGGGAGTAGGGAAAAAATACGGTAGTTGGATTGGGATGTTGGATCAAGAGAAGGTTTTTTGAGGATAGGTGTGACCAGTGCATGTTTCAGAGATGAAGGAAATCTACCGGTGCTGAGGGAGAGATTGAAAATGTGTGTGAGTATAGGGGTAAGAGTAGAAGAGAGGGAGGTGAGCAGCTTTGCGGGGATAGGGTCAAGAGGACAGGTAGTGAGGTGAGAGCTCAGTATAAGTGCCAAAACCTATTCCTCAGTAACAGGGGAGAAAGATCTAAATGTATGGCTATGTGGGTTGTGGTTGATTGCAAGCGTTTGAGGGGGTGAGAGAATGGAAGTATGTTGAGAGCTGATTTTGTTTCTGATGGAGTCGATTTTGTTATTGAAGTGGCTGGCAAAGTCTTGAGCTGACAGAGAAGTTGTATTAGGAAGTGGGAGTGGGCAAAGAGGAATATTGAAAGTGGACAACAGACGTTTTGGGTTTGAAGAATGAGATAAGAGTAGATGAGTAATGTTGCTTATGGAGAATAAGGGCAGAATAGTAGGAATTCAAAATGAACTTGTAATGAAGGAAATCAGCTGAACTCTGAGATATTCTCCAGTGCCGCTTAGCAGTACGGGGACATCTGCGTAGGTACCGTGTCAGAGGAGTATGCCAGGGCTGAGGATGAGTGTGTGATTGCCAAGCAATGGTAAGAGGGGCCAGACTGTCAAACAACGATGTAAGAGTGGTATTATAGTGGCAGATAGATTAGTCAGGGCAGGAGGATGAGGATATGAATGAGAGAAGAGGTTCGAGGGAATTAGCAAGCTATTGCTGATCTAATGACATAATGCTTCTGTGAAGTTTGGTGTGAGGAGTAGAAGAGAGTTGTAGGGAGGGATGAGATGTTGCAAGTGCGGAGATGGTGGTCAGAAAGAGGAAAAGGAGAGTTTGTGAAGATTGAAATAGTGCATTGATAGCTAAAGATCAGGTCAAGGGAGTGACCATCTTTGTGAGTGGGAGAGTCAGTCCATTGTGACAAACCGAAAGAGGAAGTGAGTTGCAGAAGTTGTTTTTCAGAGGAGGCAGTGGGATTGTCAATCGCCAAGAATGAGCGCAGGGGTGTCTGAGGAGAGGAAATATGGTAGCCAGGCAGCCAAGTGATCTAGAAACTGAGTTGAGGAGCCAGGGGGTCAGTATATGACTGCAACACGTATAGAGAGGGGAGAGAATAAGTGAATTATGTGGGTTTCGAATGAGGAAAATGTGAGGGAAGAGATGGGATGTATTTGCTGGAAGGTGCAATGAGAGGAAAGTAAAATACCTACACCACCTCCTTGTCTATTATCAGACCTAGGAGTGTGGCTGAAGTGGAGTCCCCCATGTGACAGAGCAGCAGTGGATGCTGTGTCTAGGGGAGAGAGCCAGGTTTATGTTAGAACCAGAAGGTTGAGGGAGCGGGAGATAAAGAGGTCATGTATAGAAGTGAGCTTGTTGCAAACAGAGCGAGAAATCTAGAGTGCACAAGTGAAAGGGGTAGTGGCTTCAGATGCAAGAGGAATGTGAGTAAGGTTACCAGAGTTTTGTTTTCTGAGTCTATGGAACGGTACACATGGATGTGCATGGCTAGGAAGTTGTTGGGGACCAGGATTAGGGGAGATTTCACCGGCAGCTAATATAACTAAGAGTGAGAGTGACATGATATGAGATACAGATTTGCAGTAATGTGTAAGGTCCCTTTAAGTTAATCTCCACATCTCCTTGTTTTACCCTATAAAACATCACTTCCTCTGTACAGCATTGCTTGATTATTTTGTTCCTAGTCAGTTGGTTATACTTCTCTATGTTCTTGGAACTCCGCAAGCCAAACAGGCAGGTTACACTCTAAACTCGATTGCTCTTCCTGCTGGGACTATACCTACTCTGTGACCGCAGTAATCCAACTTTCAGCAAGCCTCCAACCTCTGATTCTGACTAACAAGCAGCGCTTTGGATTCCCCTGCAGCACCGCCTAAAGACATCCGGTCTCCCTCAGCTGTTGATAGCTCAGTGATCAGTCACTGCAGACACCGGACTCCTTACTTCGAATGTTGCCTCAAGTAAAAGCACGCTAAATCGCAAGTATCATTACAAGCTATCTTGTAACTTATTTGTTAAGTTCCAAATGTATCATTTCCTGTACAGTCTCAATGAGTATTATCTTTAACTATGTATCATACTTATGAACTCTCAATTGAACAAAGTAGATACAACTATTGAGCTCTGTTAATACAAGACAAGGAACTCTTGCTGCTTAAACAAACTAATCCTTCTATTTACAATATAATAGTAACAGTCTATAAAGTTCCCTTACAAGTACCAGTAAAGAGTTAAGCTTGCAGTATTCATCAATACATATGAATTGCTGAAATCTTGTTATTCCAATAACCTGCTGATTAATTCTGAACCAAGCTGTACCTTATACTTCTTGGATCCTATTACCTCAGCTACAAGCATATATTTATTGCATCAGGTATATTAATACCTTACATAATAATCAAGCCAAAACATCACGGATCCTCAAGAGGTAAAAACTCAGTTAGAGACTCTAGATCAAAAGATTGATTATTTGGCCAGAGGCCTAACTGAACTTCAAGCAGAAAATACTGCATTAAAATATGTAATTAAAGACTTTGGCCTTGCTTCCATTGAGTCGTTAAAAATGGAGCCGTAAGCTACCGAAGCGTCCGACAGCTAAAAGTAATTTACGGCTCCATTTTAGTACCAGGTTTCCATTGAAAAGATTAGCGTGTTGCGCGCAGTCGCTCTTTTCGTGTAGCTGTAAGTTAACGTTGTGTTAATGCTTCCATTTGACGTCGGATTTCTTGAAAATCAATTAGTTGCTAAGGTAAGCCGACCTTACGCTATAGAATTTACGTTTAACGTCCGTGCTTCTTACCTGTGATCGCCTCTCAAGAAAAATAAAGATACACTTATCCATATTTTTAATAATCAAATTTTATTTTTTAATATAATTATATTTTCCACTTCATAAATATAAGTAATATGTATTGCTGCCCTAGACATAGGTCTAGTTTGCATTCTGTAGCTATGTTCTTACATATATTGTTATATTTAAATATATACTGATATTTCTATTAGAATATAAGTTTAACTATTCCTATACATGAGACAACAATAAATATTACTTGTAACAATTTATTTCTACATTAAAACACTTGCATTATTTGCAAGTTTTAGAATTTCAATAGAAAATAGGTCTCAAAAAGCACAATTCTCCTCTTTTACACCTAGTAGAGCTGGGTGTAATATTTCTCAATGTATCGACAGCCTCCAACAGTATATTAACGGTTTGCACTTTCATTGTAAACCTGGTATAATTTATCGATTAACGGCTTCTATTACTTTCTATGGGATGCGAAGATCTTTTTGACAGCTGAAGAATGGCTACCGATATTGAGGTATAACGCGCCATTGGAAACAGTCGATAAACGATATTGCTTCCGACAGAATATTTAACGGTTTGCGAGTGCACGCAAACTGAATTATGACTCAATAGAAGCGAGGCCATAGTTACACCCAAAGCAACAGAACCACCAGAACCACATATCAATCCCCCAGCCCCATTCTCTGGTAAAAGAACCAAATTCAGGGACTTTAAGAATGCATGTTATACTCTATGAAACCTAGAATTTACCACTCAGAGAAAATAAAAATTTGTACAACCATTTCATATCTCACAGGTGAACCCAGGGCATGGGCTAACCGGTTCTTTGAATCCAATAGTCCGATTTTGGAATCATTAGATCAATTTTTCATTTCAATGGCATCACTTTATAATAATAGTAATACTCAGATAAATGCAGAGACAAAATTAAGAGCCTTAAAACAAGGGAAGAGTTCATAACAGATTTCCAGATGTGGGCTACTAACACATTATGGAATGGAATAAGTTTAAAAAATCAATTTAGACTCGGACTTAATGAAGCCTTAAAGGATGAACTTTCTAGGCTAGATATGCCCGACACCCTTAATGGGCTAATCAAATTGGCTACAACGCTAGATCGTAGGATGAGAGAACGACGCACAGAAAGATTAGCTTCTGACCCATCCCTGAGATGACCAGTGACCTATAGTTCTGAAAAAACAGGCTTACAACACACACCTATGGAAATAGGTATAATAAAGGGTCCATTGACTGCAGAGGAAAAAAACAGAAGACACATCTCCAACCTCTGCCTATATTGTGCCAATAAGGAACACAAAGTAGCCACATGTCCCATCCTACACAGACAAAAGAAGGGTAAGCCATTAATCATTAACACAACCAAGTCACACATTGAACAAGGTTTACTTACAATTATTTTGTCTTTGCAGTAGGATTATCTGCAAATCAGGACTAATGTCATTATTGAATCAGGGGCTTTTGGCTGTTTCATTGTTAAAATAATACAATTCCTTGTATTTCAAAGCAGAAACCTGTTTTCATAAAAGTAATGGTGATGGTTCACTGATACATAATGGGCCTATAACACAACATACCATTCCTTTACTTACAGCTACATCAGAGGGACATACTGAATACCTAAATTTTGATATAATTCCATCTGCACTTCACACAGTGATTCTAGGTTATCCATGGCTTGTAAAACATAATCCAACAATCGATTGGGTAAAACCCAAGATAGACTTTGAATCTCAATATTGTATTTCCACTTGTTATCCACACGACACCATTGGAGCTTTAGATACTATGATACCAGGAAATTACCAAGATTTAAGCGATGTATTTGACATAAAAGAAGCTGAAACACTCCCACCACATAGGATTTACGACTGTCCTATCGATATAGTACCTGGATCAGAAATTCCTTTTGGAAAAATATATATCCTCTCCCAAAAGGAATTGCAACACCTCAGGGAATATTTAGATGAGAATATAAGGAAAGGCTTTATTGTTGAAACTAGCAGCAATTGAAAACTGGCCAAGACCCACTAGTCTCAAGTCCTTACAAATATTTTTAGGCTTCTCTAATTTCTATCATACATTTATTTGCAACTTCTCCACCATAGTCAAACCCCTTGGCTCCTTACTTCGAATGTTGCCTCAAGTAAAAGCACGCTAAACCACAAGTATCGTTACAAGTCAAGCTGTCTTGTAACTTATTTGTTAAGTTCCAAATTTATCATTTTCTGTACAGTCTCAATAAGTATTATCTTTAACTATGTATTATAGTTATGAACTCTCAATTGAACAAAGTAGATACAACTATTGAGCTCTGTTAATACAAGACAAAGAACACTTGCTGCTTAAACAAACTAATCCTTCTATTTACAATATAATAGTAACAGTCTATAAAGTTCCCTTACAAGTACCAGTAAAGGGTTAAGCTTGCTGTCTTCAGCAATACATATGAATTGCTGAAATCTTGTTATTCCAATAACCTGCTGATTAATTCTGAACCAAGCAGTACCTTACACTTTTTGGATCCAATTACCTCAGCTACAAGCATATATTTATTGCATCAGGTATATTAATACCTTACATAATGAGACTGTTTTTGAGACGAGGTGCAGGGGGGAGAGTGTAGGGGTAGATAAAGTTCATGAGTACAAAGTAAGGTGAGTTTAAGAGAGATGGGCTAATGAAAATTGCAGGTGGTGAGGGGGAAGGAATAATTGAATAAAGTAGTTTGTTATAGAGACAAGAGGTAGCAAAAAGTAATATAAAGATACTGAGCATTTTTTACAAAAGTGGGAACCAATTAAACACATAAGACACATTATTACAGCAGCACTTGCATAAGGAAACAATAAGATACATAAAACACAATATTACAAGAGTACTTGCCTTATGTCTTGCCCCTTGTCCAACCCTTGTTCAATTCTTGTATAATTCTTATATTAGTGCCTCACTTATCAAATGTTCACTTAATTATTGTATAATTCTTAAATTAGTGCCTCAATTATAAAATGTTCACTTTAAAAATTTGAACATATGCTATTGTAACAATGCATACTGCCCAGGCATTGCACCCCCAGTGTAAAGCACAGCCCAAGCTAGTGTTAAATATATAGGCAGAGCAGTCAGCTGGGTCCAATAAATTACTTAATTGCTAAGTCAAAAGACAATTTAAAAGACCAATTGAAAGTTATATTCTGGTCAGGTCAGGGTGAGATAAGTTAAGATAAACAAAACAGTAACATTTTGAGGAGGTGGGAGCTATGGCATATAGCAGCTATAAATTTAATAATAATAGCAGGTATTGATAAGGATTGGACATCACATGGCAATTAACAAAACATTAGAAATAAGACATTGGGATAACATTACAATAAATGCAGAACTAAATTAAAACCTAAAATCATTTGCTCAAAATACATATACACATACCAAAAGAGAGTTACAGGAGAGGAGAGAACACTAAAATGCAGTGAATAGGTTGCAGATCAGCAGGGATACTATTCAAGTACCAAAAGAGAGTTACAGGAGAGGAGAGAGCACTAGAATGCAGTTAATAGGTTGCAGATGAGCAGGGATACTATTTATATACCAAATGAGAGTTACAGGAGAGGAGAGAACACTAGAATGCAGTGAATAGGTTGCAGCTAAGCAGGGATACTATTCACGTACCAAAAGAGAGTTACAGGAGAGGAGAGAGCACTATAATACAGTGAATATTGATAAGAACAAATATTCTTAAAAATTCTATTCAAATTTGAATATTAAATTTGAATTTGAATATTATAGTTATAAAAAAACAGTTGTAGACTAGAAATACTATTTCAAATTTGAATGCTACATTCAAATTCGAATGTGACACTCAAATTCAAATTTGACATTCAAATTCAAATATTACATTTATACAACACAGTTTTATACTAGAAATTATATTTCGAATTTGAATGTGACATTCAAATTCGAATGTCACATTCATATATTACATTTATGAAATACAGTATTAGATTAGAAATACTATTTTGAATTTGAATATTACATTCGAATTTGAATGTAGCATTCAAATTCGAATATTACATTTATTAAACACAGTTGTAGACTAGAAATATTATTTCGAATTCGAATGTTACATTCGAATTCAAATGTCACATTTGAATATTACATTTTGAAATTTAATGTGATATAAATTTATAGCTAAAAATTCTATTATTCAAACGAATATTTTCAAATGTATCAAAATTCGTTTTAAATTAATGTACTCTCCTGGATACAGGTGACTATCATAAAAAATAGTGATCACCTGTCTTGTTAACTATAGAAAGTTATTTTTTAGAGAGGCAAAGGGGCTTATACAGAACCCCCATCTTAACCTCTGATATAATTAGAAAGGAAGGAATCCCCTATTTGTAAGATGAGACTATTTATAATAATATATGTTTTTCATTTTAATAAAACAAATATCCAAATATTGCACCAATTAAAATAAAAGAAAATAAATTATTTTTTAATTAATTTAATTTTTTTAAGGGTTTAATACTTACCTTAAAGGGACAGTCCAAAAAAAACTTTTATGTTTCAAATAGGGCATGTCATTTTAAACAACTTTCCCATTTACTTTTATCACAAATTTTGCTTTGTTTTCTTGGTATTCTTAGTTGAAAGCTAAACCTAGGAGGTTCATATACTAATTTCTTAGACCTTGAAGGTCGCCTCTAATCTAGCTGCATTTGGATAGATTTTCACCACTAGAGGGCATTAGTTAACGTGTTTCATATAAATAACATTAAGCTCATGCACCTAAATTTACCATGGAGACAGCTCTGATTGGCTAAAATGCAAGTCTGTCAAATGAACTGAAATAAGGGGGCAGTCTGCTGAGGCTTAGATACAAGGTAATTACAGAGGTAAAACGTGTATAATTATAACTGTGTTGGTTATGCAAAACTGGGGAATTGGTAATTAAGGGATTATTTATCTTTTAAAACAACAAAAATTCTGTTGTTGACTGTTCCTTTAATGTGCTCCCCATGCTTTGGAGAGCACATTAGGGTAAGTTTTGTAGCAATAAAAAAAGATTGAAACAAAAGCAGATACAAATTAAACTTGCAATGACTCTGAAACTTTATTGTACTTTGCCAACATACAGCTAGATTACGAGTTATGTGTGCTATAGGGAAATTAACAAACACAACAAAAATTGCGTTATTTAACCCTGTATAGCGCAGCCATTACAAATTTTGAAACAGCCGGCTTGTGCATGCGATATGGAGGTGATGAGCACCATACCGCACACAATTGAAGCGCTGTTTTGACGTGCTCGTGCACGCTTTCCCCATAAACATCAATGGGGAGAGCGGGTCAGAAAAAAGTCTAACACCTGTGATCATGGAATGAAAAGCTCTGTAGCGCAGCCCCATTGATGTCTATGGGGAAAATAAAAGTTAAGTTTAAACCTAACACCCTAAGATAAACACCAAGTCTAAACACCTCTAATCTGCTGCCCCCGACATCACCGCCACCTTAATTAACCCCTATTCTGATGCTCCCGATATCACTTCCACCTAAATAAAGTTATTAACCCATAATCTGCCGCTCTCAATATCGCCACCACTATGTTAAAGTTATTAACCCCTATTCCGCTGCACTCCAACATCGTCGCCATTATATTCAATTTATTAACCTCTATTCCGCCACTCCCTGAGATTGCTGCCACTAAATAAAGGTATTAACCCCTAAACCTCTGGCCTTCCACATAACTACCACTACGAAACCTATTAACCCCTAAACCGCTAGCCCCCACATTGCAACAACCTAAATGAAACTATATTAACCCCTAAACCTAACCCTAATGTAACCCTAACCCTAACACCCCTAACTTTAACATAATAAAAAATTGATCTAAACTATTGTTACAATTAATAACTAATACCTATTTAAACTAAATACATACTTACCTGTGTAATAAAACCTAACCCCTGATGATCCACTTACAGTTTTTGAAGTCCCTCTTGAACGATCTTTATCCAGGCTGCGAAAAGTCTTCATCTAGGTGGCCTCTTCTATCTTCACCCAGGCAGCGAAGTCCTCATCCAGGCAGCGAGAAATCTTCATCCAGGCGGCCTCTTTTATCTTCATCCAGGCGGAGTAGTCCTCATCCAGGCGATGAGAAGTCTTCATCCAGGCGGAGTAGTCCTCATCCAGGCGATGAGAAGTCTTCATCCAGGCGGCCTCTTCTATCTGCAGATGGAATAGGTCATCTGGATGAAGACTTCTCGCAGCCTGGATGAGGACTTGGCCGCCTGGATGAAGATAGAAGAGACCATCTGGATGAAGACTTCTCGCCGCCTGGATGAAGATCGTTCAAGCGGGACTTCAAAAACTGTAAGTGGATTGTCGCAGGTTAGTCTTGGGTTTTTTTTTATTTTGGGGGCTTGGTTGGGTGGTGGGTTTTACTGTTGGGGGGTGCTTTGTATATTTTTTACAGGTAAATGTGCTCTTTAACTTAGGGCAATGCCCTACAAAATGCCCTTTTAATGGCTATTGGTGGTATATTGTAGGCTAGGTTTTTTTTTATTTGGGGTGGGTTTTTTTTATTTTTATAGGGCTGTTAGATTAGGTGTAATTCTTTTTTATTTTGGATAATTTCGTTTGTTATTTTTCATAACTTAGTGTTTGTTATTTTTTGTTTTTTGTAATTAGATACTTTGTAATTTTTAGAGTAGAGTAAGGATTTTTTTAATGTGTAGTTTAGTTTAATTTAATTTGTAGTTAGTTTCATTTAATTTAATAATTATATTAGTTTAATTGTTAGTTTAAACGTAGTTCTTTTAATTTGACAGGTAAATTTTAATTTAAGATAGGGAAATTGTAATTTTAATATAAAGTTAAGGGGGCGTTAGGTTTAGGGGTTACTAGTTTAATTTAGTTTATTGCGATGTGGGGGGCTTTTGGTTTAGAGGTTAATAGGTTACTTTAGTATATTTTATTGTGGGAGGCTTGCGGTTTAGGGGTTAATAGGTTTATTATAGTGGTGGCGGTGTAGGGCTTAATAACTTTAGTACAGTGGGGGCAATGTGGGTGGACGGCAGTTTAGGGGTTAATAATATTTAAATAGTGTTTGCGATGCGGGAAAGCGGCGGTTTAGGATTTAATAACTTTTTTATAGTGGTGACGATGTTGGGGAGCGGCGGAATATGCGTTAATAATTATTTTTAGTGGCGGTGATGTTGTAAGCAGCAGATTAGGGGTTAATAAGTTTACAATAGTATTTTCAATGTGGGAGGGCCTCTGTTTAGGGGTTAATAGGTAGTGTATGGTGTTTAGTGTACTTTGTAGCAGTTTAGTTATGAGTTTTATGGTACAGTTTTGTAGCGTAAAACTCATAACTACTGCTTTTAGTTTGCGGAACGGATCTTGTCGGTATAGGTTGCAACGCAAGCTTTTTAGCCTGACCACAAAACTCGTAATGGCAGCAATATGGAAGTCCCATGAAAAAATGTAATTTGTACATGTGTGGGACTGACGTTGCAGTACATGCTAAAAGGCTTGCGGTACAGCTATACCGACAAGACTTGTAATCGCTGCTGTGCTGTTTTAACGCTGAAATGGCCATTTTTTCAGTATTAAAACACAAACACACAACTCATAATCTAGGTGCCTGTAAATAAACATTTCATACATCACATACATCACATGACCTGATGTGTTTCGCATACGCACACAGAACCTGTGATGAAGCACATGTATGCATTCACGAAGGTTATGTGATTCAGGAACTTTTTATTTACTATTTTGGCATAGTCCAATAAAGTTTCACAGTCACTGCAAGTTTGATTTGGATCTGCTTTTGTTTGTTCTTTATGTATATATGTGTGGTTGAGGAGCGCCGCTTTGCAGCCCTGTGCTGCTACCAGCCTTTGTACAGAGACTTGCACTTTGGACACTTGCATCTACACAGTATTGAATACCTAAACTGCATTTGCCAAGAAATGGATCTCCCCTGCATGATGTAGAGACCCTATCCCTGAGTTGGACTGGAGGAGCAACCACCTGTCTCAGTGGAGGAGACCAGCTACACAGAGTGTGGAGGAATCACAATGGATTGATCAGGGGCTATTTACCCGGCTTCACCCATTTGGATAGAGGACATACTTACTTACGCTCCCAAATTTGAGTCTTATAATGTTGTGGAAGTACATTACAATTTGGGATTGTACCTTTCTACAGATGGTGTCTTCTTTATCTGCAAGCTGAGAGTTAATAGCCATATACACATGGAGTTTACAGTGAACTGTTGAACTAGCTCTTAGCTTTTACTGTTTAAGATGAACTGACAATATTTGGGACATCTCAATTTTAAAAAGGCATGCACAAATGTTAAAATAAATGTGAAACAAAGGTAAATAAAAGTTCAATAGTAATGGTAGGATATGTCCATTCCTGAAAGAACTGTTTGTTTCAGGTATACATAGATCCAGAATGGCCATCTGAATCACGCATTGGAGATTTGATACATAATTTATAATATATGGAAACATTTGTTAAGGCCAAAAAAGGAATGAATAGATAAATGATTTATGATATACTGAAACATTTGTCAAGAATAAAACAGAAATGATATTGTATACATCGTGAACAAATCTGAATTCAAACAATGCAGTACAAATACATATTTGTCAATATGTTACGAACAAAATATATCACAAGCTTAAAGGGACATTAAACCCAATTTTTTTCTTTCATGATTGAGATGGAGAATACCATTTTAAACAAATTTCTAATTTACTTCTATTATCTAACTTGCTTAATTATCTTGATATTCTTTCCTGAAAAGCATATCTAGATAGGCTCAGTAGCTTCTGATTGGTGGCTGCACATAGATGCCTCGTGTGATTGGCTCACCTGTGTGTATTGCTATTTCTTTAACTAAGGATATCTAAAGAATAAAGCAAATTAGATAATAGAAGTAAATTGGAATGCTGTTTAAAATTGTAATCTCTGTCTGAATTATGAAAGAAAAATTTTGGGTTTAATATCCCTTTAATTTCTCATAAACAGAATGAAATAAAATTAAATAGCTAAAACATTAATACTGTCTTTACAGCTAAGGGCATGATTTATAAAACCTTTTCCAATATGTGTATGTATAGATACAGATAGCTAATATGCTGTATAACCTAACAGGGAATATTGTGACACATCAATTAGGAAGACTTATAGAAAGTAATGAACCTCAAAGTCCTTTTTTAGACCGTTTGGTATGAAACTATCCATAATCGGGATCCACTTCATCTCCATACCACCCAAAACATTCTGAATATCCCCACCCCTCTAAAATTAGGCTCCACCTTGCAGATACCCAAGAACTGTAATTCAGCAATATTTCTATTGTGTTTGTAATTGAAATGGGTGGAAACCTTTTTTGATGTTGCATATATGTTCATTTAATCTGGTTTTCAATAGTCTTGAGGTACGTCCTATATAAATCAGATCACAAGAGCAGTGTGACATATAAATGACATTCTTGCTGTTGCACGTGATGAATTGATTTATGTCATAACTTTTATTACCATCTTGAGAATGGAAATTATTAGTGATTTTCTGTAATTGTTTCATTTGTTTACATGCGTTGCAATATTGTCATCTTCTACATCCCATTTGGAGATTATTAGAGAACTGATATTTAAGAGTCTCTGGAGAGGTTTCCCCAATGTTTCTGTATAATCTCCCTCAAGTCTTTGCTTTGTGTATTATGTTGGAATAGCAACATATTTGCCAGGTTCTCTCCATATTTACTACTGGAATGTTCTTTATACTTATATTTAAGCAATTCCTTCCTATCGAGTTTCAATATTTCCTCAATTTCTTAATCTAAATTTGATTCAGAATAGTTTTTTTTTAAAAAAAAACTTTTTTTTTAAGAATTTTTTAAAAAATGTGTTCTCTGTTATTAAGTATTGTAGCTACAAGTGAACTTTTCACCTGTAACTTTGAAACATTTACATTCGTTTTACTTAAAATGAATGTAAATGTTTAATGAAAATTCAGTTTTTGTGTAGTTTAAAATGAAACAAAAACCGAATAATGCAGCCACTGAATATTTGGAGAAATTTATTTCCCTAAATATTCAGAATGAAAATTTTGTCTGAAACTAAATTTCCTGGGCTGCACATATCCATTGTAATGTGGTTAAACATTGCAACACATAAGATATAATGTATAACAATAATAAAATCAAGAAATCATTATATGCACTAAAATGGAAACAAAAGAGCTAACACAAACAATCTACTGATTTGTTTATCTGAATACACAAGTACAAGCCTGATAAAAGTAGTAAAGCAACTATAGTACAGTAGTTGATGAATTGGAGATTGAGGCTGCTCCACCAAAATTTAACAAGCACCAACTTAGCATTAATAGAGTCTAACATACAAAAATACAAAAGTAAATTTATAAAAGATTATGGTCCCCTACTGTCCCAGTAGAATTATACTATATAAATCTCTTTTTCTGCTCTATAGTAAAATATGTTTTCTAATTTTAGGGTGTAGGTTACAAGATTTATCCATTCCAACACTTCCTCCCTCTTCCATCTAATTTGAATTTGGCACAATTTAGCATCAATCGAAATATAGTCAATTTATATTTACATGTGAGTGGGGGAAGGTAATTCAGAAAGAAAATTAGGACAAGGGGTTGAAGAAACACACTAATTCCATAATAATTATAATTTGTGACCAATAAGGCTTAATTACTAAACAGTCCTATCACATAGGGCTTAATCCCTTAACGACGGAGGATGTGTCAGACACGTCCTACAAAAAAATACCCTTAAGGACCAAGGACTTGCCTGACATGTCCTCTGGGGTTTCAAGCAGTGGAAGCGATCCTGATTGCTTCCAGCTGCTTTCAAGATATTGCTGTGATGCCTCGATAGTGAGGCATCACTGGAATACCTTTTTTTTGTAAACCAATGCAGAAAGAGCCACTTTGTAGATCATTGATGGGTGGAAGCCATTGCATGGAGGCGGGTGAGCGGCTCATCACTGGGGAACTTCCGGCCAGCAGTGTGAAATCACTTGCCGGTGCTCGCAGGAGCGTACGCAAGGGGCGTGTGTGCGCGTGTGTGCGCACGCGCACACCCTCCTGCGATCTACACATATGTGCACATAGAAAGTGGAGGGAGATGGTGTTGGGAGAGGGTGGTGGGAAATAATGTTAGGAAAGGGATCTCTGAGTTGGAGGGGGGAGTGTATTGGGGGGGAAGCTATACAGAAAAATATAAATATATATAAAAAATGGGCACAATACAAGTGTGGTGCACAGCGACATTAAGCGGCCTTCTAATTACCAAAAACCAATGCCAGAGTCATATATGTCTGCTATTTCTGAACAAAAGGGATCACAGAGAAGCATTTACAACCATTTGTGCCATAATTGCACAAGCTGTTTGTAAATAATTTCAGTGAGAGACCTAAAGTTAGCAGTGAAATGGTGGCATGAAATATACCAAAATGGGCCTAGATCAATACTTTGGGTTGTCTTCTAAAAAAATATATATACATGTAAAGGGTTATTCAGGGATTCCTGACAGATATCAGTGTTCCAATGTAACTAGCGCTAAAGTGCTACTTGTATTTATTGCCCTTTAACTTGTAAAAAAGCAAAATTTAGAAACTATTTGGCATGGGTGTTTTTGGTGGTTGTAGATGCGTAACAGATTTTGGGGGTCAAAGTTAGAAAAAGTGTGTTTTTTTCCATTTTTTCTTCATATTTTATAAAACAAATATAGTAAATTATAAGATATGATGAAAATAATGGTATCTTTAGAAAGACCATTTAATGGTGAGAAAAACACTATATAATATGAGTGGGTACAGTAAATGAGTAAGAAGAAAATTACAGCTAAACACAAACACCACAGAAATGTAAAAATAGCCCTGGTCCCAAACGGTCAACAAATGGAAAAGTGGTCACGAAGGGGATAATGAGCCATCAGCTCAATAGTCCCTCTAAAACAACAACACCTTTGACACCAAAGCGGGAATAGAATGTAGTTTAATTAGGGTCTGGTACTACCTCATAAGCAGCTTAAATGAATCTCTATAGAGTTGAAGATAGAAGATTTCATAGTCAATAGAACATTTTTTCTCAAGTTATCTGGAGAGATGGTTAAATTTACATATTTTTCACAAGTAGGATAACATTTTCTGAGGAGGGCTGCTGGTTAATATTTTATAGGAGAATGACAGGACTTCTCTAGAGTAGATAATTTCGAAAATGTGAAGGTTCTAAACATACTCTGTTGATGTTGATGTGCATAGAGAAAATGTCTCAGCTGAAAATAAGAAAACCATGTACTAAATAGATGGGATAAAATTGACTTGATTTCATTAAATGTTTAAACAGTTACCAATAATGGCAAGCATGGTATGAATATTTGTTGGCTTATCCTCTCTGATAGGAGGTTTAAGACATATTTAATAAATAAAGAATGTATTTCCAAAAATTAATGGAGAAGAATTTGAAATGAGTTTAGGATGACACTTTAGGCATTTATTCTAGATTGTAAAGGTTTCTATTAAATAGAATTAGAACACATAGGGAACGATTTATCATGCTGTGAATGCAGCAGTTTCCACGCGCGCCTTCAGGCTCGCTGGAAACAAAAGTAAAGAAGCAGTGGTCGTAAGACCGCTGCTCCTTAACTCACCTGCCACCTCTGAGGTGGCGGATAGCAATCATCCCGATCGGATATGAATGTGCAGGGGGTGGCATTGCACAAGCATTTCACAGGAAATGCTTGTGCATTGATAAATGCCAACAGCGTATGCTATCTGCATTTATCGATGTCAGGTGGGCATCATCCACTACAGCTGATCATGTCCGCCCGACACTTGATAAATAGGCCCCATTGTCTCTCTCTTCTTTCTTTCTTAGGAAGCCAACAATGCTCCTCTGAGTTACATATGCCCAGCAGAGCTTAATCTCACCCACATCTTACCTGGAAATCTATGATTCCAGTTTATCATCCTAGAAAGGTGGACTGCAAAGTGATATATTGGTGGATGTTGGGGACTCCCAGGCCTGCTTTTCTTTAAATATGTAAAGGGTTGTTTTTCTAATTCTATGTCTTTTCCCCAAAGATGGGCGAGCGATATCGGGTTTTAACGCGGCTGTTTGAGTGCTTTTTGCTTTCAGAGCTCATTTTACAAGTTGAAAGTAAATGCAAAAGCGTGAGCACAACAATTAAAAGTACAGTTACACTCATAATAACAGTGTCTGATAAATAGTATTAAAATAAATATTGCCCAACAAAGTTAAAAGGGCTCAAAGATATGAGATCTTGGGTGATAAAAAAAAAATTAAAATATATATATATATATATATATATATATATATATATATATATGTGTGTGTGTACATATTTGTGTACATATGTTTTATGCATTTATATGTGTATATATGTATTTGCAGGCATATATACACATATAGACACATAAATGCATATGTATTCCTATATAGACATAGATATATAAGTGAATTCTAGCCCTTTGATGAAAACATGTTAAAGCATATTAATGCAGTATTCATTTTTAATATATTTCTTAACTACGTATTTAATGTAAATATTTCACATTCAAATGTTCTGCACATAGCAGAATATGGCTATGTATTTAAATATATATATATACTGTGTGTATATATATATATATATATATATATATATATAACACACAGAGAAAACCCAGCACTCACTTACAAGCTCTCAGCTAAGATTTAAAAGCAAAAATGGAAAGGTTAGTCACCGCATCTGGCCAAATGGGACAAGCTCAGGTACCACGTCAAGGTCCTCTCCAATACCTGAGACCCTAAAACAGCCACACAATGCAAGCTTTCAAATCCAAACAAACTGAAAACAAGGGAAGGGTGCACAGGAATATGTAACCACCCTAGACATATACAAAACACGAAAGGGAACTGCACTCTCATACCGGACCGGGTACACATCCCATGACCCTGCAACATGCTCAGCCCTGGGTGCCACTGGCACTCACAGGAAGCTGTGCTGTCCCCAGAGCCACAAGCAGTTAACCCCAGACAGGTCTGGGTGCAAGATACCTATATATAATCATCTATATATATAGGTATAGATATATATGTTTCCAAAAGAACATCAGATATCTATAGAATTTTGTATTTATGAATAAATAGAACATATTCTGCTGTGTGAATAACATTGGAATGTGAAATAGTAATAATTTCATGTTAGGTTACCGTACTTGAGAAAATGCGATTGGCTTTGCGAGCGAGTAAGGTGTTAGTTTTCTTTTCTACTTTTCTTGCTCCATTAACTTCCATAGGGAAAATCCAACTTCGGCTTTTTGCATGTGTTGGGCTATTGCTTGTGCAAAAACAATTTACTTTTAACCTGAAATATGCGCACAACCCGATGCGTGCAAAAACTTACTTCTAGAGCAGTAAACACATGAACCGGAGCAATAAATAGCGCTCCACTCATATTCTAACCCTATATAGCTTATTTTACATATGGAATGAGGATATCAATCAGCCAGAGGTATTTGGATAGCTTGGTACATAGAATTGTTTTTGGCAGAATTGTTATTTTAATGGCAGATATTCTGCCAAATCATAAAAGGCCCAAATATGTTAACCAGGAGGATACATCAATTTCTGACAGTTTCCACAAGGCAACAAACTTAAAGGGACACTGAACCCAATTTTTTTCTTTCGTGATTCAGATAGAGCATGCAATTTTAAGCAACTTTCTAATTTACTCCTATTATCAAATTTTCTTCTCTTGGTATCTTTATTTGAAAAGCAAGAATGTAAGTTTAGATTCCAGCCCATTTTTGGTGAACAACCTGGGTTATCCTTGCTTATTGGACAGCCCCAATAAACAAGTGCTGTCCATGGTCCTGAACCAAACATTTTCTGGCTCCTTAGCTTAGATGCCTTCTTTTTCAAATAAAGATAGCAAGAAAAATTGATAATAGAAGTAAATTAGAAAGTTGCTTAAAATTGCATGCTCTATCTGAATCATGAAAGAAAATTTTTGGGTTCAGTGTCCCTTTAAGTTCAATGACCTCTATTAGTTGGGGTTGCAAGGTATATAACCATACTTTTGATATTAGAGGAAGTGATTTTAAAAGAATATTGTACACTAGTTTTTTCTTTGAATAAATATTTTGTGGGTGATCCATTTACATAGCCCATCTGGGAGTGTTTAACAGTGTATAGTTTGGCTTATTTTTTAATAACATTATGCTGATTTTCAGACTTCTAACAAGGCCTCAAAGTATCAGATGCAGACTAAATTCTACAGATTCGTGCATGCTGCTGTTTGTGTAATCTGTGATTTCATATGCAGGGGAGGGAGTCTGCTCTTCCTGCATTCCCAGCCCCTTTTACTGGGTGTCCCGGCATAACCACATTGACACTGCTAAACTGGGAGATTCTAAGTTTTTAAAATGTTTTATACTGGATTTTAAGTTCAGTATCTGTGCATATTCGTCTTTATAGTAGTGTCTATTACATGCAGTTATATGAAAAGGTGCGTACACTGTCCCTTTAAAGTGTGAAAAGAGGCATTGATGCAATGGAGGAAAGCATAATTCTCTGACTATATATATATCCCTCATAAGACCTGGAGTCCAGTTCTGGGGACCAATCTCAAAAAAAGACATTGCAGATTTAGAAAAAGTTCAGAGAAGGGCCATACATCTAAGATGGGGAATGGGGAATTAAAAAAAGGCACTTGAGAGGCAATATGATTACTTTAAATATATTCAAGTTGGTGGATCCTCTTTTTTCAAAGAAATTGTTTGTGACAAGAGATCACAATTTAAGGCTGGAGGAAAGTAGCTTTAATCTCCAGCAACGTAAATGTTTTTTTCCCAAAATGGCTTAGATACATTTCTGGCTAGAAACAGAATGCAGGGATATGATTGCTTGTGTTAAATGGGCTCATTTTAAATAGAATACATTTAAGCTCAATTGGAGCTTGTTTATTGTAAATCAAGTAGGATCTATATAGGTTGAGCTTAATGGATTCTTTCTTTTTTTTTTTTTTTTTTTTATTGGGGGAAAAGCTAAACAAAAAATACATTACATTTCGAAAAGAAAAATCCAAATACATCTTCATCTTATATAGTCAATATGAGATAACATCTTAAATAAATGAAATACAAAAAAAAGAGACTTTTCCAGTTTACTTGCTTTTTACACATCTTTCCCAATATTTTGCCAATTAGAATTATTGGAATGTTTTAGCTTCTCCCACCCTTGTATATTTTTCTCTTTTCTTACATTCTTTATTAGGAACCTCTATGCATACAGTGATATACCTCAAATGAGTTATACTGTCCCTTAAACACTTTCTTGGGTTCTCCTGCTCAATATTACTCCTATTTATCTTCCTTTCCCACCAAGGGGCTGAAAGTCGCCCCTCCGTAGTGTACTAGATCGAGCACAGAAAAAAACTCAAGGAAAATCACCAACGTATTAAAAACAGTACCCAAGGGGGGGGGGGGGGGGGGCGCAGGGGGGGGGGGGGGAAGAGAAGAAAGAAAAAGAAAAAGAGAAAAAAATAAATAAATATATATATATATATATATATATATATATATATATACTTCTAATGTTGCAAAATGTTTTTTTTTTTTTTTTATTCAAGCTTTGTTATAAACGTACCCAGTGTGTAGGCAAAGAGCCATTTACAGTTAATTCTAGGAAGAGTATAGAGTCTTGAAATGTGGATAATATGTGATGTTGCACTGTAATAGGTGATATGTTGATATACTTTTTCCATTTTTTAAAAAATGTTACAACCTGATTCTCTGCCTTCTTATCCAATCCTATAGTCTCTATCATAATCTGACCTCTCATATGATTCAGAAATTCATTTAAAGATGGAGCATTTTTATGCTTCCACATTTTACATATTACGTTTCTTGCGATCAGGATTGCCGTATTTATAAATAATCTGTCTCCGATATTATGTGATGGATATAAAAAGAAAACATATTCTGCAACTATTTCTATCATGTCGCTTATATTTCTGTTTATCCAGTATTGGATTCTACTCCAAAATTGTGTGACCTTTGGACAACTCCAAAAATAATGTAATAGATCCGCATTTGGTCTGTGACATTTGGGGCAGATCGCCGGTAGTTGAGACCACTTAGCAATTCTGGCCGGGGTTAGATAGAAATTGTTAATTACCTTATATTGAGACTCCCTTAGATTGATTCTGTCGGTTGCTTCTAGTGTTCTTCTTAAACTATCTGTTACGTCTTCCTCCTGAAGTTGTGGAAAGTACTTTAGAAATTTTTGTTTGATCAGTTTAATATGCCTTTCTCCCTCCTGAACCATGATGTTCTGGTACCAAGTGGATATTGATATATTACCCGCTTTGTATAGTCTGATGCCTGACTCTATATTTGTCTGGGTCCAATTCTCCCCAAACCTTTTTTCATATTCCTTTATAAAATGACGAGTCTGCAAGTATGCATAAAACTGTTTGGATGGTAGATCAAACTCACTTGCCAGATCTACAAATGATCTGATTGACCCTGTTAGTGATTCTTTTAATTGTGATGCGTATATCAGCCCTTTATTTTTCCAAACTTTAAATAACTCATTACTACATCCTGGTAAGAAGGCTGGATTGCCGCGTAACGGAAGATAATTGGAGATCTGGAATTCTATCCCCATTATTTTACAATATTTCTGCCATGCAAGCACAATATTTGCGATAGTAGTTAGTCTACTGACATTGCTTGGTAATTGTCTGTATGGGATATGCATGATAGCCTGTAAATTGAATGGTTTAATTAATTCCGTCTCCTGATCATAATATGTGACGTAATCAATTCTACTGAGCCAATCTATACCAAATTTAAACAATGAAGCTATATTGTAATATTTTATATTAGGACAGGCAAAGCCCCCAAACAGCTTCATCTGCGCCATTTTACTAAAGGCAATGCGTGACGTCCTTTTCCCCCATATAAAGAAAGCACAGGCCTTATTATATCTGTCGATATCATTTTTTTGTAATAATAAAGGTAGATTCTGTAGCAAAAACAAAAATTTTGGGAATATAATGGATTTTATTACATTTACCCGGGCTGAGATAGATAGATAGTATAGGTTCCATTTTGCTAGGTCATGGTGTAGATTCTGAAATAACTCTTTAAAGTTAAGCTGATACCAATGTGCCGGGTTCTTACTAATCTTAATACCTAGATAGTTAATGCTATGTACTTCCTTGAAGTTATCTGAATAACTGTTTTTATCTTTAATGATCCCCAAAATTTCTGATTTGTTAATATTGATTTTGTATCCGGAGAATGAGCTGAATAACCTTATTATTTCCATAAAGCGGGGTATACTCTGTGTCGAGTCTTGTAAGAATATTAGTAAATCGTCGGCATATAATGATATAGATACTTTCTGCTTCCCTATTACAACAGGTGGAAGATACTTTCTAAGATATATCGCTAGTGGTTCTAGTGCTATATCGAATAGTAATGGTGAAAGAGGACAGCCCTGGCGAGTCCCTCTTCCTAGAATAATATATTGTGATAGTTCGCCGTTAATAAGTAATTGAGATCTAGGTTTATTATATACTAACTTAATCAGATCGACCAGGGCACCTGAAAAACCAAACTTCCTCATCGCATTTATTAGATGGTCCCAAATAATTGAGTCAAAAGCTTTTTCAGCATCAACCGTGACTAATGCTATATCTTTCCCCTGGTATTTTTTACCGGGGTCCTGGCCGATCTGATAAAGGTAGTCCACGGTAGTGAGTACTCTGCGCATGTTTCGCACTGAGTTCCTTCCTGGGATGAAACCTGCCTGGTCAGGGTGTATGATATCAATAATTGATTTTTTTTAATCTGTCTGCAATGAGGGACATTAGTATTTTATAATCATGGTTCAGAAGGGAGATCGGACGATATGATGCAATGTTAGTTGGATCCTTTGCTTTTTTGTGGATTAGAGTAACTACTGAGTCAGAAAAATAACTTGAGTTCATATCTTTCTGCAGATAATATTGGTTAAATAGTCTAGATAAAATTGGGGATATCTCTGCTGCCATTATTTTGTAGAATTCTGCAGATAGGCCATCTGGCCCGGGGGCCTTACCAGATTTAGCCTTTTTTATGACAGCTAATACTTTCAATTCAGTTATAGGGGCATTGATTAGCTGTAATGCTTCATGTGAAATCTGCGGGATGTCCAGCCCCGTCCAGAATTGCTCTTTCTGCGTCTCATTTACCTCCTCCTTGGCGTAGAGTCTGCTATAATAGTCGTAAACTGCCTTTCTAATTTCATCTGGATTGGTGGATATTTTATCCTGTAATCTAATAGCAGGGATTTGATTTGATTTCTTCCTGAATTTGACCAACCTGGCCAGATGTTTAGCAGATATGCCCTGAAAACCCTGAAATTTGGCTCTGTTTTTAAGCTCTTCCTGTGCTCCCATCTTTTTCAAGAAGCATTCCCTTTCCACTCTTGCTTCTTTGTATTTATCCCAGGTGTCTTTATTGGGTACTCTAAGATATTTAGCATAACTATTTCTAAGTTGATTAGACAACTGGTTTTCTCTCTCTTTATTTTTCCTATTTCTTTTGATCATGTATGCTTTCACCTCTCCACGAATAACTGCTTTGCCCGCCTCCCATAACATCTCTATTTTATTTTCATACTCCCGATTTTGTGTGTAGTACTCCCTCCATTTTTGCTTTAACCAGTTTTCAAATTGTACATTGTTAATCATATAGGCCTCGCTTCCATTGAGTCGTAATTCAGTTTGCGTGCACTCGCAAACCGATAAATATACTGTCGAAAGCAATAGCGTTTAACGACTGTTTCCAATGGCGCGTTATACCTCAATATCGGCTGCCGGACTTCGGCTGCCGAAAAGATTTTCGCGTCCCATAGAAAGTAATAGAAGCCGTTAATCGATAAATTATACCAGGTTTCCATTGAAAGCGCTAACCGTTAATACACTGTCGGAGGCTGTCGATACATTGAGAAATATTACCCCCAGCTCAACTAGGTGTAAAAGAGGAAAATTGTGCTTTTTGAGAGCTATTTTCTATTGAAATGATAAAACTTGCATATAATGCAAGTGTTTTAATGTAGAAATAAATTGTTATAAGTAATATTTATTGTTGTCTCATGTATAGAAATAGTTGAACTTATATTCTAATAGAAATATCAGTATATATTTAAATACAATAATATATGCAAGAACATATCTACAGAATGCAAACTAGACCTATGCCTAGGGCAGCAATAAATATTACTTATATTTATGAAGTGTTAAATATAATTATATTAGAAAATAGTATTTGATTATTAAAAATATGGATAAGAGTTTTTTTATTTTTCTTGAGAGGCGATCACAGGTAAGAAGCACGGACGTTAAACGTAAATTCTATAGCGTAAGGTCGGGTTACCTTAGCAACTAATTGATTTTCAAGAAATCCGACGTCAGATGGAAGCGTTAACACAACGTTAACTTACAGCTACACGAAAAGAGCGACTGCGCGCAACACGCTAATCTTTTCAATGGAAACCTGGTACTAAAATGCAGCCGTAAATTACTTTTAGCTGTCGGCCGCTTCGGTAGCTTACGGCTCCATTTTTAACGACTCAATGGAAGCGAGGCCATAGTGGGGAAAACGGAAAGTGTTAACTGATTTTTTGGAATGGGCACTCAACATGATCTTTATATCAATAATCGCGTGATCAGAAATAACTATTTCCGAGATCTGTGATTCCAATTTAAGTTTCATGACCTCCTCATCTACTAAAAACATATCTATTCGGGAAAAGTTTTTATGGGCGCCCGATTCGCATGTAAAATCCTGAGTATCAGGGTGCTGAATTCGCCAAACATCCCGAAGTTTTAGTATACCGGTGAAGCTCTGCAAATGCTTTGCTTCCCTGTAGTTAGCCGCTCTCTGGCGTATTTTGTATCGATCTAAGTCTGGGCACAAAGTATTATTAAAGTCTCCTGCTACAATCAGGTTCTGGCCTATATATGGTGATAGTACCTTTTTCAATTTCTCCCAAAATTTGGGATCCCATATATTTGGTGCATATATATTGCATAACGTCCAAGTCTTATCATCTATTTTTAGCTGCAGCAATAGGTATCTCCCTCCTGGGTCTAGTTCCTGTTTAATTATCGTATATGATAGTTCCCGTCCAAGCATTATCGCTACCCCTCTCTTTCTTTTTTCACCTGGTGTCGCAATTATTTCAGCAATCCAGTTTATTTTCAGCTTCCCTATCTCTACTCTTTTGAGGTGTAGTTCTTGCAGGAATATAATATTAGGCTTGTGTTTCCTAATTTCTTTAAGTACGTTTTTACGCTTGATGGGAGACGTTATGCCGCCTACATTCCAGGAAATTAATTTTAATGAGTTATTCATTTAATTTTTTATTCTTTTATTTGTATGCTTTCTGAGAGAGAGAAAGAAGAGAGAGAAAAAAAAAAAGCCCCCCCCCCCTGCCCCCCACCTCGATATCTCCTAACAAAACATCCATTGCATTCACTTTTTCTATATACAGTTGAATAGTCTAAGACCGTTACTTTATACTTCAATGTTATTTTCTCTGCAAAATTCTTTTGCTTCTTCAATTGTGTTTAGTGCAATAATGCCATCCATACCCAGCACTGTAATTTTTGCCGGATATCTCATGGTGGCTTTCAGGCCCGCCCTAATTAGACCTGTACAAAATGGTGCCATCGCCCGCCTCTTTGTTGACGTTTCTATTGAGAAGTCTTGGAATAAAAGGATCTGCTTAGTATCTATAGTGAGAGTCTGGGTCTTTCTATAGTTTTGCATGATTTTAACTTTGTCTTGAAAATTTAGATATTTTATCATAACCATTCTTGGTCGTGTATTACCATCTTTTAGCTGTCTCGTTATACCAACTCTGTGTGCCCTCTCTACCTGGAAACTTCCCTCGCCTACCTGTAGTCCTAGTAGTTTTGGTAATGTGTATGTACTAAATTGTAAAAGATCCTCAAATTCCTTTGACTCTGGGAGGCCAATTACTCGGACATTGCTACGCCTAGATCTGTCCTCCAGGTCCTCAATTTTAGCTTTTAATATTTTAATCTCGTCCGTATGTATATCTAGAACACCCTCCTGTTTAAAATGTCTGTCTTCTATATTCGAGATTCTAGTTTCTACTTCTATGAGTCTATTAGAGAATTGCTTTATCTCATTTGACAGGGCTGAGATTTCTATTTTTTTTTTTTTTTGAAAATAATTTTTATTGTTTTTGAAAGATGAATGAACATGAGAGCATCAAAAGCATGTACACACATATCAATAGTACATATTACAATATTAACAGAAAATTACAATATGTAAAGCAATCACAGATAATAAGGAACGCAAGAGAGAATGCTGAGTGTTAGAGTCAATGCCAGTTGCTTGTGGATCTCCAATCGTACCCTCACCTCTCCAGGTAAGAGCGCTGAAACTCCGTTGTTGCAAAAGGATAAACACATAGCAATCTATCCAGATAAATCAGCATTCTCCAGAGAGTGTAGAGGTTTTATCATAGTTGTGCATACCAATATCATAACTTAACCATAAAACATTACAGATCAGGTATATTAGTCAAAACAAATGCAGGCTGTGCCAAGCTATCTAATAGGCGGGGGAAGGGAAAAAGGGAGAGAAAAAAAAAAAAAAAACACACACACAGACCGGGAAGAGGTATAGGAGTGGAATTTTAGGGAGGGTTCAGTAAGGGGGGGGGGGATGAGGGGGGGTAGAAGTATTCATGTAGCACTAGGACGGTCCAACACCAAAGAACCACAATCACCCCATATTATTTGCAGGAAGAATTACTTTGGGCAATATGCCCAAGTTTTGATCTGGAGGTCCACTGATCCATGGATGTGAGAGACGTAGGACTCCATTCTCTTAACAAAGTCCAAAATGTCGGTCACTTGCTCCCAAGAGGGTGCAGCACGTTGTAGCCACATACGGGCCACAGCCAGTTTAACGGCCAGGAACAGGTAGATACAGAACAGTTTTTGAGGTAAGGTCAACTTACCGGGCAAGATGTGAAACAGACATGAACTTGAGGACAGAGGTATAGGAATACCCCCCGAAGAGCAATACCGGATTGCTCTCTGCCAGAGCGGCTGAATCTGTGGGCAAGACCACCAGATATGTTGAGGGGTTCCCATGTCCTCGCAACCCCTCCAGCATTTAGGCGAGTTGACTGGCGAAATCTTAAACAAGCGAATGGGAGTCATATGCCATTGGAGCATGACCTTGAGAAACAACTCATACAGAGTTGTGCAGTGTATAGCTTGAGATTTCTATTTTTATCATTTCAAACTGTGGCAACATCAAATCTGCCAACTGATTTGTGGTTAACTGTTTTTCCAAATTTGCTTCAGGGCTTCTAATAGATATCTCTTGTATATTTTCTTGTGAGGATTTTTGTTTTCTATCCCTCTTTACAGGCATAGCTGGAGATTTGTTTTTAGGATTTGTAATAAACTTCTCCATTTATCCTGGTGTTCAGGACCAAGTTTTGTTTCCCTTTTCTACTTAAGCTGTACAGAGTTGATAGACCAGTTTAATGGCGTCCCCTCTCTTTTACACCATCTTTAAGCGAGAAAAAAAGTACAAATATAATCTATTTAGTTACCGCCCTATGATGAAATGGGCCTGCACATACACCTCTTAACAGGATACCCTAATATAATGAGGTATATCTAGTACTTTCTAGATTCATCTCACTAGTGGTTTACTTTTAACTATTTTGGGTGTTTGTGTTAATATATATTAGTCGAAGGGGGGCCTGTATAATAAAATTTTAGACACAGGTCAGCAAGTGTACATTAACTGTTAGAGCATTGCAAGCCTTTACATATGTATATACTTCCAAGGAATACCAAATATCTTATTCACTTGGAGATCCAGAGCAAAATTTTACAAAAAACTAAACAATCTATACAGACTTAACAACCCATATACCATCTGCAAAGTTGACACAAATATGTAAAGTCAAAATACATCAGAAGATCTCTACAGAATTTACATCGTTTAGCATCATTTAGCAAGATTTGACTTTATAATCTTAATCTTTTCAATTAAATCATTCAGACCCTGTCTCCCTTTACACTGTGCCAAAAGCTAGAAAATGTATATGTGTGTCTTATCTGTTCAAGGTATTCAGAAGATCTTTTTATAGCTTTTTATAGCTTGGAGCACTGTGCAAGGGCTTAGTATGTCTTACAACTCCTCTTTTGTCAGATAGCATGAACTGTAACAAATAACATGTACTATACAAGTCGGTATCTAATATCTATTGTCACTGAAATACTTGAACCACTACTGATTACTCCTTAACTTCCCCAGAAAGGAGCACAATTAAGTATCTAGGTTCAATCTCCAGACCGAGTAAAGTCTTGCACACATGGGGAGATGCCAAATATACTATGGACTTGACTTATAAAAAATACAGATATGGCTTTGGAGCTCCAACTGCTCTGCAGATTTAGACTGTACTTTTCCTGGTTTCTTTCCCCTTTTTTTTTTTATTCTTTTATTCCTTTTGAGTGTCCTCAGTGTGAACCTGTCCAGGAATTAGCTAATCTTACAGCAAACAGGCAGTCCCCTCTAACGCCACGCCAAGTCTGATTAAACAGTCTCAATATTCTGGGGTAAACAGAGAAAGTCCTGAACAACACATAGATATGACCCCTCTTTACTTGACTTTAGTATGGTTCCACGGATACTCCCCCTGCCACACAAACTGGAGGATTAAAGACCTCTTTCTTCTGCCCGCTATCTATTTACCAAGCCTTATTAGCCAAGGCACAGCTGTACTCACCCCCCTTCTTCTTCACGGCAGGTACGATACAGAGCTCTGGTGGCCTCCTCCTTTCCCAAGGCCTGTCTTGATGCAGCGCCAACGGACTCAGCCTGCGCCTGACGCTGGAGCGCGACGTCAGAGCAAATCGCCGGCTTATTGAAGGGGGGAGCACTGACTCTGACCAGGTATGTAGAATCCCTTCAGCCACTTCCCTCTTAACCGGACTGTGTGGCACTCTGTATCTCCTGTCCTCTTCACCAGCAGGACATCCGTAATCGCTCAGTAGCCTCAATTACCACACTCCTCCTGCGGACGTGTGCTCTCTTCACCTGGGGCGGGTCTTTTCACGTGCAGGTAACTTTATGATTCTCTTCACACATCGTTAGCGGTCCTTGGGTTCAGCTTTTAGGCTGCAGTGTCACTGATGTTTGCATTGGAGGTATGTGTGCACAAACATAGGCTGGTCCCATTCAGCCCCTTCTTATTTTGGGATCTAAGAGTGTCCTTTCTCCACCTTTTTGTTGCCTCTGGCTGGGTAGCGCAAATAGCTTAGCTCCCAGCAAAAAGGCTCTGTGGTTTGGGAGGTATGAGCTGTTTAGAATTCCACCCGCAGGTGAGCTTGAGCGTGCATCACCTCCACCATCACCTCCTACACGCTCCTCCCACAGGAAACACTCTCCTCCTTAATGGATTCTTTCAACCTTATCTACTATGTTAAAAGGAATAGATCTCTTCTAAATTAGGTTTTGTAGTGGATATATAGAGAATATTGGATTAAGTTATACCAAATTACATATTGTTAAACATCAACATTAGACCAGCAACTTGTTCCAGGTGAGGACTAGTGATGTCGCAAACTTAAAATGTTCTGTTCGCGAACGGCGAACGCGAACTTCCGCAAATGTTTGCGAACGGGCGAACCGGGCAAACCGCCATTGACTTCAATAGGCAGGTGAATTTTAAAACCCACGGGGACTCTTTCTGGCCACAATAGTGATGGAAAAGTTGTTTCAAGGGTACTAACACCTGGACTGTGGCATGCCGGAGGGGGATCCATGGCAAAACTCCCACGGAAAATTACATAGTTGATGTAGAGTCTGGTTTTAATCCATAAATGGCATAAATCACCTAACATTCCTAAATTGTTTTTGAATAACGTGCTTTAAAACATCAGGTATGATGTTGTATCGATCACGTAGTGTAAGGGTTCCCCCTTCTTCACAGTGACAGACCAAACTCCCCATTTAACGCACCGCAAACAACCGCAAACAGTCCATTTGCACAACCGCAAACTCCCCATTTGCACATGGTTGGATACCAAGCTAGCCATGTCCCGTTCCTTGTCCTCACTGATGTCATTGAAGGTCTCTTCCTCCACCCAGCCACGTACAACACCAAGGGTCCCCGAAAGGTGACAACAAGCCCCCTGGGATGCCTGCTGTGTTTGGTCTTCCACCTCCTCAAAGCCACCTTTCTCCTCTGACTCCTCTTCTTCAGACTCCTCTCTCTGCGTTGCCTCTCTCTGCATTATTATAAGGTGTGTTTAGTAGTACTATTCTTATCAGTTTAATCCCTATTACGTCCCCTATCAGGGGACGTGTATATGGCATGGATTTTGTGGGTGATCCATTTATATAGCCCATCTGGGACGATCCATTTATATAGCCCGAAAGGTGACAACAAGCCCCCTGGGACGCCTGCTGTGTTTGGTCTTCCACCTCCTCAAAGCCACCTTCCTCCTCTGACTTCTCTTCTTCAGACTCTTCTCTCTGCGTTGCCTTTCTCTGTGTTATTATAAGGTGTGTTAAGTAGTACTATTCTTATCAGTTTAATCCCTGTTACGTCCCCTAACAGGGGACGTGTATATGGCATAGATTTTAGGAACCGGGAGATGGAAAAAGATGCTTGGTCGGTCCTCCTACTTCAAATTTGGGGCACTGTGTGTGCAATCGTGGCCAGACTTTTAGCCGACGGACATTTGGCCGAAACACAAGTGGCTGTCAGATAACAGTCCGGCCACGAGATAGATAGATTTGATAGATAGAAAGATACATAGATTAGATAGAAAGATCAATAGATGCAATAGATACATTTGACAGATACGATAGATAGATAGATAGATTTGATAGATAAATAGATAGATTTGATAGATAGATAGATAGATAATTTCCAAGACAGAGAATTACAAGACGTGCGGTCTGTGACCCATGGTAAGGTTCCCAGAGGAAGTTGCGGTGCCCGAGGCTCTGATTAGAACAGAGCACTCTGGAACGTATCTGCCCTCGGCCAAAATCGGAACATTCTTTAGCTTTCTGTCTGCCTGCGAAATGTCCGTCTGCCAAATGTCCGTCTGCCAAATGTCCTTCTGCATTTTGTCAGAGCACCGCGTGCAATCTACTCTGCCACCAGATATAAGTGGTGTGTTAAGTAGTACTATTCTTATCAGTTTAATCCCTGTTACGTCCCCTATGAGGGGACGTGTATATGGCATGGATTTTAGGAACCGGGAGATGGAAAAAGATGCTTGGTCGGTCCTCCTACTTCAAATTTGGGCCACTGCACATGCAATCTACTGTGCCACCAGATATGAGTGGTGTGTTAAGTAGTACTATTCTTATCAGTTTAATCCCTGTTGACGTCCCCTATCAGGGGACGTGTATATGGCATGGATTTTAGGAACCGGGAGATAGAAAAAGATGCTTGGTCGGTCCTCCTACTTCAAATTTGGGGCACTGCGCGTGCAATCGTGGCCGGACTTTTAGCAGACGGACATTTGGCCGACGGACATTTGGCCAAAACACACTTGGCTGTCAGATAACAGTCTGGCCACGAGATAGATAGATTTGATAGCTAAATAGATACATAGATTAGATAGATAGATCAATAGATGCAATAGATACATTTGATAGATACGATAGATAGATTTGATAGATAAATAGATAGATTTGATAGATAGATAATTTCCCTGACAGAGAATTACAAGACGTGCGGTCTGTGACCCATGGTAAAGTTTTCAGAGGCAGTTGCAGCGCCCAAGGCTCTGATTAGAACAGAGCACTCTGGAACGTATCTGCCCTCGGCTGAAATCGGAACATTCTTTAGCTTTCTGTCTGTCGGCCAAATGTCCATCTGCCAAATGTCTGTCTGCCAAATGTCCTTCTGCATTTTGTCAGAGCACCGTGTGCAATCTACTGTGCCACCAGATATGAGTGATGTGTTAAGTAGTACTATTCTTATCAGTTTAATCCCTGTTACGCTCCCTATCAGGGGACGTGTATATGGCATGGATTTTAGGAACCGGGAGATGGAAAAAGATGCTTGATCGGTCCTCCTACTTCAAATTTAGGGCACTGCACGTGCAATCGTGGCCGGACTTTTAGCCGATGGACATTTGGCCGACGGACATTTGGCCGAAACACAAGTGGCTGTCAGATAACAGTCCGGCCACAAGATAAATAGATTTGATAGATAGATAGAACAATAGATGCAATAGATACATTTGATAGATACAATAGATAGATAGATAGATAGATAGATAGATTTGATAGATAAATAGATAGATTTTATAGATAGATAGATAATTTCACAGACAGAGAATTACAAGACGTGCGGTCTGGGACCCATGGTAAGGTTCCCAGAGGCAGTTGCGGCGCCCGAGGCTCTGATTAGAACAGAGCACTCTGGAACGTATCTGCCCTCGGCCAAAATTGGAACATTCTTTAGCTTTCTGTCTGTCGGCCAAATGTCCGTCTGCTAAATGTCCTTCTGCCAAATGTCCGTCTGCCAAATGTCCTTCTGCATTTTGTCAGAGCACCGTGTGCAATCTACTGTGCCACCAGATATGAGTGGTGTGTTAAGTAGTACTATTCTTATCAGTTTAATCCCTGTTACGTCCCCTATCAGGGGACGTGTATATGGCATGGATTTTAGGAACCGGGAGATGGAAAAAGATGCTTGGTCGGTCCTCCTACTTCAAATTTGGGGCACTGCGCGTGCAATCTACTGTGCCACCAGATATGAGTGGTGTGTTAAGTAGTACTATTCTTATCAGTTTAATCCCTGTTACGTCCCCTATCAGGGGACGTGTATATGTCATGGATTTCAGGAACCGGGAGATGGAAAAAGATGCTTGGTCGGTCCTCCTACTTCAAATTTGGGGCACTGCACATGCAATCGTGGCCGGACTTTTAGCCGATGGACATTTGGCCGACGGACATTTGGCCGAAACACAAGTGGCTGTCAGATAACAGTCTGGCCACGAGATAGATAGATTTGATAGATAGATACATAGATTAGATAGATAGATCAATAGATGCAATAGAAACATTTGATAGATACGATAGATAGATAGATAGATAGATAGATAGATTTGATAGATAAATAGATAGATTTGATAGATAGATAATTTCTCTGACAGAGAATTACAAAACGTGCGGTCTGTGACCCATGGAAAGGTTCCCAGAGGCAGTTGCGGCGCCCGAGGCTCTGATTAGAACAGAGCACTCTGGAACGTTTCTGCCCTCGGCCGAAATCGGAACATTCTTTAGCTTTCTGTCTGTCGGCCAAATGTCCGACTGCCAAATGTCCGTCTGCGTAATGTCCTTCTGCATTTTGTCAGAGCACCGCGTGCAATCTACTGTGCCACCAGATATGAGTGGTGTGTTAAGTAGTACTATTCTTATCAGTTTAATCCCTGTTACGTCCCCTATGAGGGGACATGTATATGGCATGGATTTTAGGAACCGGGAGATGGAAAAAAATGCTTGGTCGGTCCGCCTACTTCAAATTTGGGGCACTGCGCGTGCAATCGTGGCCGGACTTTTAGCCGACGGACATTTGGCTGACGGACATTTGGCCGAAACACAAGTGGCTGTCAGATAACAGTCCGGTCACGAGATAGATAGATTTGATTGATAGATAGATAGATAGATACATAGATTAGATAGATAGATCAATAGATGCAATAGATACATTTGATAGATATGATAGATAGATAGATAGATAGATTTGATAGATAAATAGATAGATTTGATAGATAGATAATTTCCCAGACAGAGAATTACAAGACGTGTGGTCTGAGACCCATGGAAAGGTTCCCAGAGGCAGTTGCGGCGCCCAAGGCTCTGATTAGAACAGAGCACTCTGGAACGTATCTGCCCTCGGCCAAAATCGGAACATTCTTTAGCTTTCTGTCTGTCGGCCAAATGTCCGTCTGCCAAATGTCCATCTGCCAAATGTCCGTCTGCCAAATGTCCTTCTGCATTTTGTCAGAGCACCGCGTGCAATCTACTGTGCCACCAGATATGAGTGGTGTGTTAAGTAGTACTATTCTTATCAGTTTAATCCCTGTTACATCCCCTATCAGGGGACGTGTATATGGCATGGATTTTAGGAACTGGGAGATGGAGAAAGATGCTTGGTCGGTCCTCCTACTTTAAATTTGGGGCACTGCGCGTGAAATCTAATGTGCCACCAGATAGGAGTGGTGTGTTAAGTAGTACTATTCCTATCAGTTTAATCCCTGTTACGTGCCTTTTTTTGTTTGGTTTTTGAAGCCACAGTGCAGCACCAGAAGCTAGAAAAATTTGGTATGTACACATGCCTGAAAAATTAGGTATTGTTGCAGCCGCTGCAGCGGCCAGAAAAAGTGATGTTTGTTTCCCAGGCAGAAAGTGCCCTAAAACATTGCGGCTTGAACCCTAGTTGGTGGCGAATAAGTCACGCAAGTCATCTGGCATTCAAAGCTAAAATACAGCAGCGTGTGGACCATTTTTAGCCCAAGGCAGCTCATCTCATCAGGCCTTTTTTACTCAAATGTATTGCCCAATGTCAGTCCCTTTGGGATCCATCCCTCATTCATCTTAATAAAGGTGAGGTAATCTAGACTTTTTTGACCTAGGCGACTTCTCTTCTCTGTGACAATACCTCCTGCTGCACTAAAGGTCCTTTCTGACAGGACACTTGAAGCGGGGCAGGCCAGAAGTTCTATCGCAAATTGGGATAGCTCAGGCCACAGGTCAAGCCTGCACACCCAGTGGTCAAGGGGTTCATCGCTCCTCAGAGTGTCGAGATCTGCAGTTAAGGCGAGGTAGTCTGCTACGTTCTCTGAGGGTGGACCCGAAGGGCTGTGGCGATGCATAGGACTTAAAAAGCTCCACATGCCCTCCATCAACAACATGTCTGTAAAGCATCCTGTCCTTGCCAGCGTGGTCGTGGGAGTTGGAGGATTACTTTCACCTCTTCCCCTGTTACATTCCCATTGTGTTGTGACATCACCCTTATACGCTGTGTAAAGCATTAATTTAAATTTATTTTGGAACTGCTGCATCCTTTCCGACTTGTGGTAATTCGGTAACATTTCAGGCACTTTATGCTTATACCGGGGGTCTAGTAGCGTGGACACCCAGTACAGGTCGTTCTCCTTCAGCTTTTTTATACGAGGGTCCCTCAACAGGCAAGACAGCATGAAAGACCCCATTTGCACAAGGTTGGATGCCGAGCTACTCATGTCCCGTTCCACGTCCTCAGTGATCTCACTGAAGGTATCTTCTTCCCCCCAGCCACGTACAACACCACGGTTACCAGATAGGTGACAACGAGCACCCTGGGATGCCTGTTGTGGTTGGTCTTCCTCCTCCTCCTCAAAGCCACATTCCTCCTCTGACTCATCTTCCTCACAATCCTCTTCCAGCATTGCCGCTGGTCCAGCAAGCGATGCTGAAAATGCTGTTTCTGGTGGTGATGGTGACCACAACTCTTCCTCTTCACGTTCATCTAAGGCCTGATCCAGCACTCTTTGCAGGGCATGCTCCAGGAAGAAAACAAATGGTATGATGTCGCTGATGGTGCCTTCGGTGCGACTGACTAGGTTTGTCACCTCCTCAAAAGGATGCATGAGCCTACAGGCATTGCGCATGAGCGTCCAGTAATGTGGCAAAAAAATTCCCAGCTCTGCAGAGGCTGTCCTAGCACCCCGGTCATACAAATACTCGTTAAAGGCTTTTTCTTGTTGGAGCAGGCGGTCAAACATTAGGAGTGTTGAATTCCAACGTGTCGGGCTGTCGCAAATCAAGCACCTCACTGGCATGTTGTTTCGCCGCTGGATATCTGAAAAGTGCGCCATGGCCGTGTAGCAACGCCTCAAATGGCCACACACCTTCCTGGCCTGCTTCAGGACGTCCTGTAAGCCTGGGTACTTATGCACAAAGCGTTGTACGATCAGATTACACACATGTGCCATGCACGGCACATGTGTCAACTTGCCCAATTTCAATGCCGCCACCAAATTGCTTCCATTGTCAGAAACCACTTTGCCGATCTCCAGTTGGTGCGGAGTCAGCCACTGATCCACCTGTGCGTTCAGGGCGGACAGGAGTGCTGGTCCAGTGTGACTTTCTGCTTTCAGGCAAGTCAACCCCAAGACGGCGTGACACTGCCGTATCCGGGATGTGGAATAGTACCTGGGGAGCTGGGGGGGTGCCGTTGATGTGGAGCAAGATGCAGCAGCGGAAGAGGACTCAGCCGAGGAGGTTATGGAAGAGGATGGAGTAGGAGGAGTAGAGGAGGTGGCAGCAGGCCTGCCTGCAAGTCGTGGCGGTGTCACCAACTCCTCTGCAGAGCCACGCATTCCATGCTTGGCAGCCGTCAGCAGGTTTACCCAATGCACAGTGTAGGTGATATACCTGCCCTGACCATGCTTTGCAGACCAGCTATCAGTGGTCAGATGGACCCTTGCCCCAACACTGTGTGCCAGACATGCCATTACTTCCTTTCGCACAATCGAGTAGAGGTTGGGGATTGCCTTTTGTGCAAAGAAATTTCGGCCAGGTACCTTCCACTGCGGTGTCCCAATAGCTATACATTTTTTCAATGCCTCTGACTCCACCAGCTTGTGTGGTAAAAGCTGGCAGGCTAAGAGTTCAGACACGCCAGCTGTCAGACACCGGGCAAAGGGGTGACTTTGTGACATTGGCTTCTTACGCTCAAACATGTCCTTGAATGACACCTGACTGTGGGCAGATGAGCAGGAACTGCTCTGGAAGAGAGATGGAGTGGCGGATGGTTGAGAGGGGGCAATGAGGACAGCAGTGGTTGACGTGGCTGAAGATGCTGGACCAGGAGGAGGATGGCGGCTTTGAGTTTGTGTGCTGCTTGTACTCATGTGTTGATCCCATAGGCGTTTGTGATGTGCGATCATGTGCCTTCGCAAAGCAGTTGTACCTAGGTGGGTGTTGGACTTCCCATGACTCAGTTTCTTTTGGCACAGGTTGCAAATGGCATCGCTGTTGTCAGAGGCAGACACACAAAAAAATGCCACACTGCTGAGCTCTGCGCTGATGGCATTCTGGTGGTGACAACAGCATGTGTTGATTGGCGTGCTGTCTGGCTGACCCTGGGTGCCGATGCATGCTGTCTGACTGTGCCACTAGCTCCTTGCGACGACCGCCCCCTGCTTCCAACTCGTCTCCTCCTCTCTGTCTCCCCATCTGAACTTTCCCCCTGTTCTTCTCTTCTAGCGGGCACCCACGTGACATCCACGGACGCATCGTCATCATCAACCGCCTCACTTGTATCTGACAAATCAACAAAGGAAGCAGCAGCGGGTACAACATCATCATCATCACACCTTACGTCCATGTCTGTAATGCTGCCTGACTGAGACATATCACTGTTATCTACATCCTCTGTCAATGATGGTTGCGCATCACTCATTTCTTGCAACTGATGTGTAAATAACTCCTTTGACAAATCAAGTGAAGCGGCTGTGGTGCTAGTGTTGGTGGTGGCAGCAGGCAGGCGAGTGGTAAATTTAGAGGTGCCCGAAGATAAGCAGGAGGAGGATGGTGCGTCAAGGTTCGGAGCGAAAGTTATAGATTGGGTGTCCTGTGTTAAAAAGTCAACTATGTCCTCAGAACTTTTTGAGTTCATAGTACGTGGCCTCTGAACACTGGGCATTATTCTAGGGCCAAAGGGAATCACAACATCACGACCACGATGGCACCTGCGGGGTGGCCTGCCTCTGCCTGTCATTTTTCTTAATGTACACTTACACTACTATTAAACAAGATATGAGTGGTGCCACTGGGCAAGTGGGCACAGTATTCACTGTGAGCCTGACACAAAAAAGCAGACTGATGTTTCACAGTCAAAAAGTTTTTTTTGTTTTAAATGTACACTTACACTACTATTAAACAAGATATGAGTGGTGCCACTGGGCAAGTGGGCAAAATATACGCTGTGAGCCTGACACAAAAAAGCAGACTGATGTTTCACAGTCCAAAAAGTTTTTTTTTTTTTTTTAAATGTACACTTACACTACTATTAAACAAGATATGAGTGGTGCCACTGGTCAAGTGGGCACAGTATACGCTGTGAGCCTGACACAAAAAAGCAGACTGATGTTTCACAGTCCAAAAAGTTTGTATTTTTTTAAATGTACACTTACACTACTATTAAATAAGATATGAGTGGTGACACTGGGTAAGTGGGCACAGTATACGCTGTGAGCCTGACACAAAAAAGCACACTGATGTTTCACAGTCCAAAAAGTTTTTATTTTTTTTAAATTTACACTTACACTACTATTAAACAAGATATGAGTGGTGGCACTGGGCAAGTGGGCACAGTATACGCTGTGAGCCTGACACAAAAAGCAGACTGATGTTTCACAGTCCAAAAAGTTTTTTTTTTTTAAATGTACACTTACACTACTATTAAACAAGATATGAGTGGCGGCACTGGGCAAGTGGGCACAGTATACGCTGTGAGCCTGACACAAAAAAGCAGACTGATGTTTCACAGTCCAAAAAGTTTTTTTTTTTTTAAATGTACACTTACACTACTATTAATTTTAAACAAGATATGAGTGGTGCCACTGGGCAAGTGGGCACAGTATACGCTGTGAGCCTGACACAAAAAAGCAGACTGATTTTCACAGTCCAAAAAGTTTTTATTTTTTTAAATGTACACTTACACTACTATTAAACAAGATATGAGTGGTGCCACTGGGCAAGTGGGCACAGTATACGCTGTGAGCCTGACACAAAAAAGCAGACTGATGTTTCACAGTCCAAAATTATTATTTTTATTAAATGTACACTTACACTACTATTAAACAAGATATGAGTGGTGGCACTGGGCAAGTGGGCACAGTATACGCTGTGAGCCTGGCACACATGTTGGCAGGCAGGCAACTGCAATTAGATTACACAAGCAGACTGATGTTTCACAGTCAAAAAAGTTTTTTTTTTAAATTTACACTACTGTTACACCAGATATGAGTGGTGGCACTGGGCAAGTGGGCACAGTATATGCTGTGAGCCTGGCACACACGCTGGCAGGCAGGCAACTGCAATTAGATTACACTAGCAGACTGATGTTTCACAGTCAAAAAAGTTTTTTTTTTCAAATTTACACTACTGTTACACCAGATATGAGTGGTGGCACCTGGCAAGTGGGCCTGGCACACACGCTGGCAGGCAGGCAAGTGCAATTAGATTACACAAGCAGACTGATGTTTCACAGTCAAAAAAGTTTTGTTTTTTTTAAATTTACACAACTGTTACACCAGATATGAGTGGTGGCACTGGGCAAGTGGGCCTGGCACACATGCTGGCAGGCAGGCAACTGCAATTAGATTACACTAGCAGATTGATGTTTCATAGTCAAAAAAGTTTTTTTTTTTTTAATTTACACTACTGTTACACCAGATATGAGTGGTGGCACTGGGCAAGTGGGTCTGGCACACACACTGGCAGGCAGGCAACTGCAATTAGATTACACTAGCAGACTGATGTTTCACAGTCAAAAAAGTTTTTTTTTTAAATTTACACTACTGTTACACCAGATATGAGTGGTGGCACTGGGCAAGTGGGCCTGGCACACACGCTGGCAGGCAGGCAAATACAATTAGATTACACAAGCAGACTGATGTTTCACAGTCAAAATGTTTTTTTTTTTTAATTTACACTACTGTTACACCAGATATGAGTGGTGGCACTGGGCAAGTGGGCACAGTATACGCTGTGAGCCTTGCACACACGCTGGCAGGCAGGCAACTGCAATTAGATTACACTAGCAGACTGATGTTTCACAGTCAAAAAAGTTTTTTTTTTAAATTTACACTACTGTTACACCAGATATGAGTGGTGGCACTGGGCAAGTGGGCACAGTATACGCTGTGAGCCTTGCACACACGCTGGCAGGCAACTGCAATTAGATTACACTAGCAGACTGATGTTTCACAGTCAAAAAAGTTTTTTTTAAAAATTGACACTACTGTTACACCAGATATGAGTGGTGGCACTGGGCAAGTGGGCCTGGCACACACGCTGGCAGGCAGGCAACTGCAATTAGATTACACTAGAAGACTGATGTTTCAAAGTCAAAAAAGATTTTTTTTTTTTTAATTTACACTACTGTTACACCAGATATGAGTGGTGGCACTGGGCAAGTGGGTCTGGCACACACGCTGGCAGGCAGGCAGGCAACTGCAATTAGAGTACACAAGCAGACTGATGTTTCACAGTCAAAAAAGTTTTTTTTTTAAATTTACACTACTGTTACACCAGATATGAGTGGTGGCACTGGGCAAGTGGGCACAATATACGCTGTGAGCCTTGCACACACGCTGGCAGGCAGGCAAACGCAATTAGATTACACTAGCAGACTGATGTTTCACAGTCAAAAAAGTTTTTTTTTTAAATTTACACTACTGTTACACCAGATATGAGTGGTGGCACTGGGCAAGTGGGCACAATATACGCTGTGAGCCTTGCACACACGCTGGCAGGCAGGCAACCGCAATTAGATTACACTAGCAGACTGATGTTTCACAGTCAAAAAAAGTTTTTTTTTTTTTTAAATTTACACTACTGTTACACCAGATATGAGTGGTGGCACTGGGCAAGTGGGCCTGGCACACACGCTGGCAGGCAGGCAACTGCAATTAGATTACACTAGCAGACTGATGTTTCACAGTCAAAAAAGTTTTTTTTTTAAATTTACACTACTGTTACACCAGATATGAGTGGTGGCACTGGGCAAGTCGGCCTGGTACACACGCTGGCAGGCAGGCAACTGCAATTAGAGTACACAAGCAGACTGATGTTTCACAGTCAAAAAAGTTTTTTTTTTAAATTTACACTACTGTTACACCAGATATGAGTGGTGGCACTGGGCAAGTGGGCACAATATACGCTGTGAGCCTTGCACACACGCTGGCAGGCAGGCAACCGCAATTAGATTACACTAGCAGACTGATGTTTCACAGTCAAAAAAAGTTTTTTTTTTTTTTTTAAATTTACACTACTGTTACACCAGATATGAGTGGTGGCACTGGGCAAGTGGGCCTGGCACACACGCTGGCAGGCAGGCAACTGCAATTAGATTACACTAGCAGATTGATGTTTCAAAGTCAAAAAAGTTTTTTTTTTAAATTTACACTACTGTTACACCAGATATGAGTGGTGGCACTGGGCAAGTGGGCACATTATACGCTGTGAGCCTGGCACATACACTGGCAGGCAGGCAACTGCAATTAGATTACACTAGCAGACTGATGTTTCACAGTCAAAAAAGTTTTTTTTTTTAAATTTACACTACTGTTACACCAGATATGAGTGGTGGCACTGGGCAAGTCGGCCTGGCACACACGCTGGCAGGCAGGCAACTGCAATTAGATTTTTTTGACTGTGAAACATCAGTCTGCTTGTGTAATCCAATTGCAGTTGCCTGCCAAGCTCATTTGCCCATTGCCACCACTCATATCTGGTATAACAGTAGTGTAAATTTAAAAAAAAAAACTTTTTTGACTGTGAAACATCAGTCTGCTATTGTAATCTAATTGCAGTTGCCTGCCTGCCAGTGTGTGTGCCAGGCACACTTGCCTAGTGCCACCACTTATATCTGGTGTAACAGTAGTGTAAATTTAAAAAAAAAAACTTTTTTGACTGTGAAACATCAGTCTGCTAGTGTAATCTAATTGCAGTTGCCTGCCTGCCAGTGTGTGTGCCAGGCTCACAGCATATACTGTGCCCACTTGCCCAGTGCCACCACTCATATCTGGTGTAACAGTAGTGTAAATTTAAAAAAAAAAAACTTTTTTGACTTTGAAACATCAGTCTGCTAGTGTAATCTAATTGCAGTTACCTGCCTGTCAGTCTGCTTGTGTAATCATATCTAATAACACCAGATATGAGTGGTTGCACTGGGCAAGTGGGCCTGGCACACATGCTGGCAGGCAGGCAACTGCAATTAGATTACACTAGCAGACTGATGGTTCACAGTCAAATATTTTTTTTTTTAAATTTACACTACTGTTACACCAGATATGAGTGGTGGCACTGGGCAAGTGGGCCTGGCACAAACGCTGGCAGGCAGGCAACTGCAATTAGATTACACTAGCCGATTGATGTTTCAAAGTCAAAAAAGTTTTTTTTTTAAAATTTACACTACTGTTACACCAGATATGAGTGGTGGCACTGGGCAAGTGGGCACAGTATACGCTGTGAGCCTGGCACATACACTGGCAGGCAGGCAACTGCAATTAGATTACACTAGCAGACTGATGTTTCACAGTCAAAAAAGTTTTTTTTTTTTAAATTTACACTACTGTTACACCAGATATGAGTGGTGGCACTGGGCAAGTCGGCCTGGCACACACGCTGGCAGGCAAGCAGGCAACTGCAATTAGATTTTTTTGACTGTGAAACATCAGTCTGCTTGTGTAATCTAATTGCAGTTGCCTGCCAGCATGTGTGCCAAGCTCATTTGCCCATTGCCACCACTCATATCTGGTATAACAGTAGTGTAAATTTAAAAAAAAAAACTTTTTTGACTGTGAAACATCAGTCTGCTATTGTTATCTAATTGCAGTTGCCTGCCTGCCAGTGTGTGTGCCAGGCACACTTGCCTAGTGCCACCACTCATATCTGGTGTAACAGTAGTGTAAATTTAAAAAAAAAAAACTTTTTTGACTGTGAAACAAAAGTCTGCTAGTGTAATCTAATTGCAGTTGCCTGCCTGCCAGTGTGTGTGCCAGGCTCACAGCGTATACTGTGCCCACTTGCCCAGTGCCACCACTCATATCTGGTGTAACAGTAGTGTAAATTTAAAAAAAAAAAACTTTTTTGACTTTGAAACATCAGTCTGCTAGTGTAATCTAATTGCAGTTGCCTGCCTGTCAGTCTGCTTGTGTAATCATATCTAATAACACCAGATATGAGTGGTTGCACTGGGCAAGTGGGCCTGGCACACACGCTGGCAGGCAGGCCACTACAATTAGATTACACAAGCAGACTGATGTTTCACAGTCAAAATTTTTTTTTTTTTAAATTTACACTACTGTTACACCAGATATGAGTGGTGGCACTGTGCAAGTGGGCACAGTATACGCTGTGAGCCTTGCACACACGCTGGCTGGCAGGCAGGCAACTGCAATTAGATTACACTAGCAGACTGATGGTTCACAGTCATTTTTTTTTTTTTTAAATTTACACTACTGTACACCAGATATGAGTGGTGGCACTGGGCAAGTGGGCCTGGCACAAACGCTGGCAGGCAGGCAACTGCAATTAGATTACGCTAGCAGACTGATGTTTCACAGTCAAAAAAGCTTTTTTTTTTTTTTAAATTTACACTACTGTTACACCAGATATGAGTGGTGGCACTGGGCAAGTGGGCCTGGCACACACGCTGGCAGGCAGGCAGGCAACTGCAATTAGATTACACTAGAAGACTGATGTTTCACAGTCAAAAAAGTTTTTCTTTTTAAATTTACACTACTGTTACACTAGATATGAGTGGTGGCACTGGGCAAGTGGGCCTAGCACACACGCTGGCAGGCAGGCAACTGCATTTAGATTACACAAGCAGACTGATGGTTCACAGTCAAAAAAGTTTTTTTTTTTTTTAAATTTACACTACTGTTACACCAGATATGAGTGGTGGCACTGGGCAAGTGGGCCTGGCACACACGCTGGCAGGCAGGCAACTGCAATTAGATTACACTAGCAGACTGATGTTTCACAGTCAAAAAAGTTTTTTTTTTTAAATTTACACTACTGTTACACCAGATATGAGTGGTGGCACTGGGCAAGTGGTCCTGGCACACATGCTGGCAGGCAGGCAACTGCAATTAGATTACACTAGCAGACTGATGTTTCACAGTCAAAAAAGTTTTTTTTTTTTTAATTTACACTCCTGTTACACCAGATATGAGTGGTGGCACTGGGCAAGTGGGCCTGGCACACACACTGGCAGGCAGGCAACTGCAATTAGATTACACTAGCAGACTGATGTTTCACAGTCAAAAAAGTTTTTTTTTTTTTAAATTTACACCACTGTTACACCAGATATGAGTGGTGGCACTGGGCAAGTGGGCACAGTATACGCTGTGAGACTTGCACACACGCTGGCAGGCAGGCAGGCAACTGCAATTAGATTACACTAGCAGACTGATGTTTCACAGTCAAAAAAGTTTTTTTTTTAAATTTACACTACTGTTACACCAGATATGAGTGGTGGCACTGGGCAAGTGGCTTTGCAGGCAGGCAACTGCAATTAGATTTCACTGGGAAAAAAAACAAAAAACAGACTGATGTTCTAGCCCTAAAAATGGCTTTTTGGGGTGCTGTCAGATGAGTCCTTCAGGACTGTAGTGGACACTGAATACACTAGCCTAGCTATCAATTTCCCTATTAAATCATCAGCAGCTACACTGTCCCTCCTCTCACTAAGAATGCAGATTCTGAATGAATCTAAAATGGCTGCTGTCCAGGAGCTGGGAGGGTCTGGGAGGGAGTGTCTGCTGCTGATTGGCTGGAATGTGTCTGCAGACTGTGAGATACAGGGTCAAAATTTACTCAATGATGACGAATAGGGGGCGGATTGAACAGCGCATATGTTGCCCGCGGTTGCGAACGCGAACAAGCTATGTTCGCCGGGAACTATTCACCGGCGAACAATTCGCGATATCACTAGTGAGGACAGAGGGTAAGCAGAATATAATTAGCAAATTATTTTTGTTTATTAAGTCTTTTTACCTATTCCATTATTATGTAAACCTTACTATTAGCAAGAAAACCATATGAATCATATTTATCAGCTGTGGTTTCATGCTGGCTTCTGGTTTAACATATATTTTGAAAAAAGATAGTTATATAATGGAACTCTGCGCCATTTTTTATTAGTTTGTTATTAACAGACATTACATCTGTGACAACATGGAGGAAACATATTAATTTACTTTCTCTGCGGTAGTAAATTTAGGAATAATTTTTAGCTAACTCCTGAAAACTATTACACAACTCTTTTCATATGTATTTTTTTTCTTTTATTTTGTAGATAAATTGTGAGTTATGCTACTATACTAAACTATAATAATTTTTAGTTTCAAAGAATTGTCCTCTGACAACATTAGACAGTCTGGAGGTGTTTTAAAAGATTTCCTTCCTGTGCCTCTGGCAAGACGTGAACTATTTTTATAGCGACTGTGCCATATTTTAGTGACATTAGTATAACTTATTTTCTTTCACAAATACCAAGGTGCAAACTTTTATAGGATGTATGTTCAAGTATTTAAACAAATTAAGTATTTGTCCTTCTGTGTTAAACTAAGGCCAAGAAAGTAACAGTGTATTTCTCATTACTAGCTACACATTACATTACTGAAACTGTGCAGCTTATTAATCTTCTCAGCAAATCTTTTTACACTGACACAAACATTTTGCTAGAATACTAAATTTCAAGGGATAGAAAATTCAAAATAAACTTGCATGATTCAGATAGAGCCTGTCATTTTAATTTACTGCTATTTTCAAATTTGCTTCATTCTCTTGGTATCCCCTTTTGAAAAAGTATACGCACATATCCTACGCTAGTAGGAGCTAGCTGCTGATTGTTGCTGATTGGGGCCTGCACACATTGTGTTCAGCTAGCTGCCAATAGTGCAATGCTGTTCCTTCAGAAAAGAATAACAAGAGAATGAAGCAAATTTGACAATAGAAGTAAATTGGAAAGTTGTTTAAAATTGTTCTATCCAAACTATCCAAATTATGAATGAAAATATGTGGATTCCTGTCCCTTTAAGTAATATTTTGAACATTTTGCAAGATATATAAATCTAGTTAAATTTTTTGGACTGCTATTTAATTTTATAGCTGATGCTGTGTATATTTTAAGTGATTTTATGTTGATGTATTTTAAATGACCATGCTTATTAATTTAGAACCTATGGGGCCGATTTATGAAAGTGCGAACGGACATGATCCGCTGTAGCATTCAAGTCCACCGCACATCAATAAATGCCGACAGCATACGCAGTCGGCATTTATCATTGCACAAGCATTTCACTAGAAATGCTTGTGCAATGCCGCCCCCTGCAGATTCGCTAGCAGGGGGTGTCAAACAATCCGATCATATGCGATCGGGCTTGATTGTTGTCCGCTGCCTCAGAGCAGGTGGACGAGTAAAGGAGCAGCGGTCTTAAGACTGTTGCTTCCTAACTCCTGTTTCCGGCGAGCCTGAAGGCTCGTGTGGAAACAGGTGTATACAGCACCATTCGGGCCATGATAAATCGGCCCCTATGTGTTTGACCCCTCTAACAAATTAGAGCATGGAATTTTTGCATTATAATGTCCCTTAAAGAGACATATTACTGAAAATGTGTTTTCCCGTAACAGAGCGATATTGATATTGTTGGACAACAGAAGGATTAGAGCTCAAACTGGTTTAAAAAGACCATGTTAAAACTAAATAACCATATTAAATAACAGTGCTAAAAAAGTTAGCATGACTTGATACCTAAAGTAAAGTGTTAGAGCCAGATAAAAATATAACAAAATACAAGTAAAGCATATTAAAAAAAGTATTACACACACACACATACATAAAATATAAGTGTATTATTGAAATAAATGTGTAAAAATGGTTTAAAAGGAATATTGTATATGTTAAGGTGTTAAACTGGGAAGGGCTCAAAGGTTTATATATATATATATATATATATATATATATATGTATGAGTATATTAATATTTATATATACAGTAATACAGATCACTCCCATGGAATGCAAGGGGTGGGTGGAGCTTAGCTATTGGAAAACAATTATAGCAAACAAGATGAAGAAGGGAGCATTAGCTTGGCTCCCCTGTATGCTACAGGTGTATCAACGCAGCAGATCCCTTCTACTTTAGCACACAAGGGGGGCACTAATCCGACCCTTCTTCTCAGAGTCCAGGGCCTAATTCTCCTATTAGCGCAACCCTGCTCTCTGTGAAGAAGGGTTTCCCCCACTAATGTAGATGTACCATTTTGGGGAGCCACACTTATAGCAGCATTAGTGAGGCCCTGAAGTCTCTGAAGAAGAAGGGGATTAGTGCGGGTCCCCAGTGTGCTACAGGTAACTGTATATATTTAATAATTATATTTGTTATTCTTTAAATTAATGTTTTCCTTGTTTTTCTAAAATGGAATGAATATCCGCATTTTTCCTAACAAAATGAATGGACGTCCCTTATAAATATAAGTATATGTGTTTAATAAATTTACCACTAGGTGGCAATATTTACTAAATATGTTGGTATATACTCCATTACAGTAGGGGCAGTATTGAGTCAACATGTTGCCTGTCTCTACTTAACTATTCAAGTCAATATATGGCCACAAAAGCCACAAACCTAAGAAGTGGGTTGAGCTTGTAAGAAGAGCAGATTTATTTGTCTTATCTGTCAAATTATCTACAGAGTCTACCTCATCTTATTTCTTACTTTTAACTCAAAAATAAATACATAGAGAGAACAATGGAAAATGAACAAGTAGTATCTCTTTGTCACATGATTTCATCTAAAACATCTAGGCTTTCTAAAACCAGCACTTAAAGGGACAAGAAAACAAAAAAAAAAATGTATTTCATGATTTAGGTAGAACATACAATTTAATCAGCTTTCCAGTTTAGGTCCATTATCAAATTTTCTTCATTCTCTTGGTATCAATTGTTGAAGGAGCAGCAATGCATTACTGGTTTCTAACTGAACACATGGGTGAGCAAATGACAATCAATCAGGGGCGTATTAAGGCATAGGCCAACAAGGCCGGTGCCTAGAACGACAGATTTTGGGGGGGGGGGGGCGTTATTAGTTATGCTGTGTCTGTGACTGTGTGCATTGTGTGTGTGTGTGTGTATATATATATATATATATATATATATATATATATATACATATATATAATATATATATATATAAATATTATATATATATATATATATATATATATATATATATATATATATACACACACACACACACACTATATATATATATATATATATACATATATATATATATACACACACCCACAGTGTGTATATATATATATATATATATATATATATATACACATACATACATACACACAACATGCAAGTCTTGGGGTGAACATTTTCTAAACAAAAGTCAAATTATACCCTGACCAAATATTATGGTCGAAAAAAAGCCTAAAACCTTGGGGGGGGGGGGGCAGCAGATTTTTCTGTGCCTAGGGCAGCACAAAACCTAAATACGCCACTGCAATCTATATATATATATATATATATATATATATATATATAGCCACCAATCAGCAGCTAGAACATAGGTTCTTTGCTGCTCCTGAGCTTACCTAGATACAAGTTTCAACAAAGGATAACAAGAGAAGAAAGCAAATTAAATAATAGAAGTAAATTGGAAAGTTGTTTAAAATTGTATGGTCTGTCTGAATCACAAATGTCTAATTATGAATTTACTGTAATTTTCAGCATAGGTGGGAATAAAACAACCAAAATTAGCTATTTAAAATGACAAAATAAAGGTAAAGGAAACTGTTTTAAGCAATTTAACACATTCTAGCAGATATAATAGATCATTGTTAAAATAATAAAGGAGAGAAAAAAATAAAACACACTAGAAGGGAGGAACCCCTCAGTGCTGTTATTGTGTATCTGCAACTTTTCTTATTTTTGCACATAACACCTCCCTTACATAGCACATTAAACAGTTCCAGCATGAGGGAGCCAGGAATGTCAGCTAGTCATTAGTTAAGGAGTGAGGGGGAAACACTAGCTCTATAATTAGTGTGTATTATGTACGTATACATATGCATTGAAAACACTGAAAGATTTTTCTTATTTTTAGCAGCTTCAACAGCAAAATAGGTGATGCAAACTGTATCTACAATCTAAAGCTTTATTTAAATAGCCAATATTTGTTTTTGAGTACACTGTCCCTTTAACTAGAAGCTAGCAAGGGCAAAAGTATTGAGATACAAATATAGATAGCAAGTTGTACACAGAAAGATAGGAAGTAGATATGTGCAATTCGTTTCGGATCGATTTGGAAATTCGGCAAATTCTGCAAATTCGGAGATTCGGATCAAACCGAATTTCCGAATTAAACGACTGCCGAATTTACCGAATAAATCCGAATTAGTTCGCATTTATTCAGTAAATTCGGATGGCCATGGATTACACTAGTATTGTACAGTATATTAGGTTATATCACTCTGCTATGGGTTACACCTAATATACAGTACATAATACTAGTCTAATCCCACCTAACACTTACCGAAATTCCAAATTTCCGAACCGAATCAAACCAAATCCAGCCGAATTTCTTCGAATCCGAATGAATCCAAAACGAATCCGGACCGAATAGATTCAAAATTTTCCGAATTTGAATCGATCCGAACCGAAATTCGAAAAATTCCGAATCGATCCGAACCGAACCGAACAGAATTTTTTCGCCATGCACATATCTAATAGGAAGTGGCTCTGATTATTATTATTATCGGTTATTTGTAGAGCGCAAACATATTCTGCAGCGCTAGTTACAAATATATGAAGAGGAGGAATGTACAGGGGTCAAGTGGAGTGAGAGTAGAACATGTAACTAGTGTAAAATGGAAAATAATAACATGTATTAGCTTCCACAGCTTCTTTAATGCAGATTTCTCTTCACATCTGTGACTCTATACTTGTAATTCAAATGAGAGGGTGCAATATCAGGCAAGAGGTAGAACGCATATGGATGGACTGAGTACAATGGACATTGCTTAAACAGAAGCAGACTTTACAGGCCTGGGCAATCTTTGTAGCCTTGAATTAGCTGGATCGGCAACTTGGAAGTGAACTTCACTTTAATGGACAGTCTACACCAGAATTTTTATTGTTTCAAAAGATACATAATCTTTTTATTCCCCATTCCCCAGTTTTAAATAACTAACACAGCTATATTAATATACTTTTTACCTCTGTGATTACCTTGTATCTAAGCCTCTCCAAACTGCCCCCTTATTTCAGTTCTTTTGACAGACTTGCATTTTAGGCAGTCAATGCTGACTCCTAGGTAACTCCACATGCGTGAGCACAATGTTATCTATATGGCACACATTAACTAACGTCCTCTAGTTGTAAAAGAAGAGTGAAAATGCATTCAGATAAGAGGCAGCCTTCAAGGGCTAAGAAATTAGCATAGGAGCCTCCTAGGTTTAACTTTCAACTAAGAATACCAAGAGAAGAAAGCAAAATTGAGGATAAAAGTACAAAAAAAAAAGTTGTTTAAAATTGCATACCCTATCTGAATCATGAAAGTTTATTTTTTGACTAGACTGTCTCTTTAATCTTATAGTCTGGAATAGATAAGATGAGCACTTTGAAGTAAAACATGAAGTTGCAACTTTATAGTTTTAAACAAGCTAAAGGCCTGATGAATAAAAACTCCCCAGCATGAAGAGAAATAATGCAAAATATGTGGGGGCTTTTGAGCATTATATTGCAATTTAGGAGTCTTTCCTTCACATCTAGAACCCTGCATAGCTAGATAAACAGCGCTCAAGGTAACATTTGAACTTCTAAAAAATTTTTTAGGAACCTCATAGTACTGAGCAGAAAGCTTTAGATCATCAGGCACCAAGTGAGCACCTAAAGCGCCTTGTAGTGTATAAGGAACAGCATGTGGTATAAGGCATCCTTGTGTGACACCAGTGCACTTGCATGCAAGGCCTCAATGTTTTTTTCTTAAAAACAGGCAATAAGTATTCCAGTGATGTCAAAGAAAACCATAATATGACAACATGTGTTGTAAATATTTAGATAAGGCACTATGGCTATGTTCAGTTGGATATGTGAATGAGATGTAAATTCTGCAAAAATCTAATCAATTTATACATCATCAGTCAAAGTCAATAGAAAAAAGTTTATATATTTCACCACGTTTTAAACATTTAGACAGAGATAACTGTTGGCTTGAAGCATCTTTAGAAGATATTTTTGAAAACCAGCTTCTCAGCTGGAGAAAAGCTGTAAACAGAATTTAATTTGTCAAGCTGTGCAGAAATCAAATGGTAATCTGTTAACATCATAGTTTGTAACAACTTATTTTTCTCCAAGCCAGATATAGCTATGAGGGCTTTTTTCACTTGTTTTTAAACAGCAATATTTCTAGTTTATTTCAAGAAATTTCTATAATCCCATGAATTATTATTTAGAACTGTCAGACAAAGAAAGGTACATACTATGGGGCCTATTTATGAAAGGCCTGTCGGACATGATTCGGCATTGCGGATCATGTTCAACAGACCTCGCTGAATGTGGAGAGCAATACGCTCTCCGCATTCAGCATTGCATTGGTGCCGCTAGCAGGGGGGTGTCAATCAACCCGATCGTATTTGATCGGGTTGAATTGCAGCGATGTTTGTCCGCCTCCTCAGTGCAGGTGGACAGGTTATGGAGCAGCGGTCTTTAGACCGCTACTTCATAACTGGTGTTTCTGGCGAGCCAAACACGGGGCTTCAAGCTCCATACGGGGCTTAATAGATATGCCCCTATTTCTCTTTCTCATGACTATATGGCAATAATTAATATCTGCAGTAATATGTCTGTGTCAAGCTACTTTAAATATTTCAAAACTTTAAGGCATGTTGTTTATAAGATATCAATAGTTCAATACCCCATGTTTCAGGAAAGAAAAAGAACAATTGTGAAAATGATTTATAATATACTGTAGTACAAACAAATCTATAAAAAAAACAACAAAGATATTGAATGATTCAAGTGGCTTTTTTCCACTAATTTCACAGACCTTCACAAAAGCAAATGTCAAGGTGTAAAAGTTGTGTACCTTATTAATTAAAGGGACATTAAACCCAAATGTTTTATTTCATAGTTCTGATTAAGCATTCAATTTGAAACAACTTTCTACTTTTCTTCAATTTTTAAATTATCTTCCTTCTCTTGTAATCCTTTGTTAAAAGAGCAGTAGCAATGCACTACTGGGACCTAGCTGAACACATTGGGTAAGCCAATAATAAGAGAGATATGTCTAAAGCCACCAATCAGCAGCTCCTAAGCCTACCTAGTGATGCTTTCCATCAAAGGACATCAAGAGTATTAAACAAAATTTATAACATAAGTAATTTAGAATGTTATTTATAATCGCAATCTCTACCTGAATCATGAAAATGTAATTTTGACTTTACTGTCAAAACTGCCTCATATTTTTCCCCACAAGTCTTTTCATTTCAATTCATGTTGTGTATAATTTTATAATATCTTATAATATGTTTAAACTTTTAAACACTTTATTGCATTTACAAATGAACATTTAAATTATTATATTTAATTTGATTAAAAGTTGAATAGTTTAAAGAGACATGAAACCCATTTTTTCTTTCATTATTTAGAAAGAGCATGCAATTTTAAACAACTTTCTAATTTACTTCTATTATCTAATTTGCTTCATTCTCTTGTTATCCTTTCTAGATAGGCTCAGTTACTGCTGATTGGTTGATGCACATAGATGCCTCGTGTGATTGGCTCACCCATATGCATTGCTATTTCTCCAACAAACGGATATCTAAAGAATGAAGTAAATTAGATAATAAAAGTAAATTGGAATGTTGTTTGAAATTGTATTCTCTATCTGAATCATGAAATAATTTTTTGGGGTTTAGTGTCCCATTAAGATGTGATTTGAACTAATCGGAAATTGTGCCATACGATTTATAAGCTCATGCTCCGCATATCACTGTATCCGGAGCAGTCAATATATATTAATACAGATGTTAATTTTTATAAAACAATAAAAAAATCAACATATAGTTTAAAAGCTACCTTTCAAGTAACTGGGTAAAGTCCACAGAGTTCGGTATTGTAGACAGGCATTTTCTGTAAGAGGTAGAAAGCCTGCAGTTGTGTTATACAGTGTTCCCCATGCCACACTGTGCAGATTTAGGCGTCTCTCTTTCTCTCTGAACCCAAACTCCACCCCAATTTGTGATGTATATGGTAGTGTAGGTAAACCTTATGTGAGTTTTTAAACAATATGTTTCCATTTTTGTTGTTTTATAAAAATAAACATTTTGTATTAATGTATATTGGCTGCTTCATATCCTGATACTGTGATAGGCAGCATCTGAGATTATAAATCATACTGCACACTTTTTGATTAGAGCACAGGGTAAATCTTGAATATGTAAGTTATTACGCATGACAAATTATCTGAGTGCTCAAAAGTGTATATATTTGTGTGTGTATGTATATATGTCTATGTATGTTTACATACTTTATGTGCACACAAACATACATACACATTTACACATACGCACATAGAAATACAAATATACACCTATATACACCAAAACGGGTAACTGGGAGCTGGGGTAACTAATGACTTTTCACAAGAATAACCAAGCAAGTTCAGGAGTGTTTCAATTGGACATTGTGTGATGTCATTATAAAACTTGATTACGTGTTGCACTTTGTTGTGCACTCTAACCCGCTTGCCTCTCCTTTAAATGTTAGCAAAGTTTTGCGCTCCTCATTGTAGAAAGAGAGAAAGGTGTAAAGGTTAGAGTGGCCAGCACTAGCTTTGGCTTTATCTCAGTCAAATCCAACAAAAGCATGGTAGGAGCACGGCAGGACTTGGCTTCAGGTATAGTATGTACTTGACTGATGAGCCCAACCTCTGTGTCAGTGTATCCAGGCTCACTTGCATAGTAACCTGGTGTCCACACAGGTAAGTAGTAGGATAGTACTGACAGCACAGTTGCTTCTGGGTATCATGACAGATTAAAACTTATACTGTTCCTGTTAATATGGGAGATGGCGCGTACCAAGAGGAAGTCGGTGGCACCGAATCCTTACCGGGAGGTCGTGCAGGAGGTTCCTGGCATGCGGGGAGTTGCAAGAGAAAGTTCTGGATCAGAATCTGAGAATGTGGTACCACCTACACCTGCGGCTAGGCCCCGGGCTGCTCCCATGCATAGCACTACAGGGAGTGCAGAATTATTAGGCAAATGAGTATTTTGACCACATCATCCTCTTTATGCATGTTGTCTTACTCCAAGCTGTATAGGCTCGAAAGCCTACTACCAATTAAGCATATTAGGTGATGTGCATCTCTGTAATGAGAAGTGGTGTGGTCTAATGACATCAACACCCTATATCAGGTATGCATAATTATTAGGCAACTTCCTTTCCTTTGGCAAAATGGGTCAAAAGAAGGACTTGACAGGCTCAGAAAAGTCAAAAATAGTGAGATATCTTGCAGAGGGATGCAGCACTCTTAAAATTGCAAAGCTTCTGAAGCGTGATCATCTAACAATCAAGCGTTTCATTCAAAATAGTCAACAGGGTCGCAAGAAGCGTGTGGAAAAACCAAGGCGCAAAATAACTGCCCATGAACTGAGAAAAGTCAAGCGTGCAGCTGCCAAGATGCCACTTGCCACCAGTTTGGCCATATTTCAGAGCTGCAACATCACTGGAGTGCCCAAAAGCACAAGGTGTGCAATACTCAGAGACATGGCCAAGGTAAGAAAGGCTGAAAGACGACCACCACTGAACAAGACACACAAGCTGAAACGTCAAGACTGGGCCAAGAAATATCTCAAGACTGATTTTTCTAAGGTTTTATGGACTGATGAAATGAGAGTGAGTCTTGATGGGCCAGATGGATGGGCCCGTGGCTGGATTGGTAAAGGGCAGAGAGCTCCAGTCCGACTCAGACGCCAGCAAGGTGGAGGTGGAGTACTGGTTTGGGCTGGTATCATCAAAGATGAGCTTGTGGGGCCTTTTCGGGTTGAGGATGGAGTCAAGCTCAACTCCCAGTCCTACTGCCAGTTTCTGGAAGACACCTTCTTCAAGCAGTGGTACAGGAAGAAGTCTGCATCCTTCAAGAAAAACATGATTTTCATGCAGGACAATGCTCCATCACACACGTCCAAGTACTCCACAGCGTGGCTGGCAAGAAAGGGTATAAAAGAAGAAAATCTAATGACATGGCCTCCTTGTTCACCTGATCTGAACCCCATTGAGAACCTGTGGTCCATCATCAAATGTGAGATTTACAAGGAGGGAAAACAGTACACCTCTCTGAACAGTGTCTGGGAGGCTGTGGTTGCTGCTGCACGCAATGTTGATGGTGAACAGATCAAAACACTGACAGAATCCATGGATGGCAGGCTTTTGAGTGTCCTTGCAAAGAAAGGTGGCTATATTGGTCACTGATTTGTTTTTGTTTTGTTTTTGAATGTCAGAAATGTATATTTGTGAATGTTGAGATGTTATATTGGTTTCACTGGTAAAAATAAATAATTGAAATGGGTATATATTTGTTTTTTGTTAAGTTGCCTAATAATTATGCACAGTAATAGTCACCTGCACAAACAGATATCCCCCTAAAATAGCTATAACTAAAAACAAACTAAAAACTACTTCCAAAACTATTCAGCTTTGATATTAATGAGTTTTTTGGGTTCATTGAGAACATGGTTGTTGTTCAATAATAAAATTAATCCTCAAAAATACAACTTGCCTAATAATTCTGCACTCCCTGTAGACCCACTATGAGGAGGGGATTGGGCCTAGGTGACCTGGCTGCAGGCCCTGGGTGCCAATCTGCCCACACAGTTCCCTCTCCCCAACCTATTGATGCCCCAGGTTCACTAGGGGTCCCCTACCTTTACCCATTAATGTGCAGGTGGGTGTCTTGTCACCCACAACTATTAGGGCCACATCCCCTGAGGTCTCCCACAAGGCCCCCTATGCCCCCTTTTATCACCCCTTAAGTCTGCTTGGTTCCCCCAGGGATAGGCCGCAAACGAGCACAGCTGCTGTGATTGAGTCATCCATGCAGCAGCTGCATGCTCTGCCCCCTGCAGCACTATCCACGGTTTTGGCCATGGCCCAGGCCTTCATGGGCTCCTTGTCCCATGAGGGCCTGGTCAGTGAGGCCTCTGTGCAGAGCAGGGGATGTGGCGGAAGCATGGCACAGGCTCCGGTACTCCCTGGGCCTGTGCCGGGTCTTGGCCCCACCCCTTCCGGCGCAGCATCGCCCACTTTCTCCCTGTGCGACTCGTTGGGCGAGGAGGAGCTTGGGCGGAGTAGAGTGCATCAGCACCAGAGGTATTATCCTTAATTGTCTTTATACTCCCAACAATATATGTGTATATTATTAAACGTTAGTGTATATATTATTAAGATACCTTGTTTTGTATCTGTATTGAATACTATGTGGCTAATGCTCTATTTAGAGTGGTCCTGAATTTGCGGTAGTTAGATATCCCCGTTGCCTTAAAGTTAGCCGGGTTATTAACCGCTATTATGGAGTGGTTTTGCCAGGTCTGTTAGGTGCCAGACTAACAGTTACCTGTTTGGGATGTTCCGTTGTTATGCGGTTAAATAGATGCCGCTCTAAGTAATTTTTTTTTTCCTATTGGTCAGTGACCAAGCAATCTTTCTATGTTGCAGCTTAGTGTTCCATGTGGTCACTGTAACTTGGTATCGATGATTTTCTTTGCGGTTAAATAAATGCTGCTCTGGGTGATTTTGTTTCCTGTCGGTCAGTGACCGAACTTTCTTTCTATGTTGCGGCTTATTAATCCTTGTGGTCGCTGTAGCTGGGTTCCGATGATTTATTGCGGTTAAATATATACCGCCAATAGAAGTCTTCACACTTGGACTGCTGATTATCGCTCTTTGGTTTGGAGGTTCTTTTCAAGATTAAGATCCAGTGCGGTGGTATGTGCCGTCTGTTGTTCTCCACTCTCTCACCTTTCGGTCAATGACCGATAGTGTCTTGGCTGAATGTGGCCGGTCTTTTGTTTTCCTTAAGACTGGATGTGGTTAAATAAATGCCGCTAAATGTAGATCTTAGCCAGACAGGTGGAGGCAAAATTTCGTTGAACGGTGAAGATAGTGGACTTCCTGTGATGAGTGATCAGAATTGCTCCTCTTGGTTCTTTACACAATCGATATGGTGGTACTCTGGTATCTACGCGTTTCAGCTATACAGCCTGTTTTTAAGATACCTGTGTGATGGATTGGCCTCCTATTTATACCCCATTGGTTATTTTCAACATAGTGCATTGTATTCGCAATTTTGACTTTGCTACTTTTAAAATTGTTCATGCAAATGTCGGATCTCCACTTCAAAAATTGCTAATTTTAACATTGTTATACATTTGGAAATTGAATGTTGTTGAAGTGAGATTGTCAAAAAAGGAATAACATTTTTTGCCGGTGTTGATTCAATTTTAAATGGAACATTATTCCTAAGAGAAGTATTTCTATGGACAAATGGGTCCCCTTTTTCAGAAAGTCATAATTTTGATATATATATATATATTTGGAATATGTTTGTGTGTATCTCAATTGTAAGCTACACTAATTATTGGGTTTAATTTAATTGAATAAGTGAGATCACCTCTCAGTACAAATGCTTACACAATGAACTATTTCTAAGTTAAATAACTTAAACTTGAACTTGAACTTGAAGTGAATTTTGGTTAGAGTTACTTATATGCATGTTTGAAATATGCCAATCAATTTGGTTTTTTATACAGATCGGATCTTTAATTCTAACTATTATTTAAGCTGATATTTAATTAAGCTTCTCTGTGTCAGTATAATGGAAATGTTTGTTCATACGAAGAAAATTATTTCAGTTGATTTATTGTGTGTACTTTTAGAAAGTGTCTATGAGTGAAGTTTAAATTGTTCTCTAAATACCTAGGTTTGTTTGCTGTAATTGAATTGGCTTCTTTACCACTCTATACTAATGTGATCTTAAGATGGCTATCTGGTGTTTGTTATTTTGTTTAAATGAATTTAAAAGTGAACTTTTTATGGGTTTCTCATGAATATTTTAGTTTAGTTAAAGTTTTTCTTCTAAGTAACGGGAATATGTTCATCTGTATGGTTCTAATTATAGGATGGAATTCAAATCTAACTCGCTATTTAGGCCTTTAGGATGTAGAGTGTCCATTTCAAAAATGAATTTTGCTTCTTGATGAAGAAGTTTTTTACCAAAATTTCCACCTCTGCCATCAGACTTTACCTTTCTTATGCCCCAAAATTTCATTTCTTTTGGATTCCCTCTATGTACTAATTTAAAATGGGCATAAAGTCTTGTATTGTCTTTCTCTTTCTCAATGCTGAGGATGTGTTCCCTCATTCTGTCCTTCAACTTTCTACTCGTTTGACCTAAATACTGAAGCTCACATGAGCATTGTATAAGATATATAATGTTATTATATGTGCATCTTATCACATCTTTTATTTTGACTTCTTTTTTTGTCACGGTGGATTTAACTGAGTTAGTTTTAGTACTGTATTTGCATGATTTGCAATCATGACAAGGGAAGTAACCTGATAACTTTTCATTATTAAGATTATGTTGACTTAATTTTGTTCTCTGTTTATACTTGCTTGGAGCTAGAATATTTTTCAGGAATTACACATGGAGAAAAGACACAAGAAAAAACAAAGCACGACCAATCACTCACTAGAAAGAAATGCAGAATATAGAAGCATAGAACATCCAAATAGATTTAGTGCACTAATTCAGGAAGATGACCATAGATCTCCTAGCACATCCAATAAAACACACAACACAAGACTTTCTTTTTTAGAAGAAGGCCCAAATAAAACCCTCGACCCACCGAAAGGAAAAAGACGATTAGATGAAATAGAGGAAGGGGAGCTAGAACCAAAAAAAGCAATGAAAAAATCGAAATAGAACCCAAAGGTATTTTTAATCTTAGTAAACTGACACTAAATGATGAACAAAAATCAGTACTTAACAAAGGTCTATCATTTGCACCATCATGTAAAATCAATAAATTTGAGACACTAATAAATGTTAATCAATTCACACGAAATTAGCTCTCAAAAAAATATTTTCTAAAAAACCCCTTAGAAACCACAACGAATTACACCTCAACCTACATCCACACCAATTTCAAACACAAATCCACCTTCAATCCAACACATGAAAAAGGTAGCGCGATAGAAATATTTGAGCAAAAAGTAAAGGAAGACATAGAGAAATTAGATGAGAAAAAGGACTTAAAATGGAACTTAAGTAAAAAAGAAAATGCAGTCCTAAAAGATCTCAAAGAGAACAAAAGTATCATCATAAAACAAGCAGACAAAGGAGGGGGGGTGGTCATAATGGACACAGTAAATTACCTTAAAGAGGCTAACAGACTACTGGGAGACGAAGCAACATATAAAAAATTAATGAACAACCCCTTAGAACAAATGAAGAAAAATTTGGAAAAATTATTTTTTTCAGCAAAAGAAAAAGGGATAATAAATAACCAAGAATTAAATTTTATACTTATAGAACATCCCAGAACACCAGTTTTTTATTTTTTGCCCAAAATCCACAAGGATATCACAAATTCGCCCGGACGGCCAATCATATCAGGAATAGACTCCCTAACTTCCAATCTATCACAATACACATACTATTTTCTTCAGAAATACGTTATAAATATAACATCACATCTTAAAGACACTAAACATTTTCTTAATCTGATAGAAAACATAGATTGGAAAGACAATTATATTTTAGTAACATGTGATGTGAGCTCGTTATACACGTGCATAGAACAAACCAAAGGATTAGAAGCCACCAATTCATTTTTAAACTAGAGATACAGAAATGCCAAAACCACAACAGGAGTTCATAATTGATTGCATGGAATTCATATTAAGAAACAATTACTTTTCATTCAATGGAAATCACTACTTACAAAAAAGAGGTACAGCCATGGGCAAGAGATTCGCACCCAGTTATGCAAATTTATTTGTAGGATATTTTGAAGAAAAATTCATATCAGAAACCCCATGGGGTGCGAATCTCATGCTCTACAAAAGATTCATAGATGACATTTTTATCATTTGGAGGGGTGATGTAGAACTACTGGAACAATTTATATCAGATTTTAACACTAACGATTTCGGTTTAAAATTTACACATGAATTTAACAAAACAAAGATACATTTTTTAGACATTGAAATAACAATAATAAACAATAGAATCACCACTACAACATTTTTTAAACAAGTAGATGCTAACAGTTATATAGATTACAAAAGCTGCCACCATGATAAATGGAAGAGAAACATACCCAAAGGCCAATTTTCAAGAATACGAAGAAATTGTACAGAACTATCAGACTATGATAAACAAGTTGAGATTTTACAGAATAGATTCATAGAAAAAGGTTACCACCACAAAACGCTAACAGACACAAACAAACTAGTTAGGCAAATAGATAGAAAGGTCCTTTTGAAGGATAAAAATAACAGTATAAACGACCAAGAAAAAGACCCTTATAAAATTCCTTTCATCACCACCTTTTCCAGCCAACATAAACAAATCGAAAATATAATACAAAAAAACACTGGCATATTGCCAGAAGTGACCCCATCATAGGAAAAAGACTTCAACACCATCCAGACATTCTATTCAGGAAAGCCACAAACCTGAAAAATATTCTAGCTCCAAGCGAGTATAAACAGAGAACAAATTTAAGTCAACATAATCTTAATAATGAAAAGTTATCAGGTTACTTCCCTTGTCATGATTGCAAATCATGCAAATACAGTACTAAAACTAACTCAGTTAAATCCACCGTGACAAAAAAAAAGAAGTCAAAATAAAAGATGTGATAAGATGCACAGATAATAACATTATATATCTTATACAATGCTCATGTGAGCTTCAGTATTTAGGTCAAACGAGTAGAAAGTTGAAGGACAGAATGAGGGAACACATCCTCAGCATTGAGAAAGAGAAAGACAATACAAGACTTTATGCCCATTTTAAATTAGTACATAGAGGGAATCCAAAAGAAATGAAATTTTGGGGCATAAGAATGGTAAAGTCTGATGGCAGAGCTGGAAATTTTGGTAAAAAAACTTCTTCATGAAGAAGCAAAATTAATTTTTGAAATGGGCACTCTACATCCTAAATAACTAAATAGCGACTTAGATTTGAATTCCATCCTATAATTAGAACCATACAGATGAACATGTTCCCGTTACTTAGAAGAAAAACTTTAACTAAACTAAAATATTCATGAGAAACCCATAAAAAGTTTACTTTTAAATTCATTTAAACAAAATAACAAACACCAGATAGCCATCTTAAGATCACATTAGTATAGAGTGTAAATAAGCCAATTCAATTACAGCAAACAAACCTAGGTATTTAGAGAACAATTTAAACTTCACTCATAGACACTTTCTAAAAGTACACACAATAAATCAACTGAAATAATTTTATTCGTATGAACAAACATTTCCATTATACTGACACAGAGAAGCTTAATTAAATATCAGCTTAAATAATAGTTAGAATTAAAGATCCAATCTGTATAAAAAACCAAATTGATTGGCATGTTTCAAACATGCATATAAGTAACTCTAACCAAAATTCACTTCAAGTTCAAGTTCAAGTTTAAGTTATTTAACTTAGAAATAGTTCATTGTGTAAGCATTTGCACTGAGTGGTGATCTCACTTATTCAATTAAATTAAACCCAATAATTAGTGTAGCTTACAATTGAGATACACACAAACATATTCCAAATATATATATATATCAAAATTATGACTTTCTGAAAAAGGGGACCCATTTGTCCATAGAAATACTTCTCTTAGGAATAATGTTCCATTTAAAATTGAATCAACACCGGCAAAAAAATTTATTCCTTTTTTGGCAATCTCACTTCCACAACATTCAATTTCCAAATGTATAACAATGTTAAAATTAGCCATTTTTGACGTGGAGATCCGACATTTGCATGAACAATTTTAAAAGTAGCAAAGTCAAAATTGCGAATACAATGCACTATGTTGAAAATATCCAGAACTTTAAGAGTTAACCCCAATGGGGTATAAATAGGAGGCCAATCCATCACACAGGTATCTTGAAAAAGGCTGTATAGCCAAAACGCATAGATTCCAGAGTACCACCAGATCGATTGTGTAAAGAACCAAGAGGAGCGCTTCTGATCACTCATCACAGGAAGTCCACTATCTTCACCGTTCAACGAAATTTTGCCTCCACCTGTCTGGCTAAGATCTACATTTAGCGGCATTTATTTAACCGCATCCAGTCTTAAGGAAAACAAAAAACCGGCCACATTCAGCCAAGACACTATCGGTCACTAGTGATGTCCCGAACTGTTCACCCGCGAACGGTTCACAGCGAACATAGCTTGTTCGCGTTCGCATTTGTGGGCGAACACATGGCGATGTTCGATCCGCCTCTATATGTCATCATTGTGGAAACTTTGACCCTTTATGTCACAGCCGCCTGACACATTAGAGCCAATCAACATCAGACACTCCCTCACAGACACTCCCAGCTACTCGGAATCCGCCATTTTAGACTCATAACGACCTTGCTTTTTTAATGAGAGGACGTGTTGTGTTTTTGCTCCTGACATTAATAGGAAAAACATTGCTAGGCTAGTGTATTTACAGTCCAGAAGGACTCCACTCATCTCTGCTATATTTCGTGCCGTTTTTTTTTTTTTTTCGTTTTTTTTATTAGCATTTGCCTGGCTTTCAGCTGTGTGTTTAAGGCTCACAGCATATGCTGTGACTACTGCCACCACTGATATCTCCCTAACAACATTAGTTTAAATTTAACTAACCCAAAAATATAATTATTTTTCTAGTGTAATTTTTTTTTCATTTTCTATCAGGCCAGAGTCACACAGCATATACTCTGGTTCATTTCTCTGTGCCAGCCAGCAGCCACCAGTGTTAATATCCGTTTATAACATTATTTTAAATTAAAAAAAAAAAAAAAAATATTTTGCTAGTGTAATCTAATTACATTTACTATCATGCCTGTGTCTGTCAGGCTCACTCAGCATTAATATACCTCATTTTTTTTCAGTCTTTTGGTTAATTGGTTTGTGCCAGGCAGCCACCCAGCACTTATATCTATTCTCCTTCACCTTAATTTTAATATAAAAAAAAAAAGTTTAAAATTGTTTGCTAGTGTAATCTAATATAATTTTCTATCTGGCCTGTGTGTTTTGCTGACATAGAGAGCCTACTGTGTTTACTTGCTGCCCTCCCTAGTCTATGAGCCACGACTCATATGTGTTTAACCTTTTTTTAATTTCCCCCCAAAAAAAATAATTTCAATCATTTATCTAGTGTAATCTAATAGTATTTTCTATCAGGCATGTGTGTATCCGACTTACAGAGCCTACTGTTTTTAATAGCTGCCCTTCCAAGGCTATCAGCCACGACTCATATGTATGTGCTTAACCTTTTTCTTAAAATTTCCAAAAAAAAAGTCTTTAAATCATTATGCTAGTGTAATCTAATTGTATTTTCTATCAGGCCTGTGTCTAACTGTCTATCTGACTTACACAGCTTACTGTTGTTATAATTGCTGCCCTACGTAGCAGCCAGCCAGTGCGACCACTCATAGAGTCATATGTGCATTGCACTTCTTAACATAATTTTAATATTAAAATCTAAAACTTTAAAATATTTTGCTAGTGTAATGTAACTTAATTTTCTATCAGTCCTGTGTTTTTGTCACTTACACAGCATACTGTGTTAAATTGCTGCCCTACCTACCATCCACGACTCATATCTGCCAGCCTGTCTGCCAGGCCCAAGTAGCCAATTAGTGGCACCAATCACAATTTTTTTTGGACTGCAAATATTCAGTCTCCTAGTGCCATTGAATTTCATTTACCTCCTGCCTGCCACTGCCAGCCTTTTGTGCCAGGCCGTCTAGCCAACTATTTACACCAATCATAATTGTTGTCACAGACAGTATAGTTATTAATTTAAATAAAAAAATTTTTTAGTGTTGATCTTAATCCTCAGTTTGCTCGTGCCCTAGAATTGCACTTTTCTACAGCCTTCCAAGCCTGTGTGCCAGGCCTACTTAAAAAATATTTACACCAATCATATTTGTATTGACAGTATTCTAATAATTAAAAATTAAAATTTTTGGTAATAGTTGTTGTGATTTGAATCCTCAGTTTGCTGGTGCCATTGAATAGCACTTTCCTCCTGCCTTGCAGCCTGCTGTGAGCCAGGCCCACCTAGCCAATTGTTGTCAACAATCATATTTCTGTTAACAGTATTGCAAAAATTGTCAATCATCACTGTTTAGACTGTCAGTAATCAGTCTCCTAGTGTCCTTGAATTGCATCTACCTCCTGCCTGCCATCCTTTTGTGCCAGGCCATCTTGCCAACTATTTACACCAATCCTAATTTTTTGTCACAGTATAGTTACTAATTAAAATTAAAAAAATCTTGATTGTTGATGATCTTAATCCTCAGTTTGCTCGTGCCCTAGAATTGCACTTTCCTACAGCCTTCCAAGCCTGTGTGCCAGGCCTACTTAAAAAATATTTACACCAATCATATTTGTTGTAACAGTATTCTAATAATTAAAAATTAAAATTTTTGGTAATAGTTGCTGTGATTTGAATCCTCAGTTTGCTGTTGCCATTGAATAGCAGTTTCCTCCTGCCTTGCAGCCTGCTGTGAGCCAGGCCCACCTAGCCAATTGTTGTCAGCAATCATATTTCTTTTCACAGTATTGCAAAAATTGTCAATCATCACTGTTTAGACTGTCAGTAATCAGTCTCCTAGTGTCCTTGAATTACATCTACCTCCTGCCTGCCATCCTTTTGTGCCAGGCCGTTTTTCCAACTATTTACACCAATCCTAATTTTTTGTCACAGTATAGTTACTAATTAAAATTAAAAAATCTTGATTGTTGATGATCTTAATCCTCAGTTTGCTCGTGCCCTAGAATTGCACTTTTTTACAGCCTTCCAAGCCTGTGTGCCAGGCCTACTTAAAAAATATTTACACCAATCATATTTGTTGTGACAGTATTCTAATAATTAAAAATTAAAAATTTTGGTAATAGTTGCTGTGATTTGAATCCTCAGTTTGCTGGTGCCATTGAATAGCACTTTCCTCCTGCCTTACAGCCTGCTGTGAGCCAGGCCCACCTATCCAATTGTTGTCAGCAATCATATTTCTGTTAACAGTATTGCAAAAATTGTCAATCATCACTGTTTAGACTGTCAGTAATCAGTCTCCTAGTGTCCTTGAATTGCATCTACCTCCTGCCTGCTATCCTTTTGTGCCAGGCCGTCTTGCCAACTATTTACACCAATCCTAATTTTTTGTCACAGTATAGTTACTAATTACAATTAAAAAAATCTTGATTGTTGATGATCTTAATCCTCAGTTTGCTCGTGCCCTAGAATTGCACTTTTCTACAGCCTTCCAAGCCTGTGTGCCAGGCCTACTTAAAAAATATTTACACCAATCATATTTGTTGTGACAGTATTCTAATAATTAAAAATTAAAATTTTTGGTAATAGTTGCTGTGATTTGAATCCTCAGTTTGCTGGTGCCATTGAATAGCAGTTTCCTCCTGCCTTGCAGCCTGCTGTGAGCCAGGCCCACCTAGCCAATTGTTGTCAGCAATCATATTTCTGTTAACAGTATTTCAAAAATTGTCAATCATCACTGTTTAGACTGTCAGTAATCAGTCTCCTAGTGTCCTTGAATTGCATCTACCTCCTGCCTGCCATCCTTTTGTGCCAGGCCGTCTTGCCAACTATTTACACCAATCCTAATTTTTTGTCACAGTATAGTTAATAATTAAAATTAAAAAAATCTTGATTGTTGATAATCTTAATCCTCAGTTTGCTCGTGCCCTAGAATTGCACTTTTCTACAGCCTTCCAAGCCTGTGTGCCAGGCCTACTTAAAAAATATTTACACCAATCATATTTGTTGTGACAGTATTCTAATAATTAAAAATTAAAATTTTTGGTAATAGTTGCTGTGATTTGAATCCTCAGTTTGCTGGTGCCATTGAATAGCACTTTACTCCTGCCTTGCAGCCTGCTGTGAGCCAGGCCCACCTAGCCAACTGTTGTCAGAAATCATATTTCTGTTAACAGTATTGCAAAAATTGTCAATCATCACTGTTTAGACTGTCAGTAATCAGTCTCCTAGTGTCCTTGAATTGCATCTACCTCCTGCCTGCCATCCTTTTGTGCCAGGCCGTCTTGCCAACTATTTACACCAATCCTAATTTTTTGTCACAGTATAGTTAATAATTAAAATTAAAAAAATCTTGATTGTTGATAATCTTAATCCTCAGTTTGCTCGTGCACTAGAATTGCACTTTTCTATAGCCTTCCAAGCCTGTGTGCCAGGCCTACTTAAAAAATATTTACACCAATCATATTTGTTGTGACAGTATTCTAATAATTAAAAAATAAAATTTGTGGTAATAGTTGTTGTGATTTGAATCCTCAGTTTGCTGGTGCTAGTGAATAGCACTTTCCTCCTGCCTTGCACTTGCAGCCTGCTGTGAGCCAGGCCCACCTAGCCATTTGTTGCCAGCAATCATATTTCTTTTAACAGTATTGCAAAAATTGTCAATCATCACTGTTTAGACTGTCAGTAATCAGTCTCCTAGTGTCCTTGAATTGCATCTACCTCCTGCCTGCCATCCTTTTGTGCCAGGCCGTCTTGCCAACTATTTACAACAATCCTAATTTTTGGTCACAGAATAGTTACTAATTTCAATTTAAAAATTCTTGATTGTTGATGATCTTAATCCTCAGTTTGCTCGTGCCCTAGAATTGCACTTTTCTACTGCTTCCAAGCCTGTGTGCCAGGCCTACTTGAAAAATATTTACACCAATCATAGTTGTTGTGACAGTATTCTTAATAATTAAAAATTAAAATTGTTGGTAATAGTTGTTGGGAATCCTCAGTTTGCTGGTGCCATTGAATAGCACTTTCCTGCTGCCTTGCAGCCTGTTGTGAGCCAGGCCCACTTAGCCAATTGTTGCCAGCAATCATATTTCTTTTAACAGTATTGCAAAAATTGTCAACCATCACTGTTTAGACTGTCATTAATCAGTCTCCTAGTGTCCTTGAATTGCATCTACCTCCTGCCTGCCATCCTTTTGTGCCAGGCCGTCTTGTCAACTATTTACACCAATCCTAATTTTTTGTCACAGTATAGTTACTAATTAAAATTAAAAAAATCTTGATTGTTGATGATCTTAATCCTCAGTTTGCTCGTGCCCTAGAATTGCACTTTTCTACAGCCTTCCAAGCCTGTGTGCCAGGCCTACTTAAAAAATATTTACACCAATCATATTTGTTGTGACAGTATTCTAATAATTAAAAATTAAAATGTTTGGTAATAGTTGCTGTGATTTGAATCCTCAGTTTGCTGGTGCCATTGAATAGCACTTTCCTCCTGCCTTGCAGCCTGCTGTGAGCCAGGCCCACCTAGCCAATTGTTGTCAGCAATCATATTTCTGTTAACAGTATTTCAAAAATTGTCAATCATCACTGTTTAGACTGTCAGTAATCAGTCTCCTAGTGTCCTTGAATTGCATCTACCTCCTGCCTGCCATCCTTTTGCGCCAGGCCATCTTTCCAACTATTTACACCAATCCTAATTTTTTGTCACAGTATAGTTACTAATTAAAATTAAAAAAATCTTGATTGTTGATGATCTTAATCCTCAGTTTGCTCGTGCCCTAGAATTGCACTTTCCTACAGCCTTCCAAGCCTGTGTGCCAGGCCTACTTAAAAAATATTTACACCAATCATATTTGTTGTGACAGTATTCTAATAATTAAAAATTAAAATTTTTGGTAATAGTTGCTGTGATTTGAATCCTCAGTTTGCTGTTGCCATTGAATAGCAGTTTCCTCCTGCCTTGCAGCCTGCTGTGAGCCAGGCCCACCTAGCCAATTGTTGTCAGCAATCATATTTCTGTTAACAGTATTGCAAAAATTGTCAATCATCACTGTTTAGACTGTCAGTAATCAGTCTCCTAGTGTCCTTGAATTGCATCTACCTCCTGCCTGCCATCCTTTTGTGCCAGGCCATTTTTCCAACTATTTACACCAATCCTAATTTTTTGTCACAGTATAGTTACTAATTAAAATTAAAAAATCTTGATTGTTGATGATCTTAATCCTCAGTTTGCTCGTGCCCTAGAATTGCACTTTTTTACAGCCTTCCAAGCCTGTGTGCAAGGCCTACTTAAAAAATATGTACACCAATCATATTTGTTGTGACAGTATTCTAATAATTAAAAATTAAAATTTTTGGTAATAGTTGCTGTGATTTGAATCCTCAGTTTGCTGGTGCCATTGAATAGCACTTTCCTCCTGCCTTGCAGCCTGCTGTGAGCCAGGCCCACCTAGCCAATTGTTGTCAGCAATCATATTTCTGTTAACAGTATTGCAAAAATTGTCAATCATCACTGTTTAGACTGTCAGTAATCAGTCTCCTAGTGTCCTTGAATTGCATCTACCTCCTGCCTGCAATCCTTTTGTGCCAGGCCATCTTGCCAACTATTTACACCAATCCTAATTTTTTGTCACAGTATAGTTACTAATTACAATTAAAAAAATCTTGATTGTTGATGATCTTAATCCTCAGTTTGCTCGTGCCCTAGAATTGCACTTTTCTACAGCCTTCCAAGCCTGTGTGCCAGGCCTACTTAAAAAATATTTACATCAATCATATTTGTTATGACAGTATTCTAATAATTAAAAATTAAATTTTTTGGTAATAGTTGCTGTGATTTGAATCCTCAGTTTGCTGGTGCCATTGAATAGCACTTTCCTCCTGCCTTGCAGCCTGCTGTGAGCCAGGCCCACCCAGCCAATTGTTGTCAGCAATCATATTTCTGTTAACAGTATTTCAAAAATTGTCAATCATCACTGTTTAGACTGTCAGTAATCAGTCTCCTAGTGTCCTTGAATTGCATCTACCTCCTGCCTGCCATCCTTTTGTGCCAGGCCGTCTTGCCAACTATTTTCACCAATCCTAATTTTTTGTCACAGTATAGTTAATAATTAAAATTAAAAAAATCTTGATTGTTGATGATCTTAATCCTCAGTTTGCTCGTGCCCTAGAATTGCACTTTTCTACAGCCTTCCAAGCCTGTGTGCCAGGCCTACTTAAAAAATATTTACACCAATCATATTTGTTGTGACAGTATTCTAATAATTAAAAATTAAAATTTTTGGTAATAGTTGCTGTGATTTGAATCCTCAGTTTGCTGGTGTCATTGAATAGCACTTTACTCCTGCTTTGCAGCCTGCTGTGAGCCAGGCCCACCTAGCCAATTGTTGTCAAAATCATATTTCTGTTAACAGTATTGCAAAAATTGTCAATCATCACTGTTTAGACTGTCAGTAATCAGTCTCCTAGTGTCCTTGAATTGCATCTACCTCCTGCCTGCCATCCTTTTGTGCCAGGCCGTCTTGCCAACTATTTACACCAATCCTAATTTTTTGTCACAGTATATTTAATAATTAAAATTAAAAAAATCTTGATTGTTGATGATCTTAATCTTCAGTTTGCTCGTGCCCTAGAATTGCACTTTTCTACAGCCTTCCAAGCCTGTGTGCCAGGCCTACTTGAAAAATATTTACACCAATCATATTTGTTGTGACAGTATTATAATAATTAAAAAATAAAATTTTTGGTAATAGTTGCTGTGATTTGAATCCTCAGTTTGCTGGTTCCATTGAATAGCACTTTCCTCCTGCCTTGCAGCCTGCTGTGAGCCAGGCCCACCTAGCCAATTGTTGTCAGCAATCATATTTCTGTTAACAGTATTGCAAAAATTGTCAATCATCACTGTTTAGACTGTCAGTAATCAGTCTCCTAGTGTCCTTGAATTGCATCTACCTCCTGCCTGCCATCCTTTTGTGCCAGGCCGTCTTGCCAACTATTTACACCAATCCTAATTTTTTGTCACAGTATAGTTAATAATTAAAATTAAAAAAATCTTGATTGTTGATGATCTTAATCATCAGTTTGCTCGTGCCCTAGAATTGCACTTTTCTATAGCCTTCCAAGCCTGTGTGCCAGGCCTACTTAAAAAATATTTACACCAATCATATTTGTTGTGACAGTATTCTAATAATTAAAAATTAAAATTTTTGGTAATAGTTGTTGTGATTTGAATCCTCAGTTTGCTGGTGCTATTGAATAGCACTTTCCTCCTGCCTTGCACTTGCAGCCTGCTGTGAGCCAGGCCCACCTAGCCATTTGTTGCCAGCAATCATATTTCTTTTAACAGTATTGCAAAAATTGTCAATCATCACTGTTTAGACTGTCAGTAATCAGTCTCCTAGTGTCCTTGAATTGCATCTACCTCCTGCCTGCCATCCTTTTGTGCCAGGCCGTCTAGCCAACTATTTACAACAATCCTAATTTTTGGTCACAGAATAGTTACTAATTTCAATTTAAACATTCTTGATTGTTGATGATCTTAATCCTCAGTTTGCTCGTGCCCTAGAATTGCACTTTTCTACTGCCTTCCAAGCCTGTGTGCCAGGCCTACTTGAAAAATATTTACACCAATCATAGTTGTTGTGACAGTATTCTTAATAATTAAAAATTAAAATTGTTGGTAATAGTTGTTGGGAATCCTCAGTTTGCTGGTGCCATTGAATAGCACTTTCCTGCTGCCTTGCAGCCTGTTGTGAGCCAGGCCCACCTAGCCAATTGTTGCCAGCAATCATATTTCTTTTAACAGTATTGCAAAAATTGTCAATCATCACTGTTTAGACTGTCAGTAATCAGTCTCCTAGTGTCCTTGAATTGCATCTACCTCCTGCCTGCCAGCCTTTTGTGCCAGGCCGTCTTGCCAACTATTTACACCAATCATAATTGTTGTCACAGTATAGTTACTAATTAAATTAAAAAAAATTTGATTGTTGATCTTAATCCTCAGTTTGCTTGTGCCATTGAATTGCACTTTTCTACTGCCTGCCAGCCTGTGTGCCAGGCCCAACTATCCAATTAGTGCCAGCAATCATATTTCTTTTAACAGTATTGCAAAATTTGTCAATCATCACTGTTTTTACTGTCAATCTGCAGTCTACTAGTGCCCTTGAATTGCATTTTCCTCCTGCCTGCCTGCCTGCCTGCCTGCCTGTGTGCCAGTCCCAACTAGCTAATTAGTGCCACCACTCATATTTATTGTAACAGGATTGGAATTTTTGTTAATCATAACTGTTTTGACTGTGATTCTTCAGTCTCCTAGTGCCATTGAATTGCAGTTTCCTTTCTCCCAGCATGTGTGCCAGACAGGCCCATTTGCCAAATAGTGCCAAACAATCATATTTGTTGCCACAGTACTTGTAAGTTGTAATATTTTAAAAAATTAACAATTTGTGATTTTTAAAACATCTGTCTTTTTTGTTGTTGTCAGTCTCACAGCGTATACTGTGCCCACTTTCAACAGTGCCACCACTCAATTGGTGTAATAGTATTGTTAGTGTCCATTTAAAAAAAAATGACAGGCAGAGGCAGGCCACCCCGCAGGTTCCGTGGTCGTGGTCGTGGTGCTGTGATTCCTTTAGACCCTACAAATATGCACATTGTTCTGACGCCGGGTGCCAGGGGGGACGCAAAAACTTCTGAGGAGGACCTATTTGAATGGCTAACACAGGAAACCCAATCTTCTTCAGCTTCCACTGCTAGTCCTCCTAACCTTGACGGACCATCAAAGTCCAGCTGTGCTTTGGGCAGGTCTCAAGTGACCAGTGCCACTCCCCCACCTGTCACCACCACCAACACTAGCACCACAGCCGCTTCACTTGATCTGTCACAGGAGTTATTGACACATCATTTGGAAGAAATGAGTGATGCGCAACCATCATTGACAGAGTATGTAGATAATAGTGATCAGTCTCAGTCAGGCAGCATTACCGACATGGAGGTACAGTGTGATGATGATGATGTTGTACCCGCTGCTGCTTCCTTTCTTGATGTTTCAGATACAAGTGAAGCGGTTGATGATGATGTGTCGGTGGATGTCACGTGGGTGCCTGCTAGAAGAGAAGAAGAAGAGGGGGAAAGTTCAGATGGGGAGACAGAGAGGAGGAAGAGACGATTTGGAAGCATGGGGAGGTCGTTTTAAGGAGCTAGTGGCACAGTCAGACAGCATGCATCGTCACCAGGGGTCAGCCAGACAGCACGCCGACGCCCATCAACGCATGCTGTTGCCACCACCAGAATGCCGTCATCGCAGAGCTCAGCAGTGTGGCATTTTTTTTTTGTGTGTCTGCCTCTGACAACAGTGATGCCATTTGCAACCTGTGCCAAAAGAAACTGAGTTGTGGGAAGTCCAACAGCCACCTAGGTACAACTGCTTTGCGAAGGCACATGGTCTCCCATCACAAAGGCCGATGGGAAGAACACATGAGTAGAAGCAGCACACAAAGTGAAAGCCGCCCTCCTCCTCCTGCTCCAGCATCTTCAGCCACGTCAACCAGTGCTGTCCTCCTTGCCCCCTCTCAACCATCCTCCACTCAGTCTCTCTTACGTAGCAGTTCCTGGTCATCTGCCCACAGTCAGGTGTCTGTCAAGGACATGTTTGAGCGTAAGAAGCCAATTTCTCAAAGTCACCCCCTTGCCCGGCGTCTGACAGCTGGCTTGTCTGAACTCTTAGCCCACCAGATTTTACCATACAAGCTGGTGGAGTCTGATGCTTTCAAAAAATTTGTATCTATTGGGGCACCGCAGTGGAAGGTACCTGGCAGAAATTTCTTTTCACAAAAGGCAATCCCAAACCTGTACTCTGTTGTGAGAAAGGAAGTTATGGCATGTCTGGCACACAGCGTTGGGGCAAGGGTCCATATGACCCCGGATAGCTGGTCTGCAAAGCATGGTCAGGGCAAGTATATCACCTACACTGCGCATTGGGTAAACCTGCTGACTTCTGACAAGCATGGAATGCGTGGCTCTGCAGAAGAGTTGGTGACACCGCCACGACTTGCAGGCAGGCCTGCTGCTACCTCCTCTACTCCTCCTACTCCATCCTCTTTCATAACCTCTTCCTCGGCTGAATCCTCTTCAAATTCTGCATCTTGCTCCACATCTATGGCACCCCCCCAGCTCCCCAGGTACTATGCTACATCCCGGGTACGGCAGTGTCACGCCGTCTTGGGGTTGACTTGCCTGAAAGCGGAGAGTCACTCCGCACCAGCACTCCTGACCGCCCTGAACGCACAGGTGGATCAGTGGGTGACTCCGCACAAACTGGAGATTGGCAAGGTTGTTTCTGACAATGGAAGTAATTTGGTGGCGGCATTGAAATTGGGCAAGTTGACACATGTGCCGTGCATGGCACATGTGTGTAATCTAATTGTCCATAATGTGGCACATGGCACATGTGTGTAATCTAATGATTTGTCCATAAGTACCCAGGCTTACAGGAAGTCCTGAAGCAGGCCAGGAAGGTGTGTGGCCATTTCAGGCGTTCCTACACGGCCATGGCGCACTTGTCTGATATCCAGCGTCGAAACAACCTGCCAGTGAGGCGCTTGATTTGCGACAGCCCGACACGGTGGAATTCAACACTCCTAATGTTTGACCGCCTGCTACAACAAGAAAAAGCTGTTAATGAGTATTTGTATGACCGGGGTGCTAGGACAGCCTCTGGGGAGCTGGGGATATTTTTGTCAAATTACTGGACGCTCATGCGCAATGCCTGTAGGCTCATGCGTCCTTTTGAGGAGGTGACAAACCTTGTCAGTCGCACCGAAGGCACCATCAGCGACATCATACCATTTGTTTTCTTCCTGGAGCGTGCCCTGTGAAGAGTGCTGGATCAGGCAGTAGATGAGCGTGAAGAGGAAGCGGGAGAGTTGTGGTGTCCATCACCCCCGCAAACAGCCGAATCAGCATTGCTTGCTGGACCTGCGGCAACGCAGGAAGAGGATTGTGAGGAAGAGGAGTCAGAGGAGGAATGTGGCTTTGGGGAGGATGAGGAGGAGGAAGACTGAGCACAACAGTCATCCCAGGGTGCTCGTTGTTGTCACCTCTCTGGTACCTGTGGTGTTGTACGTGGCTGGGGGGAAGAAGATACCATCCGTGAGATCAGTGAGGAGGAGGAACGCGACATGATTAGCTCAGCATCCAACCTTGTTCAAATGGGTTCTTTCATGCTGTCGTGCCTGTTGAGGGACCCTCGTATAAAAAAGCTGAAGGAGAACGACCTGTACTGGGTGTCCACGCTCCTCGACCCCCGGTATAAGCATAAAGTGCCTGAAATGTTACCAAATTCCCCCAAGTCGGAAAGGATGGAGCATTTTCATAATAAATTAAAAACTATGCTTTACACAGCGTATAAGGGTGATGTCACAGCACCACGGGAATGTAGCAGGGGAAGAGATTAAATTAATCCTCCTCCTCCCACAACCACGGCGGCAAGGACCGGGCGCTTTCCTGACGTCTTGTTGATGGAGGACATGCGTACCTTTTTTAACTCCCATGCACCATCAGAGCCTTTCGGGATCCAGCCTTAGAGAAAGACTCAACCGACAGGTAGCAGACTACCTAGCTTTAACTGCGGATCTCGACACTCTCAGGAGCGATGGACCCCTTGACTACTGGGTGTGCAGGCTGGACTTGTGGCCTGAGCTATCCCAATTTGCAATGGAACTTCTGGCCTGCCCCACTTCAAGTGTCCTGTCCGAAAGGACTTTTAGTGCAGCAGGAGGTTTTGTCACTGAGAAGAGAAGTCGCCTAGGTCAAAAAAGCCTTGACTATCTCACTTTTATAAAAATGAATGAGGGCTGGATCCCAAAGGGACTGACATTGGGCGATACATTTGAATAAAAAAACTACTGATGATGATATGAGCTGGCTTGGGCTACAACTGGTACACAGGCTGGCCTTTTTTTTTTTTGTTATAAAGCCGGAGGACTTGCTTGACTTATCCGCCAACAACTAGTGTTCAAGCCACAAGCTTTTAGGGCACTTTATAAATGTTTTACAAACATCAATTTTTATGGCCGCTGCTACAGCAGTTGCTACAACAATACCCCAATTTTTCAGTCATTTGTACATTCCTAATTTTTCTGGCCTCTGCTGCAGCTCTGTGGGTACAAAACTCAAATAAAAAAAAATAAGGCACATAACACTAGTGATTAAACTGTTACGAATTGTACAACTTAACACACCACTCATATCCGGTGGACCATTAAATTGAACGCAAAATGACACAAATTTGAAAGAGTAGGACTGACCAAGAATTTTTATCCGTCTCTTGGTTGCTCTAAATTATCTCCGTGTTTCATCTATGCCATACCTGTACACTATTGTGCAAAATGGTGGCATATGTGGTGTTTCATGCTGTTGTGCCTGTTGCGGGTCGTGGCCCATGATATAAAAAGGCTGAAGGAGAACGACCTGTAGTAATGGGTGCCCCATCCAGTTTTTAGAAAAATGTTCCTGGTTCCTCTCAATTATCTTTGGGTTTCTAAAATGGATGCCATACCTGTACTCGCTTGTGCAAAAGGATGGCATATGTGGTGGTGTTTCCTGCAGTTGTTTCTGTTGAGGGTGCTGGACCCTCTTATAAAAAAGCTGAAGGAGGACGACCTGGAGTGGGAGTCCAAGCATGGTTTTTGGGGCTATTTCACTTTTACAAACAATTATCTGTGGGTTTCACAAATCAATGCTGTACCAGTACTCTATTGTTCCAAAGTATGCCATATGTTCTCTTTCCTGCTGGTATTTTGTTTGAGGGTCCTGGACACTCTTATAAAAAGGCCTAAGGAGAAAGAGGTGTACTGGGTGTCCACTCATTTTTCTTTTCTATTTCACATTTGACCAAAATTATCTCTGGTTTTGTAAAATCAATGCTGTACCTGTACTCTATTGTTCAAAAGGATGCCATACGTCCTCTTTCCTGCTGGTGTTTTTTTTTGAGTGTCCAGGACCCTCTTATAAAAAGGCCTAAGGAGAAAGAGGTTTACTGGTTGTCCACTCATTTTTATTTTTCTATTTAACAATTGACCAAATTGATCTCTGGGTTTGTAAAATCAATGCTGTACCTGTACTCTATTGTTCAAAAGGATGCCATACGTCCTCTTTCCTGCTGGTGTTTTTTTTTGAGGGTCCAGGACCCTCTTATAAAAAGGCCTAAGGAGAAAGAGGTGTACTGGGTGTCCATCGAATCATTTTTTTGATTCAAATTTCCAATTGCAAAAAATTATCTCTGGGTTTCTAAAATAAATGCCTTTCCTGTACTCTATTGTTCAAAAGTATGCCATATGTCCTCTTTCCTGCTGGTGTTTTTTTTGAGGGTCCAGGACCCTCTTGTAAAAAGGCCTAAGAAGAAAGAGGTGTACTGGGTGTCCATCGAATCATTTTTTTTATTCAAATTTCCATTTGAAAAAAAATATCTATGGGTTTCTAAAATCAATGCCTTTCCTGTACTCTATTGTTCAAAAGTATGCCATATGTCCTCTTTCCTGCTGGTGCCTTGTTTGAGGGTCCTGGACCCTCTTATAAAAAGGCCTAAGGAGAAAGAATTGTACTGGGTGTCCATCCAATAATTTTTTTGATTCAAATTCACGGTTGCAACAAATAATCCCCGGGTTTCTAAAATCAATGCCTTTCCTATAATCTTTTTTTCACAAAGGATGCCATATGTCCTCTTTCCTACTACTGGTTTTGTTGAGTGTCCTGGAGCCTCTGCTAAAAAGGCCGAAGGATAAAGAAGTGTACTGGGTGTCTATTCAATGTTTTTTTAGATTTCCCGGTTGTAACAATTTTTTTCTGTCTTTCTAAAATCAATGCCTTTCCTGTAATCTATTTTTCAAAAGGATGCCATATGTCCTCTTTCATGCTGTTGTTTCTGTTGAGGCTCCGGGACCCTCGTATTAAAAAGGCCTGAGGATAAATAAGTGTAACGGGTGTGTAATCAATGTTTTTTTCTATTTCACGGTTGCAAATAATGATCTGTGAGGTTCTAAAATCAATGCCTTTACTGTAATCTTTTATTCAAAAGGATGACATATGTCCTCTTTCATGCTGTTGTTTCGGTTGAGGCTCCGGGACCCTTCTATTAAAAAGGCCTGAGGATAAATAAGTGTAACGGGTGTGTAATCAATGTTTTTTTCTATTTCACGGTTGCAAATAATGATCTGTGTGTTTCTAAAATCAATGACTTTCCTGTAATCTTTTATTCAAAAGGATGACATATCTCCTCTTTCATGCTGTTGTTTTGGTTGAGGCTCCGGGACCCTCTTATTAAAAAGGCCTGAGGATAAATAAGTGTAACGGGTGTCTAATCAATTTTTTTTTCTATTTCACGGGTCATATAAATGATCTGTGGGTTTCTAAAATCAATGCCTTTCCTGTAATCTATTATTCAAAAGGATGACATATCTCGTCTTTCATGCTGTTGTTTCGGTTGAGGCTCCGGGACCCTCTTATTAAAAATGCCTGAGGATAAATAAGTGTAACGGGTGTCTAATGAATGTTTTTTTCTATTTCAAGGGTCATATAAATGATCTCTGGGATTCTAAAATCAATGCCTTTCCTGTAATCTTATTATTCAAAAGGATGACATATCTCCTCTTTCATGCTGTTGTTTTGGTTGAGGCTCCGGGACCCTTGTATTAAAAAGGCCTGAGTATAAATAAGTGTAACGGGTGTCTTATCAATGTTTTTTTCTATTTCACGGTTGCAAATAATGATCTGTGTGTTTCTAAAATCAATGCCTTTACTGTAATCTTTTATTCAAAAGGATGACATATCTCCTCTTTCATGCTGTTGTTTCGTTTGAGGCTCCGGGACCCTCGTATTAAAAAGGCCTGAGGATAAATAAGTGTAACGGGTATCTAATGAATGTTTTTTTTCGATTTCCCGGGTCATATAAATGATCTCTGGGATTCTAAAATCAATGCCTTTCCTGTAATCTATTATTCAAAAGGATGACATATCTCCTCTTTCATGCTGTTGTTTCGGTTGAGGCTCCGGGACCCTCGTATTAAAGAGGCCTGAGGATAAATAAGTGTAACGGGTGTCTAATCAATGTTTTTTTCTATTTCACGGTTGCAAATAATGATCTGTGTGTTTCTAAAATCAATGCCTTTCCTGTAATCTATTATTCAAAAGGATGACATATCTCCTCTTTCATGCTGTTGTTTCGGTTGAGGCTCCGGGACCCTCGTATTAAAAAGCCTGAGGATAAATAAGTGTAACGGGTGTCTAATGAATGTTTTTTTCTATTTCATGGTTGCAAATAATGATCTGTGTGTTTCTAAAATCAATGCCTTTCCTGTAATCTATTATTCAAAAGGATGACATATCTCCTCTTTCATGATGTTGTTTCGGTTGAGGCTCCGGGACCCTCTTATTAAAAAGGCATGAGGATAAATAAGTGTAACGGGTGTCTAATCAATTTTTTTTTCTATTTCACGGGTCATATAAATGATCTGTGGGTTTCTAAAATCAATGCCTTTCTTGTAATCTATTATTCAAAAGGATGACATATCTCCTCTTTCATGCTGTTGTTTTGGTTGAGGCTCCGGGACCCTTGTATTAAAAAGGCCTGAGTATAAATAAGTGTAACGGGTGTCTTATCAATGTTTTTTTCTATTTCACGGTTGCAAATAATGATCTGTGTGTTTCTAAAATCAATGCCTTTACTGTAATCTTTTATTCAAAAGGATGACATATCTCCTCTTTCATGCTGTTGTTTCGTTTGAGGCTCCGGGACCCTCTTATTAAAAAGGCCTGAGGATAAATAAGTGTAACGGGTATCTAATGAATGTTTTTTTTTCGATTTCCTGGGTCATATAAATGATCTCTGGGATTCTAAAATCAATGCCTTTCCTGTAATCTATTATTCAAAAGGATGACATATCTCCTCTTTCATGCTGTTGTTTCGGTTGAGGCTCCGGGACCCTCGTATTAAAGAGGCCTGAGGATAAATAAGTGTAACGGGTGTCTAATCAATGTTTTTTTCTATTTCACGGTTGCAAATAATGATCTGTGTGTTTCTAAAATCAATGCCTTTCCTGTAATCTATTATTCAAAAGGATGACATATCTCCTCTTTCATGCTGTTGTTTCGGTTGAGGCTCCGGGACCCTCGTATTAAAAAGGCCTGAGGATAAATAAGTGTAACGGGTGTCTAATGAATGTTTTTTTCTATTTCACGGTTGCAAATAATGATCTGTGTGTTTCTAAAATCAATGACTTTCCTGTAATCTTTTATTCAAAAGGATGACATATCTCCTCTTTCTTGCTGTTGTTTCGGTTGAGGCTCCGGGACCCTCGTATTAAAAAGGCCTGAGCATAAATAAGTGTAACGGGTGTCTAATCAATGTTTTTTTTCTAATTTCACGGTTGCAAATAATGATCTGTGGGTTTCTAAAATCAATGCCTTTCCTGTAATCTATTATTCAAAAGGATGACATATCTCCTCTTTCATGCTGTTGTTTCGGTTGAGGCTCCGGGATCCTCGTATTAAAAAGGCCTGAGGATAAATAAGTGTAACAGGTATCTAATGAATGTTTTTTTTTATTTCCCGGGTCATATAAATGATCTCTGGGATTCTAAAATCAATGCCTTTCCTGTAATCTATTATTCAAAAGCATGAGATATCTCCTCTTTCATGCTGTTGTTTCGGTTGAGGCTCCGGGACCCTCGTATTAAAGAGGCCTGAGGATAAATAAGTGTAACGGGTGTCTAATCAATGTTTTTTTCTATTTCACGGTTGCAAATAATGATCTGTGGGTTTCTAAAATCAATGCCTTTCCTGTAATCTATTATTTAAAAGGATGACATATCTCCTCTTTCATGCTGTTGTTTCGGTTGAGGCTCCGGGACCCTCTTATTAAAAATGTCTGAGGATAAATAAGTGTAACGGGTGTCTAATGAATGTTTTTTTTCTATTTCACGGTTGCAAATAATGATCTGTGTGTTTCTAAAATCAATGCCTTTCCTGTAATCTATTATTCAAAAGGATGACATGTCTCCTCTTTCATGCTGTTGTTTCGGTTGAGGCTCCGGGACCCTCGTATTAAAAAGGCCTGAGGATAAATAAGTGTAACGGGTGTCTAATCAATGTTTTTTTCTATTTCATGGTTGCAAATAATGATCTGTGTGTTTCTAAAATCAATGCCTTTCCTGTAATCTTTTATTCAAAAGGATGACATATCTCCTCTTTCATGCTGTTGTTTCGGTTGAGGCTCCGGGACCCTCGTATTAAAAAGGCCTGAGCATAAATAAGTGTAACGGGTGTCTAATCAATGTTTTTTTCTAATTTCACGGTTGCAAATAATGATCTGTGGGTTTCTAAAATCAATGCCTTTCCTGTAATCTATTATTCAAAAGGATGACATATCTCCTCTTTCATGCTGTTGTTTCGTTTGAGGCTCCGGGACCCTCGTATTAAAAAGGCTTGAGGATAAATAAGTGTAACGGGTATCTAATGAATGTTTTTTTCGATTTCCCGTGTCATATAAATGATCTCTGGGATTCTAAAATCAATGCCTTTCCTGTAATCTATTATTCAAAAGGATGACAGTACTACCAAAATACAGCCAATGAAGGGCCTTAGGAATACTGAGCCAAGGTTGGATTGTAGTATTTGGTTAGGCTAATCATGATGGCCATGTAGACCACCACCACCGAGAGTCATGGAAGTAACAGGGATGAGATGAAAGAGCTAAGAATAGTAGAACTTGAAACAACAGAGTTAGCCATGGGTGTTAGTGCAAAACTGCTTGGCTTTTTTTTGGCTTTGGGTGCGGCTATTCATGCAGGCCATATAGAGCTGCCACCATTCGGTGTCGTATCAGCTATTAAACTAATAAGAACAGTACTACCAAAATACAGCCAATGAAGGGCCTTAGGAAGACTGAGCCAAGGTTGGATTGTAGTATTTGGTTAGGCTAATCATGATGGCCATGTAGACCACCACCACCGAGAGTCCTGGAAGTAACAGGGATGAGATGAAAGATCTAAGAATAGTAGAACTTGAAACAACAGAGTTAGCCATGGGTGTTAGTGCAAAACCGCTTGGCTTTTTTTTTGGCTTTGGGTGGGGCTATTCATGCAGGCCATATAGAGCTGCCACCATTCGGTGTCGTATCAGCTATTAAACTAATAAGAACAGTACTACCAAAATACAGCCAATGAAGGGCCTTAGGAAAACTGAGCCAAGGTTGGATTGTAGTATTTGGTTAGGTTAATCATGATGGCCATGTAGACCACCACCACCACCGAGAGTCATGGAAGTAACAGGGATGAGATGAAAGAGCTAAGAATAGTAGAACTTGAAACAACAGAGTTAGCCATGGGTGTTAGTGCAAAACCGCTTGGCTTTTTTTTGGCTTTGGGTGCGGCTATTCATGCAGGCCATATAGAGCTGCCAACATTCGGTGTCGTATCAGCTATTAAACTAATAAGAACAGTACTATCAAAATACAGCCAATGAAGGGCCTTAGGAAGACTGAGCCAAGGTTGGATTGTAGTATTTGGTTAGGCTAATCATGATGGCCATGTAGACCACCACCACCGAGAGTCCTGGAAGTAACAGGGATGATGAGATGAAAGTGCTAAGAATAGTACTACTTGAAACAACAGAGTTAGCCATGGGTGGTAATCCAAGACCGCTTGGATTTATTTTTGTATTGGGTGCGGCTAATCATGCAGGCCATATAGAGCTGCCACCATTCGGTGTTGTATCAGGTATAAAAATAATAAGAACTGTACTATCAAAATACAGACAATGAAGAGCCTATGAAGACTGAGCAAAGGTTGGATTGTAGTTTTTTGTTCGGCTAATCATGATGGCCATGTAGACCACCCATAACAGGGATGAAAGTGCTAAGAATAGTACTAATTGAAACAACCGAGTTAGCCATGAGTGTTAGTCTAAGACCACTCAGCTTTTTTTTGGGTTTGGGTGCAGCTAATCATGAAGGCCAGATAGACCTGCCACCATTTGGTGTTGTAACAGGTATGAAACTGCAAAGAACAGTACTACTTAACACAACCTACTTACCATGGGTCCCAGAGCATATGTTTGGTTGTTATATTTTGTAAGGGTTATCATGCAGGCCATATAGACCTCCACCAATAGGGTGAGTATGAGTAACAGCTATTAAAATGCGAAGGACATTACTAATTAACACAACATAGTTACCATGGGTCGCAGACCAAGAGCAGATGTCTTATTATTATATTTTGTATGGGTAATCATCCAGGCCGTATAGACCTCACCAAATAGGGGGAGTTACAGTGATTAAAGTGCTAAGAATGGTAGTACTTAAAACACAACCTAGTTAAAATAGGTAGCAGACCACATGTCTTATTATTATAATTTTTCAGGGTAATCTGGCAGGCCATATAGAACACCCCCGATAGGGGGGGGGGGGGAACAGGGATTAAAGTGCTAAGAAAAGTACTAATTAACACAAGCTAGTTGGGTCCAAGAACGCATGTTTGATTATTAGAATTTATTAGGGTAATTATATATCTAACAAATCTATCTATTTCTCTTCTATCGATTCTATCTAACTATCAGACTATGTATATCTATCTATCCTATCTATCAATCTATCTTCTGTCCGGGATGTTTTGAGACAGCCACTTTGGGAATGTTAGTTGATTTAGACCCATTATGGCTTAAAAGCAGACTCTGCATAAACTATGTAATTTTCCATGGGAGTTTTGCCAGGGATCCCCCTCCAGCATGCGACAGTCCAGGTGTTAGTACCCTTGAAACAACTTTTCCATCACTATTGTGGCCAGAAAGAGTCCTTGTAGGTTTTAAAGTTTGCCTGCCTATTGAATTCAATGGCGGTTCGCGCGGTTTTAAAATTTTAGCTTCGCGACATCACTATCGGTCACTGACCGAAAGGTGAGAGAGTGGAGAACAACAGACGGCACATACCACCGCACTGGATCTTCATCTTGAAAAGAACCTCCAAACCAAAGAGCGATAATCAGCAGTCCAAGTGTGAAGACTTCTATTGGCGGTATATATTTAACCGCAATAAATCATCGGAACCCAGCTACAGCGACCACAAGAATTAATAATCCGCAACATAGAAAGAAAGTTCGGTCACTGACCGACAGGAAACAAAATCACCCAGAGCAGCATTTATTTAACCGCAAAGAAAATCATCGATACCAAGTTACAGCGACCACATGGAACACTAAGCTGCAACGTAGAAAGATTGCTCGGTCACTGACCGATAGGAAAAAATTACTTAGAGTGGCATCTATTTAACCGCATAACAACGGAACATCCCAAACAGGTAACTGTTAGTCTGGCACCTAACGGGCCTGGCAAATCCACTCCATAATAGCGGTTAATAATCCGGCTAACTTTAAGGCAACGGGGATATCTAACTACTGCAAATTCAGGACCACTCTAAATAGAGCATTAGCCACATAGTATTCAATACGGATACAAAACAAGGTATCTTAATAATATATACACTAACGTTTAATAATATACACATATATTGTTGGGAGTATAAAGACAATTAAGGATAATACCTTTATTTATTTATATGCAAATTAAATCCAGCATATGCATAGTATAGCATACAATTATCGAATATTGTGTTTTTAAAGAAATTGTTTTTACATTTACTTTTACATTTGTGCATTTTATGAAAGCATTTTATGAAAGCTTTTTTGTTTATACGGCTAAAGTTAAACTGACACCGGTGTCTTAAATATTAAAAAGTATTTTATTTTAACTGTATGGAATTTTTATTTATATTTGTATGAAATGTTAAACCATAAATAAACCTACATATACTTATTAAAGAATATAGTATTGTGGTAATTTGAAAAAGGAATATTCTATCTGAGGTGTTGCACAATTTTATATATTTTTATAATTATCACACTCACCATCAAAAAGATTGACACTGGGAATAGCATTTTTGCGCCACCTACCACTTTTTTCATTACTTTTAAACTTTTGGGATATAAGTTTTTTTCAGGTGAGCAGATTCCCCACCATCTTACAGTCTAAACCATTTTTTGACCATCAGCACCAGAGGGTCAGAAGCTGGTCTGCACACGGAGCCATTACAGGTATGTTGGGGAGGCTCCGTGCGGATGTTTAGCCTTCTGAAGGGGGGGCTCTAGAGGGGGGAGAAAGTGCTCCTTTTGGCAGAAAGGCTGTGAGAAAAAATGCCAGGGGGGAGGCGCTCAGTACGTACGCAGCAGAATAAAAAGGGGACAAGCAGCACAACAAGGATCCACAGGGGGATGACTGTGGAAGGGCAGGACTGTATGGCTTTGGGCATGGAATGTATGGATGTGTCTGGCTTGGCATCTGGGGGTGCAGATAGCAGGGGGGTACCTAGGGTCGATATGCCACAGGGTGTAAGACAGGCGGCCAATAGGGAAGGCTGGTGTGTGCCTCAAGGCCAGGCTCATACAGTGACAGAGGAGGTGATCAGAAATGAAGTTACGGCAGCACTGGGTATGTGTGTGCAAGGGGGACAGGGTCCTATCATGTGCACAGAGTACTCCCCCAAATTTTTTGTCTCCTCAGGTTTCACACATGGATCACGCTGTTCCTGTTATAGCATCCCCTTCCAGTCAGGATTCCGTGGGACCTATCTCTTCGACTCCAGCCGCTACAGCTACGACTTCACAGCCTCAGGCTTCAGGAGCTGTGCCGCCATTGGCCCCCAGCGGTGAGTACCTATTGCATACACCTCCACATGCACGGTTAGGTACATCTTCAAGTGGGTCAGGCTCAGAGAGTGAGGGTGATTTAGGCTTAATTGGAAGGGGCCAAAAGGAGATGTTTAGGATGATCAAGAAGTTGGTGGCAGCACAGACGAAGGGTAAAGGGCCCCCAACAGTAGGGAGCAAGGTTATTTCACTTTCACAGGAGGCTAACATTGGGCCCGCAAGTGTTGGGTCGGTAGCTTTAGCAAGGAAGGTGGCGTTTTATGGGGACACATACCCATGTTTGGTGCACTCCTTGTATGGACATCTAAAACCGAAGGTGGTGAAAAAGATTCAAGATGGGCGTTAATATCTTTGAACTTTCACTAGAGGCGTGCAAAACTAGGGAGCGGGCAGCGGATGGTACAGGCCCTAAGAAGGTGCAGCGGCCAGAGACTTATGAGGAGTGGCAGCGGTTCTTTAGTGTATTGTCGACCTGTTATGTAGACAAATGGTCGCAGAGTCGCAGGGGCACAATTTGAGGATGAGGATACTATAAAAGATATTCATGCTAGATTTAAGGAGGGGGCATGGCGGGCATACGACATGTCCTTTCGTAGAAAAATGGAGGGTAACCCGCTTCTTTATTTTGGTACTCAGGATCTCTAACTGTGGTCAAAACTGGGGTTGGAGGGCACAACAGTTAGCTCTCCTAGTGCTTGCCTGGGCACCAGCCGTCCCTCCCCTAGGCCAAAACAGCGGGTCAGGGAATGCTGGAAGTTTCAGGACAAGCAGTGTGACAGGGGGTGAACTGTTCTATTCGTCTCATATGCAAGTTCTGTGGTAGCCCACACCCAGGGAGGAGGAGGGAGCCTGGCTCAGAGAAGCCAGTCACTAAAGGGGTCCTGGAAGCAAGAGCCCCAACACCCCTTAATTTGGCAGCCATGGAGCCATGACTGGCTAATTACCCAGACTCCGAGGCAGCTATGCTGCTCAGGGCGGGGTTGGGGGAGGGGTTTAGAATTCCGGTGGGTGTGGGCCTGGTGGGTTCCACTGCCCACCTTAATCTGTAATCAGCATATGAATTCCCCTGGGTAGTGCGGGATAAATTGGGTAAGAAAATTGCATTGGGCAGGGTAGCTGGCCCCTTTTGGGAGCTGCCCCTGCCCAATCTGGTGGTGTCCCCATTGGGGGTAGTTCCGAAGAAGGACACTGGTAAGTTTAGGCTTATTCACCACCTGTCCTTTCCAAGAGGGGTGTCAGTAAATGACGCTATTGACCCGTTCATGAGCTCGGTACATTATCAGTCCTTCGACGATGTGCTGGCGATGGTCAGGGGTAAAGGAAAGGGGGCGCTGATGGCAAAGCTGGACATAGAATCAGCGTGCAGGTTGTTGCTGCTGCACCCGTCTGCATTCAGGCTTATGGGCATGAAAATGGACGTGGCATTCTATGTGGACAAATGTCTTCCCATGGGGTGCTCACTATCATGCGCGCTCTTCAAAAGTTTCAGTTCATTTTTGCACTGGGCAATACAAAGGGCATCCAGGGGGTGGGGCGGCCCACTACCTGGATGACTTTCTGCTATTGGGGAAGGCTGGATCTGACGAGTGTGCTCGTATGATGGTGATTATGCAAGATTTGATGGGGAAATTCGGGGTGCCTTTGGCGAATGAGAAGACGCAAGGCCCCTGTACCTGTCTTACTTTCTTAGGGATTGAAATAGATACAAGGGCTGCAGTTTGCAGGCTTCCTGGCAACATGGTTGGCCGCCTGCTGCAGGTGGTTTTGTCCGTGGTTAATGCTGAATCTATTTAAGTCAAGGAACTGCAGTCACTGCTGGGGTTCATGATTTTTTGCCGGTCGGGCAATACTGATGTGTAGAATCTTTAATAGGCGGCTGGAGAGCCATCTGAAAGGTCCTAGGGAGTGTAGGACTAGGATCAGGGTATCTACCGAGATGAAAGAGGACCTCAAGGTTTGGAAAGAATTTCTGATGAAATTTAATGGGGTCTGCCTATGGTGGAAAGGCCCTATTTCAAACCAAACGCTGCACCTCTTTACGGATGCAGCGGGGGGTTTCGGGTATGGAGCTTACCTAAATGGGGAATGAAGCACGGCTCTGTGGCCAGAAGATTGGGTGAGGGCAGGTCTGACTAAGAACATGACCTTGTAGGAACTTTTTCCAATCATAGTGGCAATCGAGCTATGGAGACAGAAATTAGCTAATTAGTCTGTTATTTTCTGGTCAGACAACATGAGCGTGGTTTATGCCATTAATCATTTGTCGGCCCCATCCCCCAGGGTAGTGACATATCTTAGTGTTGGGCTGCTTACAGTTGAATGTTAGCTTTTCATCCTGGCACGTGCCTGGGGTGAAAAATGTAGTGGCGGATGCACTTTCAATGGGAGCTGTTTAGGAAGGTGGCACCCAGGGCTGAGCAATTTGGCGTAACTTGCCCCCCTTTTCTTTGGTGTAATTCCACTAGTGAGGGCCTCTCTGGCACCTAAGACATGGATTACCTACGAAAACCACTGGAGGGCATAGGTCTGCTTTGCCGGCCGTCGGGAGTTCAAGGTCCAATCGGCCACACAGGTACATGTGCTTGAATGGTTAGCGTGCTTGCGTAGTCAGGGGGTGTCAAGATTATCAGCTCAGTCCAAATTGTCTGCTATCTTTAACAAAACATTCGGGATTGCCGACTACTCGGGTTATTTCCTGGTGAGGCAGGTATTGAAGGGATGGGGGCGGCTGTCCCCACGTGACAAGGACCATAGGGAACCTATCACGCCATTGAGATTGCGGGAGATGGTGGGGACCCTTTAGTCAGTATGCTCATCTAGGTTTGAGGTCACGCTCTTTCATGCATTTTTTTCGTTCGCTCTGACAGGGACCTTGAGAATAGGGGAATTGGTGTCTACATCTAGATTAGGCACGGTTGGTGGTGTCAAGTGGGAGCATGTGCGGTTTGCAGGTAGCAATTTGTTACTGCTAGTCCCCAGATCTAAAACAGATCCAGAAGGGAAAGGGGCCTGGCTCCCACTGCACAGACACGAATTCTCAGAATGTTGCCCGGTGACGAGTTTCAAGGAATATTGTCGTGTTAGACCACAGGGCTCTTCGCTGTTATTCGTACACGAAGACGGTTCAGCTTTGTCAGTTTTTCAGTTTAAAAGGGTGCTAGCTAGAGCTGCTGCTGCAGCGGGCCTTGACCCGGCAAAAATTGCGTCCCATTCTTTCTGGATTAGGGCTCCCAAGAATGCGGCTAGTAGTGGGTCATCGGAGGCGGATATAAAGAAGCTAGGGAGGTGGAAATCGGGTAGATTTAAGCTGTATATTCACCCCTTAGGTGACATGCTACATTAAGATTGTGAAAAAATGGGGGCCACAGGGTTGTTGAAATACTCTGTTTCCATGGGTTAGCTTTTGGCTCAGCCTCTTATCATGTTATTGCAGGCAAGAATTCTGCCCCGACGCGTGTCTGGATAGTAGGGCACTCATTTGTGCATTGGGCGTCCATCATGGCTTTGCAGCGGCCGGATGGGCAACAGTTGGGATTCCCCGCCTCCAGAGCTAACATTCGGTGGCTGGGGCACAGGGGTTTAACATGGGACGAGTTGCCTTCCATTCTTCAGACTGCACATAGGAGGTGGGGACAGCCTCAAATTATTGTACTAGGGGGAATGACATGGGGTCTGTTCCAGTCTTGGACCTCATTCGGAGAATGGCTTTGGACATGTTGGGTAGGAGCTTGACTCAAGGATGTAAAGATCGGTTGGTCCAACGTGGTTGCATGACTGCGTTGGAGGTACATTGTGTCGCAGAGGGCTGAGTACAATGTGAGGAAGAAGCTGAATAGGAAGATGGGGAGAACGGTCATGGCGTTAGGTGGTTTTGCCATAAGGCACAACACTATAACGGTTGACAATAAGGCTCTATATCGGCCTGAGATGGCGTCCATCTCATGGACGTGGGATTAGACATTTTCCTTGGGGATATTCGTAAAGCTCTTCTCTCTGTAGTTTAAAAATAAAAAACAAAAATTGGTTTGTATTTGGTTAGCCTGTTGGTTGTGGCGGCAAGAGGTGGCTGACTCTTGTGGCGGTCGGTCAGGGCCCAGAGAGCAGGCAGGGAGAGAGAAGAGTGATGCCCTAGGATGGGGGAGGTGACGCCAGCTAGGTGCCGACCTAGGGGTTACTCCCCTCTACGAATCATAGGCCAAATAGCTCTACCAGTTTACAGCTTTCTCTCCCTGCCAATTGGGCGCGAGCAATCAGTGCCGCGCTATAAACATTGTGTAGGACCCTGGCCATCTGTTAGTAGGGGTTAGCTAGCTAGTTTATTGCCGCCACCAGTTAAGAACTATATGCAGTTCTTTGTTATTGTTATTATTAAAGTTGACTAAATTGGCATATTTACATAGCCTAATTTAAGAGGTTTATTTTTTTAATAAACGTGACCGTGACCGTAGCCAAAAACCTGTTGTTGTGTGATTATTGGTTTAAGCACTCTAGGGTGCATAAGACAAAATAGGAAGTTTATCTCTTATGCCATCTGATGAGATGGAGTTCCTCCTGTGTGTGATGACTGTGATCTATAGACCTGCCAGTGTAACAAGCAACTAACGCCTGAAGCTAAGTATTGACTAATGTATAATCATCACTATGTTTAACATAAGTTGTGATGTATTTCACACATTTCCTGTGTTTCCTTTCTTTAGTACTAATAGTTACCTTGGCACACTCCCTGGAGCAAATCTAGAGTAAAAAAATAGGAGAGTGGCTTTAAAGAGGGCTTCAGGAACAGGAGGAAAAGCAAAAACGTGGTATGTAGTAACTATGCTATTCTAGTTGTGTCCAGCAGTTTAATGTCACTGGGTTTTTAGACATAAAGAGTTGTTTATACAATTTTATAAAAAATATAATTTACTAGAGACAGCACTTTTTAAATAATAATTAATTTAATTTCCAGGGTATATTTTTGCAAATATATATTTTTTAATTATTAATTTTATAAATGTAAAAATGTAACATCTGGATTCTATCCGACCACGAAAAATGTTTGTCTTTCCAATTATCAAGATCTTTGCAGATTGTAGCTAGTAAGAGTGGAGTAATTGGCATCAAAAAGTAGCTGAGGAATAGAGGCTAGCAAAATACCTGGGTATTTCAAAGCTTAAAGCTGTGGCTTATATGGACAGACAGACGATAAAGAATTAAATTCTTGGGGTGTTAAGGATAAGTTTAGAAATCACAATAATATCCTAACAGTTAGTAGAAAATGTATGACTCTGGGGATAACATACAAAAAGCCTGTGGGAAAGAAAGCACAGAGAGAAGTAAAAGAGGGAAAGGAAAAAATGGAAAGGGGAAGAGAAGTCGGAGACAAGAAAGAGGGGCCTTCCTCCCACACTTCCCCCACAATCATCACCAAATCTCAAGAAGGAAAAGTAATTTTTTACTAAATATCTTACTCTCCCCAACACATTAGCCAATCTCTGTGGCCTTGAACTCTTGTATGGCCAACTTCCAACAACATTTAAAGTCTTGAAAAAATTCTAACTTCCCATTTTTATAACTATATTACTTCAGATACAATCTTGGACAAATAAGTTAACGATTGGGCTGAGCAAGTAATGTGAGATTTCCAATTAAGAACAACTAATAATCTAGCAGAATTTAAAGTGAATTTAAGTCTTATGTGTATATTGCAGGGAAATTTAGGTTGCAGTCTAAATAGCACAGTTGCTGGTGATAGCATGAAGTTCTGTCCCAAAACAATGCATTCTAGGGTCCCAAAAAGGCCTTAATTTGGGGCAATTCTACCAGATGTGTAACATGGTGCTCATCTCAAACAACAAATCCCAGACATACATTTCGGCCTCTATGGGCCTCGTCAGTGAGTTGCAGTGTAGATTAGGGGTTAAATATAGGGATTGGCCAATGTATTTATATTCAAATTTGAACGCTAGAACAAATGTTATTGTAGAAATTCGATTTACATAATGGAATGTTGATAAGAACGAATACTCTTAAAAACTCTATTATCGAATGTTATTATAGTTTTTGAATGTCACTTTCGAATTTGAATGTGACATTTGAATTTGAATATCACATTCGAATTTGAATGTCACATTCAAATTTGATTATTACATTTATAAAACACTGTTGTAGACTAGAAAAACTGTTTCAAATTTGAATGCTACATTCAAATTCGAATTTGACATTCAAATTTGAATATTACTTTTATACAACACAGTTGTAGACTAGAAATAATATTTCAAATTCGAATGTGACATTTAAATTTTAATGTCACATTTGAATTAGAATATTACATTTATAAAACACAGTTGTAGACTAGAAATACTTTTTCAAATTTGAATGTTACATTCAAATTTGAATGTCACATTCAAATTTGAATGTCACATTCAAATTTGAATATTACATTTATGAAACATAGTTGTAGACTAGAAATACTATTTCGAATTTGAATGTTACAACTGTTCTATGTATTTTTAAATAGATATGTATATATATATATATGTATATATATATATATATATATATATATATATATATATATATATATATACAGGGAGTGCAGAATTATTAGGCAAATGAGTATTTTGACCACATCATCCTCTTTATGCATGTTGTCTTACTCCAAGCTGTATAGGCTTGAAAGCCTACTACCAATTAAGCATATTAGGTGATGTGCATCTCTGTAATGAGAAGGGGTGTGGTCTAATGACATCAACACCCTATATCAGGTGTGCATAATTATTAGGCAACTTCCTTTCCTTTGGCAAAATGGGTCAAAAGAAGGACTTGTCAGGCTCAGACAAGTCAAAAATAGTGAGATATCTTGCAGAGGGATGCAGCACTCTTAAAATTGCAAAGCTTCTGAAGCGTGATCATCGAACAATCAAGTGTTTCATTCAAAATAGTCAACAGGGTCGCAAGAAGCGTGTGGAAAAACCAAGGCGCAAAATAACTGCCCATGAACTGAGAAAAGTCAAGCGTGCAGCTGCCAAGATGCCACTTGCCACCAGTTTGGCCATATTTCAGAGCTGCAACATCACTGGAGTGCCCAAAAGCACAAGGTGTGCAATACTCAGAGACATGGCCAAGGTAAGAAAGGCTGAAAGACGACCACCACTGAACAAGACACACAAGCTGAAACGTCAAGACTGGGCCAAGAAATATCTCAAGACTGATTTTTCTAAGGTTTTATGGACTGATGAAATGAGAGTGAGTCTTGATGTGCCAGATGGATGGGCCCGTGGCTGGATTGATAAAGGGCAGAGAGCTCCAGTCCGACTCAGACGCCAGCAAGGTGGAGGTGGAGTACTGGTTTCGGCTGGTATCATCAAAGATGAGCTTGTGGGGCCTTTTCGGGTTGAGGATGGAGTCAAGCTCAACTCCCAGTCCTACTGCCAGTTTCTGGAAGACACCTTCTTCAAGCAGTGGTACAGGAAGAAGTCTGCATCCTTCAAGAAAAACATGATTTTCATGCAGGACAATGCTCCATCACATGCGTCCAAGTACTCCACAGCGTGGCTGGCAAGAAAGGGTATAAAAGAAGAAAATCTAATGACATGGCTTCCTTGTTCACCTGATCTGAACCCCATTGAGAACCTGTGGTCCATCATCAAATGTGAGATTTACAAGGAGGGAAAACAGTACACCTCTCTGAACAGTGTCTGGGAGGCTGTGGTTGCTGCTGCACGCAATGTTGATGGTGAACAGATCAAAACACTGACAGAATCCATGGATGGCAGGCTTTTGAGTGTCCTTGCAAAGAAAGGTGGCTATATTGGTCACTGATTTCTTTTTGTTTTGTTTTTGAATGTCAGAAATGTATATTTGTGAATGTTGAGATGTTATATTGGTTTCACTGGTAAAAATAAATAATTGAAATGGGTATATATTTGTTTTTTGTTAAGTTGCCTAATAATTATGCACAGTAATAGTCACCTGCACACACAGATATCCCCCTAAAATAGCTATAACTAAAAACAAACTAAAAACTACTTCCATAACTATTCAGCTTTGATATTAATGAGTTTTTTGGGTTCATTGAGAACATGGTTGTTGTTCAATAATAAAATTAATCCTCAAAAATACAACTTGCCTAATAATTCTGCACTCCCTGTATATATACATATCTATGCCTATATCTAATTATATAGGTATATAGGTATAGATATGTATTGTACCAAAATACATCAGATAATTATAGAAATATGTATTTATGAATAAATAGAACATATTCTTCGATGTGAAGAACATTGAAATGGGAAATATTCATATTTTCATGTCAGGTTAGCTTGAGAATATTCAATCGGCTTTGTGCATGAGTAGAGTGTTAGGTTTATATATCCCTTTTATTGCTCCATTGACATCTATGGGGGAATACAATAGTTTTTTCCGTGTGGCTGCTTAGCACGCAAGCGAACACAGTTTAATTTCAACTTCTAATACAATACAAGCGCTACCCGATTTGCGCAAAAAGCTTACTTCTAGTTGTGTTAACATTCAAGAAGGAGCTTTAAATAGCACTCCACTTGTAATCTGTCCCTTTATAGAGATCTTATCCTTTCATTTAATATTTCATTAATTGTGGATTTAATTTAGGGGTCGAAAACAATCCTTTAGAAAAATGTTTTAAATTATTAATCTATAAAACTCTCCCTAGACTTTAGTGGTGACTTTTCTTTGGAAAACCATTAGATGAGTTTTTCTAAAGAAATGTGATTGACCCCTTACTTGGGAAATTTATTTTGTACAGTTTGTTTAAGGGAAAGAGAGTTTTTGGCATAGTATATGCTAAGAACTGATTACTTTATCCAATAACCTGTGCATGCTGCCAGTTCACAAAAAACTACGCCAGGAACATATTGTTTCACTTTGAGACCTATAATTAGTTATATCACAAATATTCTGTTTCCATTCAAATCACCAAAACAGAATTTTTATTTAAAATATTTTGCTTGTACTGTCCTTTAGTTTATGACTTATAATAGATATATTAATGAAATAACATATGTCCAATACACATTTCTTAAGTGGATTTGATTCTAACACATTTTTCAATTTAACTGAAAGTATTTCTTGTCTTTGATGAATAATAACAGTGAGGTGGAAGACTATTACATTTTTGCAAATGTTTCTACAGTGTAACACTGTATGGGCAAAGTAATATTGCATTAAATCTGTATACAGGGAGTGCAGAATTATTAGGCAAATGAGTATTTTGACCACATCATCCTCTTTATGCATGTTGTCTTACTCCAAGCTGTATAGGCTCGAAAGCCTACTACCAATTAAGCATATTAGGTGATGTGCATCTCTGTAATGAGAAGAGGTGTGGTCTAATGACATCAACACCCTATATAAGGTGTGCATAATTATTAGGCAACTTCCTTTCCTTTGGCAAAATGGGTCAAAAGAAGGACTTGACAGGCTCAGACAAGTCAAAAATAGTGAGATATCTTGCAGAGGGATGCAGCACTCTTAAAATTGCAAAGCTTCTGAAGCGTGATCATCGAACAATCAAGCGTTTCATTCAAAATAGTCAACAGGGTCGCAAGAAGCGTGTGGAAAAACCAAGGCGCAAAATAACTGCCCATGAACTGAGAAAAGTCAAGCGTGCAGCTGCCAAGATGCCAATTGCCACCAGTTTGGCCATATTTCAGAGCTGCAACATCACTGGAGTGCCCAAAAGCACAAGGTGTGCAATACTAAGAGACATGGCCAAGGTAAGAAAGGCTGAAAGACGACCACCACTGAACAAGACACACAAGCTGAAACGTCAAGACTGGGCCAAGAAATATCTCAAGACTGATTTTTCTAAGGTTTTATGGACTGATGAAATGAGAGTGAGTCTTGATGGGCCGGATGGGTGGGCCCGTGGCTGGATTGGTAAAGGGCAGAGAGCTCCAGTCCGACTCAGACGCCAGCAAGGTGGAGGTGGAGTACTGTTTTGGGCTGGTATCATCAAAGATGAGTTTGTGGGGCCTTTTTGGGTTGAGGATGGAGTCAAGCTCAACTCCCAGTCCTACTGCCAGTTTCTGGAAGACACCTTCTTCAAGCAGTGGTACAGGAAGAAGTCTGCATCCTTCAAGAAAAACATGATTTTCATGCAGGACAATACTCCATCACACGCGTCCAAGTACTCCACAGCGTGGCTGGCAAGAAAGGGTATAAAAGAAGAAAATCTAATGACATGGCCTCCTTGTTCACCTGATCTGAACCCCATTGAGAACCTGTGGTCCATCATCAAATGTGAGATTTACAAGAAGGGAAAACAATACACCTCTCTGAACAGTGTCTGGGAGGCTGTGGTTGCTGCTGCACGCAATGTTGATGGTGAACAGATCAAAACACTGACAGAATCCATGGATGGCAGGCTTTTGAGTGTCCTTGAAAAGAAAGGTGGCTATATTGGTCACTGATTTGTTTTTGTTTTGTTTTTGAATGTCAGAAATGTATATTTGTGAATGTTGAGATGTTATATTGGTTACACTGGTAAAAATAAATAATTGAAATGGGTATATATTTGTTTTTTGTTAAGTTGCCTAATAATTATGCACAGTAATAGTCACCTGCACACACAGATATTCCCCTAAAATAGCTAAAACTAAAAACAAACTAAAAACTACTTCCAAAAATTTTCAGCTTTGATATTAATGAGTTTTTTGGGTTCATTGAGAACATGGCTGTTGTTCAATAATAAAATTAATCCTCAAAAATACAACTTGCCTAATAATTCTGCACTCCCTGTATACTTATTAAATTTTTGTTTTTTAACAAACAAATAACACATTACTCAGATATGTATATTACACTTCTGTAACTACTCATATACGTATTTTGTTTTACTGGGACAAAGTAAATGGAAATATTAAGCAAGACATCAGCAATGTCTCTAAAATCTGGTAAAATAATAATAATAAAAAAAGATATGGAGCTAAACAGATGTAGTATATTTTCACTTTGTAACAAATGAAATATGTAGTATGTACACCGAATATGATTGTGTTGTCAAACATAGAAACGTTACATTTACCAAAAGGCCCTTCAAGTCCACCTGCATCCAACCATATACCTATATATATATATATATATATATATATATATATATATATATAAATACACAGCATATATATATATATATATATATATATATATATATATATATATATATATATATATTATATCCCACTATTTTAATTTCCATAGTCCCACAGGCTGAAGATAAGTACTTGGGAAATTAATCCAGACACAGAAACCCTCATTGTTTCAGAGGAACATGAAAAACAATTCATCCTTCTAAAGGCAATTAAGGTAATAAACGACTTTTGAGTAGGTCCTCTAAAGGTAATTGAGAAGAGGTGACAGTGTGAGGGGACTCATGCAGAGTTCTTTCCTAGAAAGATTCCATAGGGGTAGGTGGTTGATAGGATTGGAGATGTTTGGCTTAATCTTTTGAATGGAAGGTTGATTGTAAGAGGGTGGATGAGAACAGCTTTAGGACCAGATTAGTGCTAACTTTGCTAGACAGAGGCTTTTTGCTTGTGTTTGGTTGCACTTGTATTTCAAGCTAAAAGTAAAAAAGTTAGCACCCAATGTGCGTTGTAATATGCGCACTATTTCTTAAGCTCGCAAAAAGCAGAAAAAGCCAATATCACTCATGCGCTTCAGTTAGTTCTACACTCATAATCTAGCCCTTAGTGGGTACATTTTCATGACAGTGATATCATGGAGTTTAAAGGTTGTGGTAATGATGGACATTTTACTACTTATGTCATTATGCCTCCAGCATATATATTTAACTTCTAAAAGTCTTCATTCTAGCACCTGTTTTCCTTCTTTAGTAAACCCTCAGTGGTAAGAGATACAAATGTATAAAGAAATATTACATATTTACACACTTAAATACCTATCTTTTAAGCAGCTAAATTAAAAAAGCAGACTAGTGGTTTAAGTATTAGGTCATTTCCACTGCATAAGAAAATTAGCTATTAAATAGGATTAGTGAGAAGATATGAATTTGTGGTGTTTTTTCTGTGCAGGTTGGACTGAGGTGAGGAGGGATACACTACATTTATTTATTACATTTTATATTTTGTATTATGTTTTAGACTGCAAAGCAATTTTCAAAGTGACCCTTTGTCATTTACACATATAACAAACTTTATTAGACCACAAGTAATGCAAGAGAGATTGATTTGCTCACCCGCTTCTTAAAATGTGCTGCACATTAAGAAGCAAAATCAGAAAATTGAGAAATCAAGCTTTGAACTGATTTTAATCAAGCTCAAGTGATTTAGAGTCTGCACAGACCCTGTTATTTGATTGGACATAATTAGTATTGTGCTGGCATTGCTTTAGTCTGACCTGGTGGAATGTTTGTGTACAGTAATCTGCTGTGCTGGGGTAAGAAAATGACATTCATTAATTTTGTTGATATCATAGAAAAGGACAAAAGGCATAGAAAGTCACTAAGGTGATACTGCACTTCAAATAAATTGTACAAAGCTATTTTTAATATCCTCTTCAAGGAGTCATAACACGGACATCCTAATATGTTTTTAATTGCTGCTAAATCCAGAGTTCTATTAAATGTCTAATTGAAATGCATTTCAGTATGCAACAGAACAATCAGTATTAACGCCTAGAGGGTGAAGAAGAAAAAGAAGTATGTTTTATCCAATTGTTTTACTAGCATTACAAGGGGATTTTAAGATGAAACCACATTCATTGTACAAAGGAAAAATAAATAATTGTTATATGGTACTGTGCATATCAAACTACTATAACAGATGCATCTATAGAATAGTGTCTCAATATATATATATATATATATATATAGCATATAAAATCTCTTTTTTTTATAATTGTTAGGAATACTTTTATGAATGATTAAAACTGATTGCAATATAATGAGATAATATGGTGGTATTTTCAGATTTTTTTTTTCTTCAAAAGGGTTGCCATATTTGGCTTTGTGGTTCAATACATTTTAAATTGATATATTCACATTTAAGTTAGAGAGCAATAACACAGAAAATGCTTAATCAAATGAAAAATATAATTATGTATAATATAAATTGTTCCAAGAGTCCATCAAAAAATAAGCAAACAAATAATAAATGAATAAGTAAATAAATGTCATGAGCATAATAATTATTGCCTTGACAAATAAGATCTATGGTTCCTATTTATGAAGAGACATAAACCAAGGTGAACAGAACTTTTTCCCTATAGCAATTCGACATAGCAACAAAAAAAAGTGCTGATCTTATTTGCATCCAGTTGCTCAGGGAGCTGATGATAATTTTGAAGGCATGTTTCTGTTTCCTTTTTGACTTTTGCAACCAAATTACTTTTTGTTGCAGAGGGTCGCGCCACCAGCCACTATGGAAATGTCACTCATTCTCCCTATTTTCAGGCACCGTCCTTTCTCTAAACTCCATTTTAGAGTTTCATGCTCTTACCTCTTAAAATTGTGCTATCTCTTAAAGATACCACAACTGTTTCAAAAGGATTTTTAATTATAGAGGTTTGCACCTTTTGGGGTATATCATGGGCCTGCTGGACTTCCTTACACACACAATGACAGGGCATTCTGCATATTTATTTTTGCATGAAAGACCATAACTATTTAACTGTGGATTACAGAGGCTGGTACCTTGTGGAGCTCACTGTGCTTACTTATCTTGGCAATTAAACATTGTTTTGCTGCCAGGACTCCACACCCACAAAGGGCACTATCTATAATTATATTTGCACTAGCATTATTGATGTTTTCAGTAACTATGTTTAAAATAAAGGTTAAGTGTTATGGATTTTAGAGCAGTGAAGTTGATTTTGTATTGGGCATCTTGTGGAATTGGCAAGGTTGCAACCTTCTTCTGTGCGGTGCTATATGCAGCAGCTTTTTTTTTTACTGTCTATTACAGAGGTTAATACCATTTGGGGCACACACTGGGCCTGCTGACCTTGGCACTTGAACTTTGTTTGGCTGCTAAAAACCCTCTCCTTACAAACAAAGTGAAAGGGTAAAGTACATATTTATTTTTGCACTAGGATTGCAGGATTCTCTTAAACGCTGAAATGTCTCACTGTGTATTAGAGAGGCTGGCACCTTAGGGGCGCATACTTAGCTTAGCTTGAACTTGAACAGTGCTTTGCTGCAAGGACCCCATAGCCACAAACAACTCCAGACAGGGTACTGTGCATATTTATTTTGTACACTAGTATTAGTGCAGAAATCTGTTGACAGCAATCAACTTCACAGGACAGTAAATACCTTATATTATATAAAATGTTTATCTATATGTTATGAAATTATTCATTATTTCTTTTGCCCCATTTCATGTGATTTATCTCTAAAAACTGATGATTTTATGATTCTTAGAACTTAAAATGATCCCTGCTGACTTTTCAAGATTAACCCTGCTACATATCTTTCCCTATCCCTAATTGGCTCTATATGCAACTGGAAAATTATACTTTATACTTACATCATGACCAAGGCTAGCCTTGTTGTCTGCAAACTAATGCCCACTTTGGCTCCTCCAAATAAAGCAAATAGTGAGTAAAGTTTTTCTACTGATAAACAATGGCAGTAAAAAGGATGTTAATTTGATTTTAAAAAATGTTTAGACTTGCTGACCCGTTATTCTACAGCGACACAACAAAAAAAGTCCTCTGACGACTCAAAGGTAATTACTGTCCCTTTAAGTCCATAAAACTGTTATCTTTATTTAAACATATGTACTAAAACAGCAACATGCTTAATAAAAGCTAGCGATTATGGACTCTAGTGTTGTGAAGTTTGTTTGATTAATATAATAGATACAGTATTATATAATATATACACACAGGATGCATTACACATACAGACATCGCCAGCTTGAATATAAAAATATCACACAAACTGATACATTACACCTACAGACAACGTCCGGGACATTAAACTGCTGGGTACAACTATACATAGCAGAGTTACTACTCACCATGATATTTATTTAACCTCTTGTACCATCAGCTCTCTTTAAAGCTGTTCTCTTCTTTAACCCTTTACAAGTGCTGGGTAGTGAAGTTCTGCATTTTTTTACACTGGGTGTCACCATCATAGAGTCCAAGTTTTCTCACACCATGTGACAGAAGCAGTGCACATTCACAGTGATATTGTTGTCATCTTAGCAAGCCTTATTGTGTTCTTCAGTTTAATACAGAGTTTAGCAGGCGCTGCCTTTCTTTATAATATTCCTGTGAGTTTGTTTTTTATATTTGTTATGTAACATTTAAACTGGGTACAAAAGACTGCAAAAACAAGAAAGCCTCTGTTTTTTGTTGTGCATGCTAAACCAAAGGTAAAGGTAAACAATATGGTAAACAATAAGGTAAACAAGGTAAACAATATGCGTGCCACAAGATGGCGAGACACCCAGTTATATAGATACAGAGGTTTACCAACTGGTTTCTGAATGAGTTAAAATAAGAGAACAGGGGGCATGTCCAAGCAGTGGCTGTGAACGGCCGCATTTTTCTGGAGCTCCAGGAGAAGAAATTATAATCCGCCGATCTTGGTTCCACAACCACAGCAACTACTTTAAATACGACTGACATTGTATCTCTACACAATTTGCAAGTATACCCAAGGCTAAGTTGTTGTATTGATGACCCTTGTGAAGGAAAAGGACATTTGAGGCCTGTTGCGGTGGCAAACCCACAGGCAGCGCCCCCCCGCCCCCCCCCCCCCCCAAAACTGGTCATAATTTCAGCTCTCTTTGACATACCGGACTGCCAATAATACATAATACATACTACGTTAACTAGCAGGAGTAAGCCCTAATACAAATATACAGCAAGGAAGCACAATGAACACTAACGAAGCCACGTGGGACGAAATCCACCCTAACATACCGGATTCACTATGTGCCAAACTAGAGGCTTTGTTTCAAATCTTAATAGATAAGGCGGCCTCTGATACCACAGCTAGCTTTGACATAAAGGCCCAATATATCTAAGTGGCCCGGAGAACCTAAACAACTTAATTTACAAAAGACTCTAAAAGGACTCTACTCAACAAATCAGCTGCCTAGCCTCATCCTCTCTGACAGTCTCGAATAGTACCCGTATCTCCATGGATATTATACGCTGGGACCCCATGAAGGCTACGTACCTTTTCTCACACCCAGGTCACCCGGAGCAGGAAACCATCATCTCTCACCCTATAACGGCACATGGCATATCGTCAGGCAGCAATCCGGTGAAGGCTCCAGGCATCAACATTGCCAGTTTAATCGGTGATAAGTGGGGAACACCTGTAAATGTAAGACCGCCCGGGGAATGCTCTGATATAACCTCACGATTGGGACTGAAACCGCAAAAGGAGCTTCTGGTGCCTGGGGAGGTAGGGAGGGCTGAGATATTGTTCTATATGTTTTTGGAAGATCCCCCGGACGCTACCTTAATCCCAACACCGCAGGTCGGCAACATTAGTGCATCATACGGCTCAACTTGGAGATTGGGCTCCCCAGGAACATTTTCCATACAGTTCAGAAAGGCAGCCCAGGTGAACAGAGGGGCTAACCCCATCCCAACAATTCCTCCTGAGAAGGCCAAAGTTAGGTACCATATGCAGGAAAATTATCGTAATGTATAATACTTAGGATGTCAAATGCTGGAAGACACTAGCTGATGGCTTTGTCAAATAATACCTTGACAAGCACATATTAACCCTGCTTGTATGTTAATACTGAATATAGGCTTATTTTGTTGGATTTATTTTACAGTTAACATAGTTAGAGCACTTTATGCTGGAGAATATTAAGGTTTCAGTTGCAATGATTGGTAACAGGCTTATATGACCTATATATACACTGCTCATGTACACATATAAACCACATACCCTATTTAAAAATTGTACACAAAATAGGAGGGAAGATGCTTACAGATTAAGGGAAGCAACACCCAACTCACTTAAATCTCTCTAATAAGCTAACATTTTTTCTTATGTTCAACTGATGGTGCATCTGCATACTTCTATATTAACCCTGGGGCATGGCCAGAGGCTAGGGCGGCGCAGGAAGGGGAACATATGCATTTTGTAGAAACGGCACCAACACAAAACCAGATAGTTTAGAGGATAAAATGCACAGGCGATGAATGAGTAGAGAAATTAAAGTCTTCCCCTGCAACAGGCAATTTTTCACAACTAGTTACTCATCATTATTTGATAAATGTGGAACAGCAAAGCTGTATACCCATTGTGTAGTAAAGTTTTTTTCAATTCTTTTTTACTAACACCTTCTCAACCAGCCCTGAACACCAGGAATATGTCATGTTATATTGTATATTACAGTTCTGGCTGTTTGCATCTAGTTCTCTGGTTTGTTCATCTTATCATGTTACTATAACATATTATTTTCAGATGCAAATTTTTGTTTGTTTTGTTTATCAGTTTTGTTCATATTAAATCCCTAGCTCTATAACACCACTTCATAGCATTATTATTATTATTATTATTATTATTATTATTATTATTATCGGTTATTTGTAGAGCGCCAACAGATTCCGCAGTGCTATAAACAGAGTGGGAGTACAACAAAACAATTATAGGGATCAAATGGGTAGAGGGACCTGCCAAGCGTTGCACTGTTGTAGTCAGCTCTTAAGAAGGTGATCTACAAACAGCTGGACTCTTAGGCTTACATGCTAAGGGGATTCAGGGGAAAGCAATGGAGGAGAGGAACTGGTATTAGAAAAGGTTAGTGTAGGTTGTATGCATCTCTGAACAGTAGAGTCTTTAGGGAGCACTTGAAGCTTTTAAAACTAGAAGAGAGTCTTGTGGAGTGAGGCAGACAGTTCCACAAGATGGGAGTCAGTCTGGAAAAGTCCTGTAAACGGGAGTCTGATGAGGTGACAAGAGAGGAGGAGAGTAGGAGGTCATGAGCAGAGCAAAGGGAATGGGAGGGAGAGTATCTGTAGAGAAGGTCTGAGATATAGGGGGGAGCAGTGCAGTTGAGGGCTTTGTATGTCAGAATGAGAATTTTCTGTTTGATCCTAGAGGCAAGAGGAAGCCAGTGAAGGGATTGGCAGAGAGGCGCAGCAGATGAAGAGCGAAGTGTAAGGAAGATGAGTCTGGCAGAGGCATTTATTATGGATTGTAAAGGAGCAAGGCGGCAGGTGGGGAGAGCAGAGAGGACAGAGTTGCAGTAATCAAGGTGGGAAAGAATGAGAGAGTGGATTAAAATCTTAGTTGTGTCTTGTGTAAGGAAGTGTCTAATTTTAGAGATGTTTTTAAGGTGGAAGCGGCAAGCTTTAGCCAAGGACTGAATGTGAGGAGTGAAAGAAAGATCTGAGTCAAATGTGACCCCGAGACATCGGGCATGCAGGGTAGGGGTAATTATGGAGTTGTCGACAGTTATAGAGAGATTGGGGGTGGAGAGTTTTGAGGAAGGGGGGAAAATAAGGAGCTCAGTTTTGAAGAGATTTAGCTTGAGGTAGTGAGAGGACATCCAGTTAGAGATGTGAGAAAGACAGTTAGTGACATGGGTTAGCAAGGAAGGAGATAGGTCTGGTGCAGAGAAGTAGATTTGGGTATCGTCGACATACAAATGATATTGTAAACCGTGGGACTTTATTAGGGAACCTAGTGATGATGTGTAGATTGAGAAGAGAAGGCGACCGAGGACAGAGCCTTGCGGTATTCCGACAGAAAGTGGTGACGGGGCAGAGAAGGCCCCAGAAATGGCTACACTAAAGGTATGGTTTGACATTTAGGAAGAGAGCCACGAGAGGGCTGTGTCACAGATGCCGAAGGATTGGAGGGTTTGGAGCAAAAGAGGGTGGTCAACAGTGTCAAAGGCTGCGGACAGATCAAAGAGGATAAGCAGAGAGAAGTGGCCTTTTGATTTTGCTGTAAGTAGGTCATTGGTAACCTTAACAATTGCTGTCTCTGTGGAGTGATGGGGACGAAATCCAGATTGCAGTGGGTCAAGAAGGGAGTAAGGAAATGGGATAGGCGTGCATAAACTAGTTTTTTGAGAAGCTTTGATGCAAGAGGGAGAAGGGCAATAGGGCGGTAGCTGGATGGGGAGGTAGGATCAAGGGAAGGTTTTTTGAGGATAGGTGTGATCCAGTCCATGTTTCAGCGATGAGGCAAATATACCGATGCTGAGGGAGAGGTTGAAAGTGTGTGTGAGTATAGGGGTGAAGGTAGCAGAGAGGGAGGGGAGTAGCTTTGAGGGGATAGGGTCAAGGGGAGAGGTAGTGAGGTGAGAGCGCAGAATAAGTGCCAAAACTTCTTCCTCAGTGACAGTGGAGAATGAGCTAAGTTTAAGGTTATGTGGGTTGTGGTTGATTGAGAGCATTTGAGGGGGTGAGAGAAAGGAATTATGTTGAGAGCTGATTTCATTTCTGATGGAGTCAATTTTGTTATTGAAGTGGCTGGCAAAGTCTTGAGCAGACAGACAAGTTGTAATAGGAGGTGGGGGAGGGCGGAGAAGGGTATTGAAAGTGGAGAACAAATGTTTTGGGTTTGAAGAAAGATTAGAGATATGAGTAGAGAAGTAATGTTGCTTATGGAAATTAAGGGCAGAATAGTAGGAGTTCAAGATAAATTTGTAATGTAAAAAATCAGCTGAATTCCTAGATTTTCTCCAGTGCCGCTCAGCATTTCTGAGCTATGATAAGAGGGGCGAGATCGTCAAGGACGGATGTAAGGGTGGAGATATAGTGGCAGATAGATTGGTCAGGGCAGGAAAAGGAGAAGAAGGATGATAGGAGAGGTTTGAGGGAATTAGAAAGCTGTTGTTGATCTAATGACATAATGCTTCTGTGAAGTTTGGTGTGAGTAGCAGAAGGAGGGAACGTTGTAGGGAGGGATGATATGTTGCAAGTAAGGAGATGGTGGTCAGAAAGAGGAAAGGGTCCAAGAGTGACCTAGCAAGTATAAAGGGACTGAAAATGAGGACTGCATTTCTAGTACAGTCTAATATTATTGAATATGACAAATATGTAATATGTATGTACTGTATACTGGAATTATATTTGTAATGTCCTTAATAAAAAAAAAAATAAAAAAAAAAATAAGAGAACAGATTTGAAGAGAGCTGCAGGCACAAGAGGAAAAAGCAATAGCAAAGTGAGTAGCAACCATTCTACTGTAGTTGTAGCCAGCAGTTTAATATCCAATTAAGCAGACTTGGGGCGCGATCCGATATACAGCGTAGTTTTCAGCGCAAGCGAGGGAACCCATGCCGCCTGTAATTTCACCTCGCAACTCGACCTATCCAATATACTGCGCCGTCAGATGCTAAACTGGCGTAAGTATGAAAAACCGGCGATCAGCTAAAATGTGCGCAAATACACATTTTAGTCTTCACAAGTACTTACGCCAGTATTTTGTTCGCGTAAAGTCTCAATAAAGTGTAGTTTTATGCAAATTAGGCAACGAATCGTAAAAACTAACCGCCAGTTCTAAAAGATGCGCCTTGTAATTACGCCATTCAAAAATAATACTTAAACCCCTGCGCAGCCGCCCTTTTCTTTAGTGTGTTTGGTTGGTTCTTGGAGCTACAGCACACTACAGTGAGTAAGAGAAAATGGTTAGAGTAGAGAGAGAGGTGCATTGCATATATTTAGTTAGGTCGGATTTGGTGGATTTGTTAAGCTTGTACATTACTGTCACTTTTTTACATATTGCACACATTTTGCAGACACACATATACAAAATACACAACATTTTTTATAACACCTTACACATTTTATTTATCTTTTACAGTGTGAAAGGCTGAGTGTTTGGTTGTGATTGTGTGTGATTGAAGTGGGAGTGAGTGTGAGTGTGTGAGTGTGTGTAGTGTGAGGATCAAGTAGAAAAAAGGAAGTTGATCCCAATATCCGAAAAGTATATAAAAGCAGCCTTTATTTCTCAAATTAAAATTACAAACATGATACACACACAGAGAGTATCAGGTTTTACACGTTTCGGCTGGTGCCGTACTCATAAACCTGATTAGGCACAGGTAAGTGCCTTCTTAAAAAGGTTACAAAAGCGATGGTTATTGGTTGGTGCTCAACACACCCCTATTAACCATTAAAGAACTGAGTGCACACAATCAATTACTTATTTCACTCTTAAGAAGAAATGGGGAAATGGGATTGGACATAGAGAAATATATACATATGTCAGGTCTGGTGTCAGGTAACAGAAACAGTTAATAAATGGCCAGTATATACAGTTCTAAATCCAAGAACATGCTATGAGGTATTTTGTGAATGTAAAGAACAAACATGATGTTGCAATGACAAGACAACAAAACAACAAAACCTTCTAGATGCAAATACGTTGGCTAAGTAGGACACATTAGTTAGAAATGATAAATATATTCTATTCCAACATTATTTTAAGCATAGACATATGTATAAAAAGCACAAGAACAAATAAATTGATAAATATCAAAATAGCTTTGCTAACAATATTGTTCAAGCTTACAATAATTTTATAAACATAAGTCCTATTTTTTGTGCCAAATGGATTTAATAGTTAGACAGAAAAAGAGAGTAACTCTTCCTGTGTGAGGATGTCAGGGAGAGCTAGGGCGGGGGGAGGTGGGAAGGGGAGTTGCAGGGAGAGGATTATGGTCAGGAAGAGCAGCAGGGTCCCCGTCAGGGAGTCAGTGGGGTGGGGAGAGGGAGACTTAGAAGGGAGGATGGGAGTGGGGTTGCTCCAAGGCCAGGCACACTCAGTAGAAGAGGGATAGAGGGTGCACATGGGGATAGAAAGGGGGAGGAGGGAGAGGATAGGGAGGAACCCACACCAGGGACATCTGAGGGAGGGAGCCAGGCGGCCCAGGACGAGGAGCGTATGAGGTGCCCCAACTTCACCTTTGCTGAAAACCTCGCTCTAGTCCAGGCCGTCCTGGAGAACCATACCGCCCTCTTTGGCCAAGAGAAGGGCAAAGGAGTTGCCCGTAGGCGTAAAGATGCCTGGCTGAAGGTGGAGGAGGCAGTTAATGGTGTGTCCCAGCAGAGGAGGACTGTGGATGGCCTAAAGAGAAGGTGGAACGATTGCAAGAGGAGAGTCAAGGAGAAGATGGGCCAAGAAGCAATGTCCCAGAGGGCAACAGGAGGTGGGCCTCACCAGGAGGCAGAATATAACGAGTGGCTGGAGCTCATTCATAGGTCCCTGGGTGTCACAGCAGTCCGTGGACTTCCAGGGGCTCGTGACTCAGGGATTGCAACATCAGTGCAGCATGCTGATGAGTAACATCCCACACACCAGTATTATATGTATTTGAGATATAACATCCTATAATGTCACACATTAATGTACACAATGAGGAGCATGGTATTTGGCCTACTAACAAAAACATCTACAATTAGATTTCACATTAAAGGGACATTAAACCATAATGTCATTATTTCATTATTCAGATAGAGAATACAGTTTTAAACAACATCCCAATTTACTTCTATTATCTAATTTGCTTCATTATTTTGTTATTCTTTGTTTATTAAATATCAATGCACATGGGTGAGCCAATCACACGAGGCATTGATGTGCAGCCACCAATCAGCAGCTTCTGAGCCTATCTAGATATGCTTTTCAGCTAAGAATATCAAGAGAATGAAGCAAATTAGGTAATGGAAGTAAATTACAAAGTTGTTTAAAATTGCATGCTCTAGCTGAATCATGGAAGAATAAAAATGGGTTTAATGTCCATTTAATGATACTTAACACATTGAAATTCATGATATGAGGTGGAATAGTGAAATACTAACATTTCTCAGAGTAACACAGGCCACAAGCCACATGTAGAGTTTTCAGTAAATGGACACTATAGTCATCACAACCATAGTGTCACTTAAAGAACACATTTTCTCCATCACTAACATGTACACAGAACTATTGTATGAAACACATACATGCATACTTTGTATTTTAAAAACCCTCATATCACAAATCTCAATGTGCACATGCATGTTATAGAGTTTGACATGAGAATGTGTATAGGCCCTAGCATGTACATTGTATGCCAACATGGATATATATCTGACTGTACTAATCCCTCTCATCATTTGACTCCTCCACAGAAACTCCAGTCACCAGGGTGCAAACGCCCATGCATCCACCTCCACCACTGCCACAAAGAATATCTCCACCTCAACCACCGGTCCATAGAGTCCAGCAAGAGTATGCTCCCAGGCATGAGCTGGGTTGGAGTGCCTCTGTTGACAATCCAGATCTCATGCCACCAGCATTGCAAGATGATACCTGGCAGGAGCCCTGGCTGGATGACTATTCCTTTGGCTTGGAGGGGGAGCCAAGTCAGCCCCGAAGGGTAGATGTCTTTACCCCCCCCCCACCAATATCAGGCCAGTCAGGGATTATACCACCAGGCTGAGTGGGTGCACACCAGCCGGCAATGGGACTACCAGTCCATCCGGAGATCTCCACCATCTGCTTCGCTTGGAAGAGCTCCAGCATCTGAGGAGGAGCATAGAGCTGTCAGCATTCCTCAGGCAGCACCGCCTGTCATCATCTCTCAGGCAGCACTGCCTGTTATCATCCCTCAGGCAGCACCGCCTGTGATCCCTCAGGCAGCACCGCCTGTCATCATCCCTCAGACAGCACCGCCTGTGATCCCTCAGGCAGCACCAGCTGTGTTCCCTCTGGCAGCACCAGCTGTGATCCCTCTGGCAGCATCAGCTGTGATTCCTCCGGCAGCACCAGCAGCTGAGGATGTTCAAGTCGAAACAACAGCTAGAGGTGAACCTTCGCCTAGAGTCCCTGCTGGGGAAGAGCCTATAGATCCTCTGATTTCCGCCATGGGCGACGAATACATTGCCCTCCAGAGGAGGTAGACATCAATCTGCGAGAGGCACACATCAACCTGCGAGAGAATGCAGAGAGACCAACGCAGGTTTTACAGGAGCCAACAGACTTTACTACAGCGTTCCATTGAGCTGCAACGGGACATGGCAGCATCTTTAAGTGGTATCGTCCAGAACCAATCTCAGATGCTGAGAGTTATTTCGGACATGCAGATTCAGAGTGACAACAGATGGCGGGAACATTGGTGGAGCATTTCACACACCAGCAGGACATTGCCTCCAGCCTCTCATCTGTGGCCAGCCCTCCTGCAAAATCCTCTGAATCCACACAACCCAGGAGAGGCAGGAGACCCACTGCAGGCCCCTCAGCCCCATCATCTAAGAAGCCTAAAAAAAAAAAAAAATATTGTTATATTTCATCCTAAATCTTGTCCTCTGTTATTTACCATATCATTGTCATCCACATCCATGTGAGGGGTGTTTTAGTAATAAGGCCTGTGTGGAAATGGCCCAGAAAAGGTAATATCATCATGTTTATGACATATTCATGTTCTCTAAAACACATAACATAGTTGTGTATGAAGGGTACATATAGTGATAATCACTTTTAAGATGTAAATCAAGGTTTCTCACATCCAATAGAAATTGACCCATGTGCAGGGATAGGCACGAGCCAAGGCTGTGGCGGACATTTTCTAAGGTAAAGACTTTTAGTGAAGGACACCTTGCCTATCCCTGCACATGGGTATATATATCTAAATAATAATGTTTTTACAGAAGGTGTGAACATAAGGTATAAACATCCATTTTCATTCCTCAAAATGATAGTCAATAAATCATAGTGACAAAAACATGAATTGAACTAATGATATATTTTCAGTAATTAGGGTGGTTAAGGGAATGGGGGTGGGATGTAGTAGTTTCACTTACATGCAGTGGAACTCCGCAGTATGTCATTCGATGACCAGCTGCAGTAGGGGCAGCACCATCACCATGGACCTCAGCAGCAACTATAGAATCAGCATGTGTAGACAGAACAACAGGGGATTGTAGGGCTTCCAGCACCCCTTGTGCCCCATGATGCACCCCTTGTGCCCCATGATGACCCCTTGTGACCCATGATGCACCCCTTGTGCCCCATGATGACCCCTTGTGCCCCATGATGCACCCCTTGTGCCCCATGATGCACCCTTGTGCCCCATGATGACCCCTTGTGCCCCATGATGCACCCCTTGTGCCCCATGATGACCCCTTGTGCCCCATAATGACCCCCTGTGCCCCATGATGACCCCTTGTGCCCCATGATGCACCCCTTGTGCCCATGATGACCCCTTTGTGATTGGTTTGACAAACTTGCAGGGGCAGGAATAATAAATGCTTTGAAGAGGTTAACTATTTGTGATCAAGCTGCTGATATGTATGTTGTTAAGCATGCACTTGTTAGGCCTTCAGAGAGTTACTTTGGTTTCTAAGTCAGTGCAATGGTTCCTGAGGCTGAAATTTGTGGCGAGATGAGAATGGAGTAGATTTTCTGAAATCTGCGCGCGTAAGTCCTTACGCCGTATATTGGATACCAAACTGTGCGTGTTTTGTATGTCAGTCTATGGGCCAAAAAACGACGGGCGAAGGCAGAAATATATGCTCGTAACTTCTAAGTTACACCGTATATAGGATACCAAACCCCCACATATATTGGCGTCGCCGGCTTTTGCGGGCGACGATTTATATCGGATCGGGCCCTTTATTATTAAAAAATGCTTTCAAGCACTAGATGCTAGCAGTGTTGTACAATCTATAACATTGTTAGAAGCACTCTTGTGAAACCGCTGACCGATGTTTCAGATATGTCCATACTCCTCAGCCTGCCTACCTGCTTTTCAACAAAGGATACCAAAGGAACAAAGTGGAAATTTGTTTTCTAAATTGTACACTTTGGGGTTGATTTATGAAGCAGCGGAAGCTGCTTCCGACCCACTCAGCTTCAGTTCCGCCTGAAGCGGAAGTTAAAGGGACACTGAACCCAAATTTTTTCTTTCGTGATTCAGATAGAGCATGCAATTTTAATCAACTTTCTAATTTACTCCTATTATCAAATTTTCTTAATTCTCTTCTTTATTTGAAATGCAGGAATGTAAGTTTAGATGCCGGCCCATTTTTGGTAAACAACCTGGGTTATTCTTGCTGATTGGTGGATAAATTTACCCACCAATAAACAAGTGCTGTCCAGTGTCTGAACCAAAAAAATATGCTTAGATGACTTCTTTTTCAAATAAAGAGAATGAAGAAACATTGATAATAGGAGTAAATTAGAAAATTGATTAAAATTGCATGCTCTATCTGAATCACAAAAGAAAAAAATTGGGTTTAGTGTCCCTTTAAGAAGCAGCAGTCCTAAGACCGCTGCTCCTTAACTCGTCCGCCACTTCTCAGGTGGCGGACAGCAAACAGCCCGATCGAATACGATCGGGTTGATTGACCCCCTTTGCTACGGCCGATTTGCCGCAAATCTGCAGGGAGCGGTATTGCACCAGCAGTTCTCAAGAACTGCTGGTTTAATGATAAATGCCGACAGCGTATGCTGTCGGCATTTATCGATGTGCGGCGGATATCATTCGGTATAGTGGATCATGTCTGTCCGCACCATGATAAATTTACCCCTTTATCTGAGTCATGAAAAAAAGTAATTTTGGTTTAATGTCCCTTTAATCATAGAATAAAATTACTTAACCTCATTAGATGACAATGTTTCACAAAAAAAGATTCCGTCCTGAATGTTAAAATTTACTTATCCATAATTTTACTTCAAATGTCTCATTTCCCTAAATCAGGGGTTCTTACCTTGGGGCTTAACCTGGGGTCCACTGATTTCAGGAAGTGAACTAAGATGGGGAAAAAATTGCATTCTTATTTTCTCTAACCTCTAACTGAAATTTATGATTTCCTTTAATTATGTATGCTACAAACGACCTTAGTATTAAAGGGACAGTCTAGTCAAAATTAAACTTTCATAATTCAGATAGAGAATGCAATTTTAAACAACTTTCCAATTCACTTTTATCATCAAATTTGCTTTGTTCTCTTGGTATTCTTTGTTAAAAGCTAAACCAAGTTAGGCTCATATGCTAATTTCTAAGCCCTTGAGGCCGCCCCTTATTTCAATGCATTTGGCAGTTTTTCACCACTAGAGGGTGTTAGTTCATGTGTGCCATACAGATAACATTATGACCACGCCCGTGGAGTTACAAATGAGAGGGCAATGATTGGCTAAATGAAAACTGTGTTGGTAAGGCAAAACTGGGGAATGGGTAATAAAGGTATTATCTATATTTTAAAACAATAGCAATTCTGGGGTAGACTGCCCTTTTAACTGTACCTATGACTTTGTTAGCAATATAAGGCACAGATATACTCATTGCATATGCTGTAGATTATTATTATTATTATTGGTTATTTGTAGAGCGCCAACAGATTCCGCAGCGCTATAAACAAAGGGGGAGTACAACAAAACAAATATAGGGATCAAATGGGTAGAGGGCCCTGCCAAGAGTTGCACTGTTGTAGTCAGCTCTTAAGAAGGTGATCTACAAACAGCTGAACTCTTAGGCTTACATGCTAATGGGGTTCAGGGGATAGCGATAGGGAAGTGGAACCTTAGGTCGTTGGTAACCTTAACAATAGCTGTCTTTGTTGAGTGATGGGGACGAAATCCAGATTGCAATGGGTCAAGAAGGGAGTTTAATGTAAGGAAATTGTATAGGCGTGCATTTACTAGATTTTTGAGAAGCTTTGAGGCAAAAGGGAGGAGGGAAATAGGGCGGTAGTTGTATGGGGAGGTAGGATCAAGGGAAGGTTTTTGAGGATAGGTATGACCAGTGCATGTTTCAGTGAATAGGAAATATACCGGTGCTGAGGGAGAGGTTGAAAATGTGTGTAAGTATAGGGGTAAGGGTAGCAGAGAGGGAGTAGCTGTGAGGGGATAGGGTCAAGGGGACAGGTAGTGAGGTGAGAGCACAGTATAATTGCCAAAACTTCTTCCTCAGTAACAGGGGAGAATGAGCTAAGCCTGGTAGTCGTTCAGTCACCAAACCATAAAGTTGCCATCTTAGGAGGGGTCCATTGGCTTCTCCAAGCTGCCATAGGTGTCCATGGCACCAAAAAAAATCTGCTAAATAGAAATACTATATTTGTGAAATGTATACAAAATAGATCACCTGTGCTAGTAAAATAACTGTAATGCAACCTAAAACCTTTCTTTAGAGAAATATTGACTTCCTCTTAATCACAAATGTTCCTGAAAAGTGCTGAAAAGTTATCAACTGTAACTTTCTTCATACACAAAAATGTTTTTAATATTTTTAGTTGCTATCTCATATAAAGATGGACCAACTTAAACTTTTGGCCTAATATAGTACTGAACCAATTGCTGTCAAGTTTTTGGGTTTTGCAGTAACTGTCAGTACCAAATTTGTTTAGTCATATATCAGATATAAACATTGAAAAGACCAGCTTAAACTATAAGCAATAGATATTGTATTTTCTGTAACAAGCTATTTGTGTATCATCTAAAAACCTTGAATTATTTTGTTGAAAGCAATAACAATGAGAAAATTCACAAAATTCACAAAAACCCTTCAAGAAACAATAATGTAGTGTTTCCTCTAGAGACCAGTTACATGTTATAAATATATTGTCTATTTAAATGGGTATAAAATTATCATACATTTCAGTAATTGTTATTCAGTTGAACTTGAACGACATTCTATTTTGCAATTCAATTTATTGTTAGTCTTCAAAACAAAATAAAGTTATTTCTTGGTTTTATTTTACAATTTCATATTATTATTATTATTATTATTACTATTATTTTACTGAATATCAAGAATCTGACTGTATAACAAAAAATTTACGCTGAGCTTTATGAAAGCTATATTGCAAATGCAACAAATGCCATGCATATGTCATTAGTAATTATTAAACATTACTCTTATTATTATATTTTGATAAGTATATACAATATACATATATACGATGTAGCATATCATGTCCGCCGCACATCGACATTCTTGCGATCTGCTTGTGCAATACCGCCCCCTGCACATTCGCGGCCAATTGACCGCTAGCAGTGAGTGTCATTCAGCCCGATCGTATAGGATCGGGCAGATTGATGTCCGCGGCCTCAGAGCAGGCGGACAAGTTATGGAGCAGCGGTCTCTAGACCACTGCTTCATAACTTCTGTTTTTCGGCGAGCCTAAAGGCTCGCGCGGAAACAGGGGCATCAAGCTCCATTTGGAGCTTGATAATTCAGCCCCTATGTACGTATGTTTTTAATCTGCTCACAACACAACATGTTACAATGTACTTAACCATACGCTTGCTCAAAAGATATCTGGGATGTGTATTATATGAATCGAGAAGTACATTATTCATATATTATGTAATAGGTATTTATTTAATAGTCATATCTGCTGAAAATAGTGACTGCTCTTAAACGTCACAGGTATGTCCAGGTGGTACAAAAAGTGGACAAAAAAATCCCCAAATATATAGCACCTAGAGGATGGCAGGAGGGGATGAGTAACATCATCAGAAATCATACCCCCACCCCCTCTGGGAGCACCCCATTTATGACTCACACCCCAGATTTGTTGCAGATATCTTATTTAAATCAAAAGTTTAAAGTCTGGAATTGATTAAAGTCCTCCTGAGTAAATTGTGCCCAATCTGTACATCTACTGTGCTTCACGTATCAGTAAGATCTTGTCCCTATCTCCATCCCTATCCAATTTAGGACATGGTCAATAAGGATAAATCTAATTTAAGTGACAGAGACTTTTTGGCACAATGATGAGCTACTGGTTGGTCAAATTGTCGCTTAACCAGTGCTTGTCTTATTGCCAGTCTGTGATTGGCCATACGCTCTCTGAGGGTAACCTTTATTTTACCAACATAGTATTTCACACATGGGCAAATAAAAAGATAGATCACATGCGTGGTATCACATGAAAGATAAAGTAAGAGTGATCTACCTGTAGTATGTTATGTATTGAGAAAATTACTTCCAGCCAGTTGGCTTTTTAAATTTGTTTTCAGAATATAAAGCCTTATTTCCAGCATGTTTTTGCATAATGCATCCTATAAATAAAGGGACATGCTTCATGTAACTAGTGCACTGTTTCTTGCAGAGCAACAATGCCAAGCTGAATGCATTAAGTAAGCCAATAACAAGTGGCATAGGTACGTAGCCACCAATCACCAGCTAGATCCTAGTAGTGTATTAATTCCCCTTAAAAGATGGGAGGGCGCCTCATGTGCATATCATTACGCCAGGGACAATTGCTAAGATCTAATGGCAAACATCAAATAACATATACCCAACATTTTAATAACATTCTTAATCTTAATCTCTAATAGATATCAGGTATTGGTATAGGAATCCAATAATAGGGGATCATTCATTTTATACCCTAATACTATAGAAAAACAGAATAGACAGAAAATAGATTATAAACCCTCCACCTCCTCTGGTTTTTTAGGGGGAGACAAGAATTTGGCCCCATTGTGTAGAACAAAAAAAGAAAAGACCATACACAAACTAGGACAAAGAGGGAGAGGAAAAACTCTCCAAAAATTTAAATTACAAAAATTAAAAAAAAAAATGGATTTTAAATCTATTTTCTCATGCCTTTACAGATGATGAAATTAGGGTATTGGGAAAATAATTATCTGTTTGCCCCTGAATTTCACATAACCTGTTTGATCTCTTTGTATATTTTAATAAATTTACTAGAACATTGTCTTTATAGTGTTATTTAGTCCACTAGAAATTAAAAAGTAAAACATTTGAAGGTATATCTATCCTGTTAAATAATATGGACCCCTAATCCTCTATAACTAAAATATATGGGGACCCTAATAAATTATCAGAGGACATATTTAAAGGTATTTTTACATACAAAGTTAGCTCCTCTTTCCAACTTTAATCCCCCTAAAGCGGATGTTTCTTACATTGATCTATTTCAATTATTGGCCATGGAGGATTTAGAGACCATTCCCAAAAATGATCTAGGCAAAAATAATATCTGGCCTAATGAGAGGAGAGGTATTTATCAGCCTGATAAGTGACCCCTATTTGTTAATCTGTCAGGCAGATAAAGGGGGTAGGATTGTTCTTCAGGATTATGGAGATAATGCAGAGGCAAATCATATCTTCTTAAATACTGAGTATTATAGAAAATTGTAAGAGCATCCAACATTAGTTTTCACAAAATCAATACTGACACTAATAAATGACACTATTAAATTATGGATTAAAAGAATGGACTTTGAATAAATCCCAGTATTCCTTTTTACTACCATCTTCCCAAGATTCACAAGAATTTGGCCATACCTCCTTGTAGACCTATTATAGTAGTATTAACAGTATCACTGACCACTGAATACATAAATAGTTATTTGCAAGTTTGTTTGTTTGTTTGTTTTTTCGTGCTTTGAATCCCTGGTGGAGGCACATGTGGCACTCTGGCTTCGCTATGTGGATGATATTCTAATCCTATGGAGGGGTAGTAAAGATCTATTAGAAAATTTCTTGAGTATTTTGAACACTGACAATGGGTATAATATCTTTCTTACATGTGAAATGAGTAAAGAGGAAGCAACATTCCTAGATCTATCAATAAGAAAAGAAGGAAGACATCTAATCACTAAAGTCTATCGTAAATCAACGGCCACCAATAGTCTTCTACATGCTACTAGTCATCATCCTGAATGCTTAAAAACTGGCATTCCAGTTGGCCAATTCCTTCGGTTGAGAAGGAATTGTTCCAATTTAGAGGAATTCGAACAACAGGCTAAAGAGATGTCCTTTAGGTTCCTTGAAAGAGGATATTCTAAGAGACAGGTCAAAAGGGCCTGGGCTAGGGCTAGAAATAGCACAAGAAATGATTTGCTCTATAGACACAATGCTGCTAAAAGTAATGGGGATAAGGTACGCCTTATAACTAAGTTTAATCACACTGGGCCAAACTTAGAGATATAATGAAAAAATACTGGCACATGCTAACTATTGACACTGAACTGAGAGACTATGTAGGAGACTTCCCTTTGTTGACAGCTGATATTCTCAAAGATAAGCTTGTCAGAAGTGAATACATAAGAAAACCAATAACCAATTGGTTAAGTGCAAGAGGAAAATGGCAAGTCTGTAGCCCTTGTGGGCATTGTGTGTATTGTAGGTTTATACAAAAAACATGCAAATTTGAAACCTCAACAGGTAGACAATATAATATAAAACAATGGATCACCTGTAACACTACAGGTGTCATTTACCTCCTGCACTGTTCATGTCCCCTATTTTATATAGGCAAAACTAAACGTGACCTGAAAGATCGAGTCAGAGAGCATAGGGACGATATTAAGAATAAAAATCAGGATAGTCCGGTGGCCAGACACTTTGAATTGTATCATAATTCTGACTTTACTATTATGAAAGTGACTGGCATTCAACATATAAAACAGCACCGCCGTGGTGGGGATGTTGATAATAAGCTATTAAGGAATGAATCCCGATGGATTTATCGTTTAAATACACTGGCTCCAAATGGCCTTAATGAAAAAATTGACTTTTCATGCTTTCTGTAGAATATTTTCTTAGTAGGGGACAAATAACAACCCTTGGTATATCTATCTCTATATCAATTCAGTTGCATACACAGTAGTCATTAGTCTTGCCCAAAATATAAGAAAAGTTGGGAGATCTGAAAATTGCAATTTTTGAAAATTTGTGTGGTTTTTATTATTTTTTGCCTTCCCGGAATGAAAAAGATACCCAAATATGTTGCATAACATGTAATTATTTAACAAATATGATGTATGTGCAAACAAAAGCTGATATCTAACTTTGTATATGGTTGCAGCACTGTGTTAAAACTGTCATCAATTAAATATTTAAATTAGCCACTGAGCTATATAAGTGGTGTATCTGTATCTGTGCATCCTGTGTCTCCAGCCTGTCACAGCAGTATCTGTGTATCCTGTGTCTCCAGCCTGCACATCAGTATCTGTGTATCCTGTGTCTATAGCCTGTCACAGCAGTGTCTGTGTATCCTGTGTCTCCAGCCTGTCACAGCAGTGTCTGTATATCCTGTGTCTCCAGCCTGTCACAGCAGTGTCTGTATATCCTGTGTCTCCAGCCTGTCACAGCAGTATCAGTGTATCCTGTGTCTCCAGTCTGTCACAGTAGTATATGTGTATCATGTGTCTCCTGCCCGTCACATAAGAACCTATGGCCTAGATTTAGAGTTTGGCGGTAGCCGTGAAAACCAGCGTTAGAGGCTCCTAACGCTGGTTTTAGGCTACCGCCGGTATTTGGAGTCACTCAAAATAGGGTCTAACGCTCACTTTTCAGCCGCGACTTTTCCATACCGCAGATCCCCTTACGTAAATTACGTATCCTATCTTTTCAATGGGATCTTCCTAACTCCGGTATTTAGAGTCGTTTCTGAAGTGAGCGTTAGAGCTCTAACGACAAAACTCCAGCCGCAGAAAAAAAGTCAGTAGTTAAGAGCTTTCTGGCTAACGCCGGTTTATAAAGCTCTTAACTACTGTACCCTAAAGTACACTAACACCCATAAACTACCTATGTACCCCTAAACTGAGGTCCCCCCACATCGCCGCCACTCTTTTTTTTTTAACCCCTAATCTGCCGACCGCAAAGCGCCGCCAGCTAAATTATCCCCTATGTACCCCTAATCTGCTGCCCCTAACCCCGCCGACCCCAGTATTATATTTATTAACCCCTAACCTGCCCCCCACAACGTCGCCGCCAGCTACTTACAATAATTAACCCCTAATCTGCGACCGCAAAGCGCCGATCGGAACAGCCAATAGAATGCGTGCTCAATCTGATTGGCTGATTGGATCAGCCAATCGGATTGAACTTGATTCTGATTGGCTGATTCCATCAGCCAATCAGAATATTCTTACCTTAATTCCGATTGGCTGATAGAATCCTATCAGCCAATCGGAATTCGAGGGACGCCATCTTGGATGACGTCCCTTAAAGGAACCGTCATTCGTCGGGAGACGCCGAAAGAAGAGGATGGATCCGCGTCGGCTGCTTCAAGATGGACCCGCTCCGCACCGGATGGAAGAAGATCGAAGATGCCGCTTGGATGAAGATGTTTGCCGGTCTGGATGTCCTCTTCTTGCCGGATAGGAGGAAGACTTTGGAGCCTCTTCTGGACCTCTTCAGCACCGGATGCCAGGACGGATCGGTGATACCTGTTGAGGTGAAGACAAGGTAGGAAGATCTTCAGGGGCTTAGTGTTAGGTTTATTTAAGGGGGGTTTGGGTTTGATTAGGGGTATGTGGGTGGTAGGTTGTAATGTTGGGGGGGGTATTGTATGTTTTTTTTTACAGGCAAAAGAGCTGATTTTCTTGGGGCATGCCCCGCAAAGGGCCCTGTTCAGGGCTGGTAAGGTAAAAGAGCTTTTAACTTTATTAATTTAGAATAGGGTAGGGCATTTTTTTATTTTGGGGGTCTTTGTTATTTTATTAGGGGGCTTAGAGTAGGTGTAATTAGTTTAAAATTGTTGTAATATTTTTCTTATGTTTGTAAATATTTTTTTATTTTTTGTAACTTAGTTCTTTTTTATTTTTTGTACTTTAGTTAGTTTATTTCATTGTAGTTATTTGTAGGAATTGTATTTAATTTTTTTATTGATAGTGTAGTGTTAGGTTTTATTGTAGGTAATTGTAGGTATTTTATTTAATTAATTTATTGATAGGGTAGTGTTAGGTTTAATTATAACTTAGGTTAGGATTTATTTTACAGGTAATTTTGTTATTATTTTAACTAGGTAACTATTAAATAGTTCTTAACTATTTAATAGCTATTGTACCTGGTTAAAATAAATACAAAGTTACCTGTAAAATAAATATTAATCCTAAAATAGCTGTAATATAATTATAATTTATATTGTAGCTATATTAGGATTTATTTTACAGGTAAGTATTTAGCTTTAAATAGGAATAATTTATTTAATAAGAGTTAATTAATTTCGTTAGATGTAAATTATATTTAACTTAGGGGGGTGTTAGTGTTAGGGTTAGACTTAGCTTTAGGGGTTAATAACTTTATTATAGTAGCGCTCAGGTCCGCTCGGCAGATTAGGGGTTAATAAGTGTAGGCAGGTGTCGGCGACGTTGAGGGGGGGCAGATTAGGGGTTAATAAATATAATATAGGGGTCGGCGGTGTTAGGGGCAGCAGATTAGGGGTACATAGGGATAATGTAAGTTGCGGCGGTTTACGGAGCGGCAGATTAGGGGTTAATAATAATATGCAGGGGTCAGCGATAGCGGGGGCGGCAGATTAGGGGTTAATAAGTGTAAGGTTAGGGGTGTTTAGACTCGGGGTACATGTTAGGGTGTTAGGTGCAGACGTAGGAAGTGTTTCCCCATAGGAAACAATGGGGCTGCGTTAGGAGCTGAACGCGGCTTTTTTGCAGGTGTTAGGTTTTTTTTCAGCTCAAACAGCCCCATTGTTTCCTATGGGGGAATCGTGCACGAGCACGTTTTTGAGGCTGGCCGCGTCCGTAAGCAACTCTGGTATCGAGAGTTGCATTTGCGGTAAAAATGCTCTGCGCTCCTTTTTTGGAGCCTAACGCAGCATTTTTTTGGACTCTCGATACCAGAGTTAATTTTATGGTGCGGCCAGAAAAAAGCCCGCATAGCGTTAACAACCCATCTACCGCCAAACTCCAAATCTAGCCGTATGTGTCCTGTGCCTCCAGCCTGTCTCAGCAGTACCAGTGTATCCAGTTTTGGCCTCAAGTGGGAACCTCCCATCTTGGCCTCAAGTGGGCACCTACCATCTTGGCCTTAAGTGGGCACCTCCAGTCTTGGCCTCCAGTGGGCACCCCCTGCCTCTGCCTCCACTGGGCACCTCCTGTGTTAAGCCTAAGTTTGCACTCCTGTTCCTGGCCCCATCCTGGGCATTACTTCAGACTCAATTTCTAGTGTGGGCATGTCTGCTCACTTACCCTGTGTCAAGCCTCCATGTTTCCAGTTCCTGTGCAATAAACATACTTGCTTGTCTGTTTCTTAAACATGCCTAATAGGGGTAATTCCAGAAAGAAGCACATTCCACCGGCCCCTTTCAGTATTCAAGTCCTAAGCCTGCAAACGGCTTGCATAAGCTCCTTAACCCATAATCTGCTCATCGGAGCGTGATGCTATGCCTATGACAGTGTCCATTTTCATGGTGTTGATCCAGCACATTTTTTGGCATTCACGTAATCTCTTTCTGCTGGCCATATCAAGCATTATTGCTTTCTCCAATGAAATTGTTCACATCACATGGCCAAAGTAAATGCACTGAACTCTGGCGATCTTTCTCTTAAGCAACATTTTTGGCTTGATGCACTCCAGAATCTTTTAGTTGGTGACCATCACCATCCATGGTATCCACAAAAGCCTTCTTCAACACCATGACTCAAAAGCATCAATATTCCTTCGGCCAGTGTCCAGCTTTCACACCCATACATTGATATAGGGAAAACAATGGCATGGACCTGTTTGCTATTGGTTGGGAGGCTGATTTCTTTGCTCCTCAGGATTTGGTGCAGGCTCACAATCACATTACAGCCTAATGGAATGTGTTGCTTGATTTCAGGTGCACAATCTCTAGTTCAGTCAATCATGAATCCTAGGAAGCAGAAGTTCTTGACGCATTTGATCTGTTCACCCTTGATATTTATTTTCACTGTTCCGGTTCTCGCTGTTGTCATGATCTTCGTCACACTAATTTCTTATTCTTCCAGATCAAGTTTCCTCATTATCATTTCTGCATAAAGATTGAAAAGAAAAGGGGACAGAATACAATCTTGTTGCATGCATTTTCCAAACATGAACTATTCAGTGTCTGTATACAGGGATCTTATCAACTGGATTAAGTGTGCTGGCACATCCGGTTCTTGCAGAACCTTCCATCGCTTATGATGTTCAATGTAATTGAATTCCATGTTGTAGTCAATAAAGCACATCTAGATGTTTTTCTCATAGGACTTCTATATTACAACCTAATGCTAAAGCTAATAATTTTACTAAAAAAACTTTGTTTATCACTAAATACAATTCTAATTATAAAGCAATTAAAAATAATTAATAAACATTGGCTAATATGCTGATGTGCTGGGGTTTTCAGATATTTTCCACATTTAATTGAAAGCAAATCAATTGCTACTACCAAGTCAAACTGCTGAAATTCCTGCTTGGACATCACAGCAAAATAGGAACTAGCATTTAGGGAAACTAGCATTTTTTTGGCAGGATTTTAACACATGCCGGAAGAATTTAAAAAAAAAAATACTTCCAAAAGAAAAAAAATATGAATTATACTTCCAGAAAACAAGATTTTACTTCCAAAAAACAAAATTGTACTTCCAAAAAAATAAGTATTCTAAAAAAATAATAATTTATGCTTGCCTGATGTATTTCTTTCCGGATATGGTGAGTCCACTACGTCCTCAATTACTGTTGGGAATATCACACCTGGCCAGCAGGAGGAGGCAAAGAGCACCACAGTCAAGCTGTTAAGTATCACTTCCCTTCCTATAAACCCCAGTCTTTTGACCGAAAGGAAATGGAAAAAAGAAGTAACACAAAGGTGTAGAGGTGTCTGAGGTTTAAGTCAAAATTAACTGTATTAAAATAATGGGTGGGGGTTGGGGACTCACCATATCCGGAAACAAATAAATGTATCAGGTAAGCATACATTTTGTTTTCTTTCCTAAGATATGGTGAGTCCACGACGTCCTCAATTACTGTTGGGAACCAATACCCAAGCTAGAGGACACAAATGACCAGGGAGGGAAAACAAGACAGGTAGACTTAAACAGAAGGCACCACCGCTTGAAGAACCTTTCTCCCAAAAGAAGCCTCAGCCGAGGCAAAAGTATCAAATTTGTAAAATTTGCAAAAAGGATGCAGAGAAGACTAAATTGCAGCCTTACAAATCTGTTCCACAGAAGCTTCATTTTTGAAGGCCCAAGAAGAAAATACAGCCCTAGTGGAATAAGCTGTAATTCTCTCAGGAGGCTGCTGACCAGCAGTCTCATAGGCCAAATTAATTATACTTATTAACCAAAGAGAAGAATTTCAGAGCACGCACAACGTCCAAGTTGTGTAACAAGCGTTCCTTAGAAGAAGAAGTATTAGGACATAAAGAAGGAACAACAATTTCCTGATTAATATTTCTATCTGAAACCACTATAGGAAGAAAACCTAACTTAGTACGAAGAACCGCCTTATCAGCATGAAATATAAAATATAGCGAAAAACACTGCAAAGCCGAGAGTTCAGAAGAGATAGCAAAAAGGAACAAAACCTTCCAAGATAATAACTTAATATCTATGGAATGCAATGGCTCAAATGGAGCCTGTTGCAAAACTCTAAGAACAAGGTAAAGGCTCCAAGGAGGAGCAACAGACTTAAACACAGGCCTGATTTTGACCAGTGCCTTACAAAAAGATTGAACATCTGGCACATCTGCCAGACGGATAAGTCAGATGAATAGACGATAAATAAATAAAAGATAAAGGCCACCCGGCTGAAACGCATAAATTTGCTCACATTCCAATCGTTTTCCTAAGAGCACAGGCAATAGGACAGGTGCATCAAGTCATTTCTATAAACATTACCGAATGACTCCATATGCGTAATCCCTGTCCCAGGACTGCCTAATACTCCTAGCTTAGACAAACCATCATCCTTTCTATTACATTTGCAGCACAAACGGCTGATTCCTCTATACTAAAGATCATACGGACCCTAGGAGGACTTGGAGATCCCTAAAAGCCTACTTCGCATGTTATAATTGGCAGTAGGCCAGGTGCTTTGAGACACTCTTTTATTACTAGTGCACTCTAAAGGCATAATTCCTGACCCAGGATCTGCCATCAAAATGATCATTTGCACTTTAAATTCCACTTGCCAAAACACTTGCCGATTACCTGCGGAGCTACTGAAAGTGTTACTCCTTAAATAACAAAGGAAGACTAATCTGATCCCTCATTACTTCAGATGAAAATGTAAAAAAGGTTTACACGTATGTACAACCTCTAATCCGAACCCGCTGTTATTTTACTTTGACGAACTGTAACCTAAGGAACTGTATTTCCTATTTTTCAAAAGCATCCTCCTGCCGTGGCAACATCAGCCTTTATAAACTTAACTTGCAACACTTTTGTTACAATCTTTTTAATAATCCTGGATTCACATATGTGGATACTGTTCTCTCAAAACTGCTAGTTTGTTTTTAAGTGAGAAATACATTTATTACATTTTTTATATTATATTGTGATTCAGTATTTTTCACTATTTTTTATACCATGATATATTTTATCTGTACAGTTTGATTATGTTGAATATTCTTTATTAGATGCCGGCATCTTTTATATATTGTCTATTCATTTGACTTATCATACATTCAATTTTACTTATATATTTGCTTAGGATTCGTGTATCCATTAGATCCTACCACACTGTACTATTCCTCGCCACGTATTTATATTTATATACTTTTTTTCCTTAACTCATACATAAACCACAACATAACCTTTTAACCAATGACACAATAGTGTAGAACACATATCTCTCTTAGCTTTCATTAGCAAACTCAATATTTTTCTACTTCTGTTCTTCAGGTTAACAGCGCTAGAGGACTGTTCACTATTTTGAGTTTAGCAACGAGAGAGAAAAACCCACATAGTGTTGTATCTCAAAAAATATTCTCCTTTTTTTCTTACTCCAAGAGTAGCCCTTGGATTAACACCAATAAATGTATTTATGCCATACCTTATGGTAAATCTTTCTAGTAACAGGTTTCCAAGCCTGAATCAAGGTCTCATTAACTGACTCTTAGATAGAACTAACCGTTAAATATCCAAGCAGTCAGCTTCAGAGAAATGAGATTTGGATGAAGGAATGGACCCTGTTTTAGAAGGTCCTTTATCAGAGGCAACCTCCAAGGTAGAAGAGATGATATCTTCACTAGGTCTGCATACCAGGTCCTCTGAGGCCATGCATTAGAATTACAGATGCATTTTCCTGTTTGATACGAGCCATGATTCGTGGAAGGAGAGCAAATGGAGGAAACAGGTATGCCAGACTGAAATCCCAAGGAACCACCAGAGCATCTATCAGGGAGGCCTGCAGATCCCTTTACCTTGAACTGTACCTTGGAAGCTTGGCGTTCTGCTGAGATGCCATCAGATCCAACTTTGGCATCCCCCATTTGAATGTTAACTTGGAGAACACCTCCAGATGGAGAGCCCACTCCCCGGGATGAAATGTCTGTCTGTTCAGGAAATCCTCTTCCCAGATGTCCACTCCAGGAATGTGGATGGCAGACAACAATTGTGAGCTTCTGCCCACCTCCTTCATGGCTAAGGAACTCAGAGTTTCTCCCTGGTGGTTGATGTAAACCACTGAGGTGATTTTGTCTAACTGGAACCTGATAAACCGGGTTAGGGACAATTGAGGCCAAGCCATCAGAGCATTGTAAATTGCTCTCAACTCCAAGATGTTTATGGGGAGAGCAGACTCCTCCAGAGTCCATAGTCTCTGCACCTTTAACGAGTCCCAGACAGCTCCCCAGCCCAGCAGGCTGGCATCCATGATCACAATCACCCAGGAAGGTCACCAAAAGCAGTGCCCTGAGACAGATGATCCTGAGAAAACCACCACTGAAGAGAGTTTCTTGTCGACTTATACAGATCTATCCTCTGAGACAGATCAGAATAATTTCCATTCCATTGTCTGAGCATGCATAGTGGCAAAGCTCTCAAATGGAATCAATCAAAAGGAATGATGTCCATGGAAGCAACCATCAGACCTATTACCTCCATACATTGAGCCACTGATAGCCAAACAGTAGACTGCAGAAAGAGGCAAGAGGAAATGATCTTGGATTTTCTGACATGTGTCAGAAATATCTTCATGGATAGGAAATCTATGATGTCCCTAAGAAAACCACCCTTGTAGCTGGAACAAGGGAACTCTTTTCCAGATTCACTTTCCTTCCATGGAAGCGTAGAAAAAAAACAAGATATCTGTATGAGAGTTTGCTTGTTGAAAAGCAATTCCTTGAGACCTGATCACTGCCAAGATAGCCCCCAGAACCTTGGAGAAAATTCTGTGAGCTGTGGAAAGGCCAAAAGAAAGAGTCACAAACTGAAAGTGTTTGTCTAGGAAGGCAAATATAAGGAACTTGTAATAATCCCTGTGAATGGGAACATGAAGATATACATCCTTCAAGTCTATGGTCATCATGTACTAACCCTCTTGGACTAAGGGAAGAACGCAACTAATAGTTTTCATTTTGAAGGACGGTACTGTGAGAAACTTGTTTAGACACTTTAGATCTAGAATAGGTCGGAAAGTTCCCTCTTTTTTTGGAACTACGAACAGATTTGAATAGAACCCTAGGCCTTGATCCTGTACAGGAACCAGAACTATCACTCCTGGGGAGGAAAGATCCTGAACACATTTCAAGAACGCCTCTCTTTTTTTTTTTTTTTTTTTTTTTTTTTTTAAATATATTTTTTTTTTGAAGTCATAAACAGATACAACCAAAGTTATGCCTCAAAGCAATTACAGAAAAGTGTGAGTACAAAATCATTGGATAAGTGTTACAAACAAAACCCTACATTAAAGGTACAATGACTCCAGACATCACACGCAATGTTATAGAATTTGGGCGATTAACAATAAGACTCCAATTTTATAATAACATCAATAATAATAACACAAAAAATAGTCCTCCCTAGGCCATATAGGAGGTAAATTAAAGTGTCCACTCAGAAACAATTAGGGCCAGGGGAGGGATTAGCCTTATAGAGTAAAAAGGGGGGGGGAAGGGATGCAGCGGGCAAGAGCCGCTCGATATGTAATAAAGGGGGGGGGAGGGATGGGGGGGCGGAGCCAGTCGTGACGTCAATCTTAAACTACCTGTTATCAGGACTCTAAATAAGCACTAGTTTTAATTGTCAAGTACACTCGTAAGAGTGTCTAGACAGAGTATAAATTGGGATACTTAATTAAAGGGGTATAGTGGAGATCTTTCATTAGTCTCATTATAACCTGGCAACAATGCTTTATATATCAGAATGAGTCTTAATATACAGGACATGAAGACTGGAGTGGATTTAAACATATAATACAACTGTATCATGACAGATACTAGGGGTTGACTCTCTATAGAATGAATAGGGATGGTTCTCAGCATTATTGATTGGGGAGGAGGACCTTAGCGCACAAAGCATGAAAAATTTCCAGGTGAGCCCCTCCCCTAGGGAGTTACCAACTATAGGTGATGTGGGAGATAGGCATAGGGGTATGACCCGCAGGCAACCAGTACCGGCAGGAAAGGGAGGGGAGGAGCCCACCAGAGACCAGTGATTTAACATTAACATAAAATTCAACATAAGGAATGTCATGTCTCAGGGACATAAATACAACAGAGCATAAACATAGCACGATTAGTTCAAAGATTTACTGTAATAACCTGGGCTGCTAAGCTATAATCTGAAGGTACTAGGCGCATATAATTATGCAGATGTGCTAGCGGTAGTTCACATTTTCTTATTTGTATGTGTAAGCAGTATGGGAGGCTGGTACAGCATATACCCAGGTTATATCATAGAATCTAGATTAACATATAGGTGTAAGTGAAAGGGGGGAGAGGTACAGTTTGTGCCCTAGACCTTCTCAGCTTGGGGTTCTAGCCTATACCAGCTAGCAAACAAAAATGAAAATTACTAGTACCCCAGGAACCTCTGTTGTAGAGTGTTAGGCTTTGTACCAATGATACCAGAAGAAGAGTATGGGGCTGGGTAATCATGCAGTAAGGATCTCATAGCAGTCCTCAGGGCACTCCCCAAAGTTGCCTTGTAGAGTAAAACAGATATTTAAATATGTGCAATTTATCCCTTTTGTAGATCTAAAGAGTGTAGTGAGATTTAAGTGCATATTCAATAAACCTGATTTTAAAGTAAAGTGCCAACTCATAAACTCCAGTCAGCCTTCTAGCTAGAGGGGCTGTGTATTAGGATCCTGTATTGCTAGGGATATCTAGGAAGGATATGTGAAAAATTAAATTAAGTCTTCTATTAGAAGGAGCTCCTAAAATACAGTATAACTTACAGTAAAATATTTAAAAGTAAAAGCTAATGAACATCCTGCTATTTTCCATGAGAGACAGGTGAATGAAAACATATACATTAATACAAAACATTGAACAAAACAATGAACAGTAAAATCATATAACTGCCAAACACACAGTTTCCAAACTAATGCCCGAAACTGTTTACCTGCGGAGTGAGTAGGAGAGTGGCGTGTAAATGTTAAGAGTGTTCCTTAGTAAGATTCATCTTAGTAAGATGAATGGTAAATATGCCAGGGACTCTGCAATTAACCTAATCCTCTCCTTAGGGGCTGCTCACGTCCAGACAAGTGTTTAAGGAGGGACCGGTGTATGTGGACATTAGGTTCTAAACCAGGGGATGATAGTAACGTTCCCAAACTAAAACTGTGCTGGGAGAGAAATGGCAGGTATGGAGTTCCAAAATATAATGTTCGCCAGGCTAAGCTGCATGAAAGTACAGTGGGTATCCGTCTGACAACTTCCTTCAGTGACATATGATTATGCGGCTGTAAATCGTGGCTTTTCAATGGCGGGCTTCTTGGAGCAGAAGTGCCTCCCATATGTGGTGTCATAGGCATACTTAACGACTCAATATGGGTGGGGGGTCGTAAGGGCAGTTGAGGTGCCATCTCATGAGTCCGAGCTGCTGTTAGTAAAGGTAAATGTGCCGGCCAACTGTTGTATAATGACTGCGCCTGTTCTGTGAAATCGCCATGAGCTGTTGCTGAACTTGTTGAAGACCCGGTAAAGATCTGGGCATTGGAGCGAGGTAGTTTGTTCTGGTTGCTCTCTTTAATCCCCGCTGGGTTTATTTCACAACTTGGTACAGTATGGGGAGCAGTCCGGTCACAACCCAGCAGAGAAAGGTAATCTGGCAGATCTGGATAATAGCTTATAGGACGGTACCTCTGTAAAGTCTCTGTTATATTTAGACATGTGCACCGCTAAAAAATTTGGTTCGTTTTCGGTTCGGATCGATTCGGACTTTTCGAATTTCGTTTCGGATCGAATCTGATTCGGCAAAATTTGAATAAATTAGTTTCGGATTTATTCGGATCCGAATAAATTCGTTTCGGATTTATTCGGATTCGGCTGAATTCGGTTCTATTCCGTTCCGAAATTCGGTATGTTTTTAGTACACTAACACCCATTTAGTACACTAAGTCACTAACACCCATAAACTACCTATGAACCACTAAACCGAGGCCCCCCCCACATCGCAAACCCTATAATAACATTATTTAACCCCTAATCTGCCGATCGGATATCGCCGCCGCCTACATTATAGCTATTAACCCCTAATCTGCTGTCCCTAACACCGCCGACCCCTACATTATAGTTATTAACCCCTAATCTGCCTCCCCCAACGTCGCCGCAATCTAACTACAAGTATTAACCCCTAATCTGCCGACCCGATATCGCCGCCGCCTACATTATAACTATTAACCCCTAATCTGCTGTCCCTAACACCGCCGACCCCTACATTATAGTTATTAACCCCTAATCTGCCTCCCCCAACGTCGCCGCAATCTAACTACAAGTATTAACCCCTAATCTGCCGACCCGATATCGCCGCCGCCTACATTATAACTATTAACCCCTAATCTGCTGTCCCTAACACCGCCGACCCCTACATTATAGTTATTAACCCCTAATCTGCCCCCCCCAACGTCGCCGCAATCCTAACTAAAAGTATTAACCCCTAATCTGCCGACCGCAAATCGCCGCCGCCTACATTATAGCTATTAACCCCTAATCTGCTGTACCTAACATCGCCGACCCCTACATTATAGTTATTAACCCCTAATCTGCCTCCCCCAACGTCGCCGCAATCTAACTACAAGTATTAACCCCTAATCTGCCGACCCGATATCGCCGCCGCCTACATTATAGCTATTAACCCCTAATCTGCTGTCCCTAACACCGCCGACCCCTACATTATAGTTATTAACCCCTAATCTGCCTCCCCCCAACGTCGCCACAATCTAACTACAAGTATTAACCCCTAATCTGCCGACCGCAAATCGCCGCCACTATAATAAATGTATTAACCCCTAAACCGCCGCACTCCCGCCTCGCAAACACTATAATACATTTTATTAACCCCTAATCTGTCCTCCCTAACATCGCCGCCACCTACCTACAATTATTAACCCCTAATCTCCCGCCCCCAACGTCGCCGCTACTATAATAAGGTTATTAACCCCTAAACCTAAATCTAACCCTAACACTAACACCCCCTAACTTAAATATAATTTAAATAAAACGAAATAAGTTTACTATAGTTAAATAAATGAATCCTATTTAAAGCTAAATACTTACCTGTAAAATAAACCCTAAGATAGCTGCAATATAACTAATAGTTACATTGTAGCTATTTTAGGATTTATTTTTATTTTACAGGCAACTTTGTATTTATTTTAACTAGGTACAATAGTTATTAAATAGTTAATAACTATTTAATAACTACCTAGCTAAAATAAATACAAATTTACCTGTAAAATAAATCCTAACCTAAGTTACACTAACACCTAACACTACACTATCATTAAATTAACTAAATAAATGAATCATATTTAAAACAAAATACTTACCTGTAAAATAAACCCTAATATAGCTGCAATATAACTAATAGTTACATTGTAGCTATTTTAGCATTTATATTTATTTTACAGGCAACTTTGTATTTATTTTAACTAGGTACAAAAGCTATTAAATAGTTATTGACTAATTAATAGCTACCTAGTTAAAATAATTACAAAATTACCTGTAAAATAAATCCTAACCTAAGTTACAATTAAACCTAACACTACACTGTCATTAAATAAATTAACTACAAGTACCTACAATTATCTACAATTAAATAAACTAAAGTACAAAACCCCCCCACTAAATTACAAAAAAAAACAAACACTAAATTACAAAAAATAAAAAAATATTACAAGAATTTATAAACTAATTACACCTAATCTAAGCCCCCTAATAAAATAACAAAGCCCCCCAAAATAAAAAAAATGCCCTACCCTATACTAAATTACAAAAGTTAACAGCTCTATTACCTTACCAGCCCTGAACAGGGCCCTTTGCGGGGCATGCCCCAAAGAAAACAGCTCTTTTGCCTGTAAAAAAAAAACACAACCCCCCCCCACATTACAACCCACCACCCACATACCCCTACTCTAACCCAAACCCCCCTTAAATAAACCTAACAATACCCCCCTGAAGATCTCCCTACCTTGAGTCGTGTTCACCCAGCCGGGCCGAAGTCTTCATCCGATGGGGCAGAAGAGGACATCCAGACCGGCAGAAGTCTTCATCCAAGCTGGGCAAGAAGAGGTCTTCCATCCATCATACAAGTACCAAAATACAAACAAACACTAAATTACAAAAAATAATAAAATATTACAATAATTTTAAACTAATTACACCTAATCTAAGCCCCCTACTAGCTATTAATATAGCTTCAATATAACTAATAGTTACATTGTAGCTATTTTAGGATTTATATTTATTTTACAGGCAACTTTGTATTTATTTTAACTAGGTACAATAGCTATTAAATAGTTAATAACTATTTAATAACTACCTAGCTAAAATAAATACAAATTTACCTGTAAAATAAATCATAACCTAAGTTACAATTACACCTAACACTACACTATCATTAAATTAACTAAATAAATGAATCCTATATAAAACTAAAGACTTACCTGTAAAATAAACCCTAATATAGCTGCAATATAACTAATAGTTACATTGTAGCTATTTTAGCATTTATATTTATTGTACAGGCAACTTTGTATTTATTATAACTAGGTACAATAGCTATTAAATAGATATTTACTGTTTAATAGCTACCTAGTTAAAATAATTACAAAATTACCTGTAAAATAAATCCTAACCTAAGTTACAATTAAACCTAACACTACACTATCATTAAATAAATTAACTACAAGTACCTACAATTAAATACAATTAAAAAACTAAACTAAAGTACAAAACCCCCCCCACTAAATTACAAAAAATAAAAAAATATTACAAGAATTTTAAACTAATTACACCTAATCTAAGCCCCCTAATAAAATAACAAAGCCCCCCAAAATAAAAAAAAATGCCCTACCCTATACTAAATTACAAAAGTTAACAGCTCTATTACCTTACCAGCCCTGAACAGGGCCTTTTGCGGGGCATGCCCCAAAGAAAACAGCTCTTTTGCCTGTAAAAAAAAACACAATACCCCCCCCCACATTACAACCCACCACCCACATACCCCTACTCTAACCCAAACCCCCCTTAAATAAACCTAACACTACCCCCCTGAAGATCTCCCTACCTTGAGTCGTGTTCACCCAGCCGGGCCGAAGTCTTCATCCGATGGGGCAGAAGAGGACATTCAGACCGGCAGAAGTCTTCATCGAAGCGGGGCAAGAAGAGGTCTTCCATCCATCAGAAAAGTACAAAAAAACAAACAAACACTAAATTAGCAAAAATAATAAAATATTACAATAATTTTAAACTAATTACACCTAATCTAAGCCCCCTACTAGCTATTAATATAGCTTCAATATAACTAATAGTTACATTGTAGCTATTTTAGGATTTATATTTATTTTACAGGCAACTTTGTATTTATTTTAACTAGGTACAATAGCTATTAAATAGTTAATAACTACCTAGCTAAAATAAATACAAATTTACCTGTAAAATAAACCCTAACCTAAGTTACAATTACACCTAACACTACACTGTCATTAAATTAACTAAATAAATTAATCCTATATAAAACTAAATACTTACCTGTAAAATAAACCCTAATATAGCTACAATATAACTAATAGTTACATTGTAGCTATTTTAGCATTTATATTTATTTTACAGGCAACTTTGTATTTATTTTAACTAGGTACAATAGCTATTAAATAGATATTTACTGTTTAATAGCTACCTAGTTAAAATAATTACAAAATTACCTGTAAAATAAATCCTAACCTAAGTTACTATTAAACCTAACACTACACTATCATTAAATAAATTAACTACAAGTACCTACAATTAAATACAATGAAATAAACTAAACTAAAGTACAAAAAAAACAAACACTAAATTACAAAAAATAAAAAAAATTACAAGAATTTTAAACTAATTACACCTAATCTAAGCCCCCTAATAAAATAACAAAGCCCCCCAAAATAAAAAAATGCCCTACCCTATACTAAATTACAAAAGTAATCAGCTCTATTACCTTACCAGCCCTTAAAAGGGCCTTTTGCGGGGGCATGCCCCAAAGAAAACAGCTCTTTTGCCTGTAAAAAAAAACACAATACCCCCCCCCCCACATTACAACCCACCACCCACATACCCCTACTCTAACCCAAACCCCCCTTAAATAAACCTAACACTACCCCCCTGAAGATCTCTCTCTACCGTGTCTTCACCCAGCGGGCCGAAGTCTTCATCCGATGGGGCAGAAGAGGACATCCAGACCGGCAGAAGTCTTCATCCAAGCGGGGCAAGAAGAGGTCTTCCATGCATCAGAAGTCTTGATCCAGGCGGCATCTTCTCTGTTCATCCATCCGGAGCGGAGCGGCAGCATCCTGAAGACATCCCACGCAGAGCATCCTCTTCTTTCTTGATCCGACGACTAGGTGACTGTACCTTTAAGTGACGTCATCCAAGATGGCGTCCCTTGAATTCCGATTGGCTGATAGGATTCTATCAGCCAATCGGAATTAAGGTAGGAAAAATCTGATTGGCTGATTCAATCAGCCAATCAGATTCAAGTTCAATCCGATTGGCTGATCCAATCAGCCAATCAGATTGAGCTCGCATTCTATTGGCTGATCGGAACAGCCAATAGAATGCGAGGTCAATCTGATTGGCTGATTCCATCAGCCAATCGGATTGAACTTGAATCTGATTGGCTGATTAAATCAGCCAATCAGATTTTTCCTACCTTAATTCCGATTGGCTGATAGAATCCTATCAGCCAATCGGAATTCAAGGGACGCCATCTTGGATGATGTCACTTAAAGGTACAGTCACCTAGTCGTCGGATCAAGAAAGAAGAGGATGCTCTGCGTGGGATGTCTTCAGGATGCTGCCGCTCCGCTCCGGATGGATGAACAGAGAAGATGCCGCCTGGATCAAGACTTCTGATGGATGGAAGACCTCTTCTTGCCCCGCTTGGATGAAGACTTCTGCCGGTCTGGATGTCCTCTTCTGCCCGATCGGATGAAGACTTCGGCCCGCTTGGTGAAGATACGGTAGAGAGATCTTCAGGGGGGTAGTGTTAGGTTTATTTAAGGGGGGTTTGGGTTAGAGTAGGGGTATGTGGGTGGTGGGTTGTAATGTGGGGGGGGTATTGTGGGTTTTTTACAGGCAAAAGAGCTGTTTTCTTTGGGGCATGCCCCCGCAAAAGGCCCTGTTCAGGGCTGGTAAGGTAATAGAGCTGATTACTTTTGTAATTTAGTATAGGGTAGGGCATTTTTTTATTTTGGGGGGCTTTGTTATTTTATTAGGGGGCTTAGATTAGGTGTAATTAGTTTAAAATTCTTGTAATTTTTTTTTATTTTTTGTAATTTAGTGTTTTTTTTTTTTTGTACTTTAGTTTAGTTTATTTCATTGTATTTAATTGTAGGTACTTGTAGTTAATTTATTTAATGATAGTGTAGTGTTAGGTTTAATAGTAACTTAGGGTAGGATTTATTTTACAGGTAATTTTGTAATTATTTTAACTAGGTAGCTATTAATTAGTCAATAACTATTTAATAGCTATTGTACCTAGTTAAAATAAATACAAAGTTGCCTGTAAAATAAATATAAATGCTAAAATAGCTACAATGTAACTATTAGTTATATTGTAGCTATATTAGGGTTTATTTTACAGGTAAGTATTTAGTTTTATATAGGATTAATTTATTTAGTTAATTTAATGACAGTGTAGTGTTAGGTGTAATTGTAACTTAGGTTAGGGTTTATTTTACAGGTAAATTTGTATTTATTTTAGCTAGGTAGTTATTAACTATTTAATAGCTATTGTACCTAGTTAAAATAAATACAAAGTTGCCTGTAAAATAAATATAAATCCTAAAATAGCTACAATGTAACTATTAGTTATATTGTAGCTATATTAATAGCTAGTAGGGGGCTTAGATTAGGTGTAATTAGTTTAAAATTATTGTAATATTTTATTATTTTTGCTAATTTAGTGTTTGTTTGTTTTTTTGTACTTTTCTGATGGATGGAAGACCTCTTCTTGCCCCGCTTGGATGAAGACTTCTGCCGGTCTGGATGTCCTCTTCTGCCCCATCGGATGAAGACTTCGGCCCGGCTGGGTGAACACGACTCAAGGTAGGGAGATCTTCAGGGGGGTAGTGTTAGGTTTATTTAAGGGGGGTTTGGGTTAGAGTAGGGGTATGTGGGTGGTGGGTTGTAATGTGGGGGGGGGATTGTGTTTTTTTTTTTACAGGCAAAAGAGCTGTTTTCTTTGGGGCATGCCCCGCAAAGGGCCCTGTTCAGGGCTGGTAAGGTAATAGAGCTGTTAACTTTTGTAATTTAGTATAGGTTAGGGCATTTTTTTTTATTTTGGGGGGCTTTGTTATTTTATTAGGGGGCTTAGATTAGGTGTAATTAGTTTAAAATTCTTGTAATATTTTTTTATTTTTTGTAATTTAGTGGGGGGGGTTTGTACTTTAGTTTAGTTTTTTTAATTGTATTTAATTGTAGGTACTTGTAATTAATTTATTTAATGATAGTGTAGTGTTAGGTTTAATTGTAACTTAGGTTAGGATTTATTTTACAGGTAATTTTGTAATTATTTTAACTAGGTAGCTATTAAATAGTCAATATCTATTTAATAGCTATTGAACCTAGTTAAAATGAATACAAAGTTGCCTGTACAATAAATATAAATGCTAAAATAGCTACAATGTAACTATTAGTTATATTGCAGCTATATTAGGGTTTATTTTACAGGTAAGTCTTTCGTTTTATATAGGATTCATTTATTTAGTTAATTTAATGATAGTGTAGTGTTAGGTGTAATTGTAACTTAGGTTATGATTTATTTTACAGGTAAATTTGTATTTATTTTAGCTAGGTAGTTATTAAATAGTTATTAACTATTTAATAACTATTGTACCTAGTTAAAATAATACAAAGTTGCCTGTAAAATACATATAAATCCTAAAATAGCTACAATGTAACTATTAGTTATATTGAAGCTATATTAATAGCTAGTAGGGGGCTTAGATTAGGTGTAATTAGTTTAAAATTATTGTAATATTTTATTATTTTTGGTAATTTAGTGTTTGTTTGTATTTTGGTACTTGTATGATGGATGGAAGACCTCTTCTTGCCCCGCTTGGATGAAGACTTCTGCCGGTCTGAATGTCCTCTTCTGCCCCATCGGATGAAGACTTCGGCCCGGCTGGGTGAACACGACTCAAGGTAGGGAGATCTTCAGGGGGGTAGTGTTAGGTTTATTTAAGGGGGGTTTGGGTTAGAGTAGGGGTATGTGGGTGGTGGGTTGTAATGTGGGGGGGGGGGATTGTGTTTTTTTTTTACAGGCAAAAGAGCTGTTTTCTTTGGGGCATGCCCCGCAAAAGGCCCTGTTCAGGGCTGGTAAGGTAATAGAGCTGTTAACTTTTGTAATTTAGTATAGGGTAGGGCATTTTTTTTTATTTTGGGGGGCTTTGTTATTTTATTAGGGGGCTTAGATTAGGTGTAATTAGTTTAAAATTCTTGTAATATTTTTTTATTTTTTGTAATTTAGTGTTTGTTTTTTTTGTAATTTAGTGGGGGGGTTTTGTACTTTAGTTTATTTAATTGTAGATAATTGTAGGTACTTGTAGTTAATTTATTTAATGACAGTGTAGTGTTAGGTTTAATTGTAACTTAGGTTAGGATTTATTTTACAGGTAATTTTGTAATTATTTTAACTAGGTAGCTATTAATTAGTCAATAACTATTTAATAGCTTTTGTACCTAGTTAAAATAAATACAAAGTTGCCTGTAAAATAAATATAAATGCTAAAATAGCTACAATGTAACTATTAGTTATATTGCAGCTATATTAGGGTTTATTTTACAGGTAAGTATTTTGTTTTAAATATGATTCATTTATTTAGTTAATTTAATGATAGTGTAGTGTTAGGTGTTAGTGTAACTTAGGTTAGGATTTATTTTACAGGTAAATTTGTATTTATTTTAGCTAGGTAGTTATTAAATAGTTATTAACTATTTAATAATTATTGTACCTAGTTAAAATAAATACAAAGTTGCCTGTAAAATAAAAATAAATGCTAAAATAGCTACAATGTAACTATTAGTTATATTGCAGCTATCTTAGGGTTTATTTTACAGGTAAGTCTTTAGTTTTAAATAGGATTCATTTATTTAACTATAGTAAACTTATTTCGTTTTATTTAAATTATATTTAAGTTAGGGGGTGTTAGTGTTAGGGTTAGATTTAGGTTTAGGGGTTAATAACCTTATTATAGTAGCGGCGACGATGGGGGCGGGAGATTAGGGGTTAATAATTGTAGGTAGGTGGCGGCGATGTTAGAGAGGGCAGATTAGGGGTTAATAAAATGTATTATAGTGTTTGCGAGGCGGGAGTGCGGCGGTTTAGGGGTTAATACATTTATTATAGTGGCGGCGATTTGCGGTCGGCAGATTAGGGGTTAATACTTGTAGTTAGATTGTGGCGACGTTGGGGGGAGGTAGATTAGGGGTTAATAACTATAATGTAGGGGTCGGCGGTGTTAGGGACAGCAGATTAGGGGTTAATAGCTATAATGTAGGCGGCGGCGATATCGGGTCGGCAGATTAGGGGTTAATATTTGTAGTTAGATTGCGGCGACGTTGGGGGGAGGCAGATTAGGGGTTAATAACTATAATGTAGGGGTCGGCGATGTTAGGTACAGCAGATTAGGGGTTAATAGTTATAATGTAGGCGGCGGCGATATCGGGTCGGCAGATTAGGGGTTAATAACTATAATGTAGGGGTCGGCGGTGTTAGGGACAGCAGATTAGGTGTTAATAGTTATAATGTAGGCGGCGGCGATATCGGGTCAGCAGATTAGGGGTTAATACTTGTAGTTAGATTGCGGCGACGTTGGGGGGGGCAGATTAGGGGTTAATAACTATAATGTAGGGGTCGGCGGTGTTAGGGACAGCAGATTAGGGGTTAATAGCTATAATGTAGGCGGCGGCGATATTCGGTCGGCAGATTAGGGGTTAATACTTGTAGTTAGATTGCGGCGACGTTGGGGGAGGCAGATTAGGGGTTAATAACTATAATGTAGGGGTCGGCGGTGTTAGGGACAGCAGATTAGGGGTTAATAGTTATAATGTAGGCGGCGGCGATATCGGGTCGGCAGATTAGGGGTTAATACTTGTAGTTAGATTGCGGCGACGTTGGGGGGGGGGCAGATTAGGGGTTAATAACTATAATGTAGGGGTCGGCGGTGTTAGGGACAGCAGATTAGGGGTTAATAGTTATAATGTAGGCGGCTGCGATATCGGGTCGGCAGATTAGGGGTTAATAAAATAATGCAGGTGTCAGCGATAGCGGAGGCAGCAGATTAGGGGTTAATAAGTGTTAGATTATGGGTGTTTAGAGACTCGGGGTACATGTTAGGGTGTTAGGTGCAGACTTAGTGTTTCCCCATAGGAAACAATGGGGCTGCGGTGTTAGTTTTTTTTCAGCCGAAACTCCCATTGTTTCCTATGGGGAAATGCCGAATCTTAACGAGCTAATTCGGATTTATTCGGAGATACGGCAGCTATTTCGGATTCATTCGGTAGATTCGGAAGTATTTTAATTCGGAAATCCGAATCGATCCGAATCTCCGAATTTACCGAATTTACCGAATTTCCGAATTAATCCGAAACGAACCGCACATGTCTAGTTATATTAAATAGCTCAGTTAAGGTACCTCTCTCATGCTTACATGTAAGGTCGCAACTTAGGTGGTTATAGGCGGGCGGCAATAAGGATAATTTTCGGCTCCGAGATTCAAGAGTCATGTTTACTTGCTTAGTAATTACACGAAGCTCTCTCTTCACTGACAGGCGAACGGAATTTCGTTTCAAAGCGCATGCCGCATCTCTCTGAGTCGGACTATTGCTGAGCTGGGGATGGTCAGAAAGGATATCAGGAAACTCAGGCACAACTGGTATAGAGCTTGGTAGCCACTTGCATTGCTTACAGAGCCGATCTGTGGAAGTCGGTGTAATGACGTTTTCGATCTCGTTCTGCTCCGTATGTTCACGCTGAGTTGCAGTAGATCTAAGATGATTAGATATGTCAGCAAACCTGGTCGACATCTGCAGACTCAAATCCTGCAGAGCTGCATATATGTCTGACCAGGGTTCCCTATCCTTAGGCGCCATGACGTGCGTAGGCCGCAAAAGCCAAGTTCTTTCCCAGCTGGTACGGGTGATCGAGCACTGTGTCTAATTCGCTGAGTTCTTCAAATGGAGGAGAAAGTGTCCTGCAGAAGCTAAGATAGTTTTTGGGGTAAACTGCGGAGGGTTAGTCCCAATTCACCACAATATTAAATAAATAGTTGCAGGAGCTCTCTTAGACACGTCTCTCTTGTTCAGTTGCTGGCTCCGCCCCCAAGAACGCCTCTCTTTTTATCTGGTCTGCAGATAATCTTGAGAGGTGGAACCTGCTCCTGGGAGGAAAGGTCTTGAATTCTAATTTGTAAAACTGAGATACTGTGTCCACAGCCCAGGGATTTGAGACAGCTCGTATCCATGCTTGATCAAATAGAGAGAGTCTTTCCCCCAACTTGATCCATTCCTGGATCAGGGCCAAATGCTTCGTGCTGATTTAGACTCAGTTGAGGGTTTCTTAGAATGCTTTCCCTTGTTCCAAGATTGATTGGGCTTCCAAGAAGACTTGGACTGTTCCTGCTTGGAAGAAGAAGGGGAAGACTTTCCTCTGAAGCTACAAAAGGAACGAAAATTACTCTGACGTCTCTTAGGTCTATTCTTCTTGTCTTGCTGTAGAAAAGATCCTTTTCCACCCATAATATCAGAAATTATTTCTGCCAAACCAGGTCCAAACAAGGTCTTACCCTTGTAAGGAATCTCCAGAAGCTTGGACTTAGAGGTAACATCTGCTGACCAAGATTTCAGCCACAATGCTCTGCGAGCTAGCACAGCGAAGCCAGACATCTTGGCTCCCAGCTTAAAATCTGCATGATAGCATCAGAAATAAAGGAATTGGCTAGCTTAAGAGCCTTAATCCAGTCTTGGATCTCCTATAAGGGAGTCTCTACTTGAAGAGAATCAGATAAGGTGTCAAACCAATAGGATGCCACACTTATCACGGTGGCAATACACACTATAGGTTGCCATTGGAGACCTTGATGAACATACATCTTCTTCAAATAAGCTGGCGATATTCGGTCGGCAGATTAGGGGTTAATACTTGTAGTTAGATTGCGGCGACGTTGGGGGAGGCAGATTAGGGGTTAATAACTATAATGTAGGGGTCGGCGGTGTTAGGGACAGCAGATTAGGGGTTAATAGTTATAATGTAGGCGGCGGCGATATTCGGTCGGCAGATCAGGGGTTAATACTTGTAGTTAGATTGCGGCAATGTTGGGGGGAGGCAGATTAGGGGTTAATAACTATAATGTAGGGGTCGGCGGTGTTAGGGACAGCAGATTAGGGGTTAATAGTTATAATGTAGGCGGCTGCAATATCGGGTCGGCAGATTAGGGGTTAATACTTGTAGTTAGGATTGCGGCGACGTTGGGGGGGCAGATTAGGGGTTAATAACTATAATGTAGGGGTCGGCGGTGTTAGGGACAGCAGATTAGGGGTTAATAGTTATAATGTAGGCGGCGGCGATATTCGGTCGGCAGATTAGGGGTTAATAAAATAATGCAGGTGTCAGCGATAGCGGAGGCAGCAGATTAGGGGTTAATAAGTGTTAGATTAGGGGTGTTTAGAGACTCGGGGTACATGTTAGGGTGTTAGGTGCAGACTTAGTGTTTCCCCATAGGAAACAATGGGGCTGCGGTGTTAGTTTTTTTTCAGCCGAAACTCCCATTGTTTCCTATGGGGAAATGCCGAATCTTAACGAGCTAATTCGGATTTATTCGGAGATACGGCAGCTATTTCGGATTCATTCGGTAGATTCGGAAGTATTTTAATTCGGAAATCCGAATCGATCCGAATCTCTGAATTTACCGAATTTACCGAATTTACGAATTAATCCGAAACGAACCGCACATGTCTAGTTATATTAAATAGCTCAGTTAAGGTACCTCTCTCATGCTTACATGTAAGGTCGCAACTTAGGTGGTTATAGGCGGGCGGCAATAAGGATAATTTTCGGCTCCGAGATTCAAGAGTCATGTTTACTTGCTTAGTAATTACACGAAGCTCTCTCTTCACTGACAGGCGAACGGAATTTCGTTTCAAAGCGCATGCCGCATCTCTCTGAGTCGGACTATTGCTGAGCTGGGGATGGTCAGAAAGGATATCAGGAAACTCAGGCACAACTGGTATAGAGCTTGGTAGCCACTTGCATTGCTTACAGAGCCGATCTGTGGAAGTCGGTGTAATGACGTTTTCGATCTCGTTCTGCTCCGTATGTTCACGCTGAGTTGCAGTAGATCTAAGATGATTAGATATGTCAGCAAACCTGGTCGACATCTGCAGACTCAAATCCTGCAGAGCTGCATATATGTCTGACCAGGGTTCCCTATCCTTAGGCGCCATGACGTGCGTAGGCCGCAAAAGCCAAGTTCTTTCCCAGCTGGTACGGGTGATCGAGCACTGTGTCTAATTCGCTGAGTTCTTCAAATGGAGGAGAAAGTGTCCTGCAGAAGCTAAGATAGTTTTTGGGGTAAACTGCGGAGGGTTAGTCCCAATTCACCACAATATTAAATAAATAGTTGCAGGAGCTCTCTTAGACACGTCTCTCTTGTTCAGTTGCTGGCTCCGCCCCCAAGAACGCCTCTCTTTTTATCTGGTCTGCAGATAATCTTGAGAGGTGGAACCTGCTCCTGGGAGGAAAGGTCTTGAATTCTAATTTGTAAAACTGAGATACTGTGTCCACAGCCCAGGGATTTGAGACAGCTCGTATCCATGCTTGATCAAATAGAGAGAGTCTTTCCCCCAACTTGATCCATTCCTGGATCAGGGCCAAATGCTTCGTGCTGATTTAGACTCAGTTGAGGGTTTCTTAGAATGCTTTCCCTTGTTCCAAGATTGATTGGGCTTCCAAGAAGACTTGGACTGTTCCTGCTTGGAAGAAGAAGGGGAAGACTTTCCTCTGAAGCTACAAAAGGAACGAAAATTACTCTGACGTCTCTTAGGTCTATTCTTCTTGTCTTGCTGTAGAAAAGATCCTTTTCCACCCATAATATCAGAAATTATTTCTGCCAAACCAGGTCCAAACAAGGTCTTACCCTTGTAAGGAATCTCCAGAAGCTTGGACTTAGAGGTAACATCTGCTGACCAAGATTTCAGCCACAATGCTCTGCGAGCTAGCACAGCGAAGCCAGACATCTTGGCTCCCAGCTTAAAATCTGCATGATAGCATCAGAAATAAAGGAATTGGCTAGCTTAAGAGCCTTAATCCAGTCTTGGATCTCCTATAAGGGAGTCTCTACTTGAAGAGAATCAGATAAGGTGTCAAACCAATAGGATGCCACACTTATCACGGTGGCAATACACACTATAGGTTGCCATTGGAGACCTTGATGAACATACATCTTCTTCAAATAAGCTGTCCATTGGATCCTTAAAGTAGCAACTATCCTTGTTAGGAATAGTAGTTCTCTTAGCAAGAGTAGGCACCGTTTGCCATGACTCTTTAATGGCGTCAGAAACAGGGAACATCTTTTTAAAGACAGGGAACATCTTTTTAAAGACAGGAGAAAGGGAAGACAGGGAAAAAGGTACCCCTGGTTTCTCCCATTCCTGTAATATAATCTCCGTAGGGCAGTCAGGCAGAGGAAACACCTCCACAGAGGAAGGCACATCAAAGTAGTTAAGTTTACTAGATTTCTTAGGGTTGACAGCGACAGGAGTGTCGGAGTCGTCCAAGGTAGCCAAAACCTCTTTTAACAGTATACAAAGGTGTTCAAGCTTAAATCTGAAGGATACAACCTCAGCATCAGATGAAGACATTATAATGTCTGAATTTTCCTCATCGGACTTATGAAGGACAACCTGGGTAGCAGAAACTGGAGCATAAACCTTACTATCTGAATCTCTAATTTTCCTCTTGTGTTTACCCTGTAGCATAGAGATGGCAGCTAATGCCGCAGGTACCGTAGAAGATACTTGGGCAGAAATTTCTAGTTGCAAAAAAAATCTTCCAGGAGGTTGAGAGGAACTGCAGGGCACTGTATGTTATGCCATAGCGGCTAGGGACGTCTGAGGAGAAAGCTGTGGCAGTGCCTGAACAGCATCTTCCTGAGAGACATTAGGCTCAACAACAAAAAATCTTTACCTTTCAATGTCTTCTTTATACAAGAAGAACAGAATTGCATAGGAGAGACAATTTGGTTCTTTAAACATAAAAGGCATGAATTCATGGGAGCAGCCTCCTGCTCCATGTCAGACATGGCCCCAAAAAGATTAAAAATTTTATAGAAAAAAATTTATGCTGTCACTTTAAGAAAATCTGGTCATTTAAACATCCCCATGCACAGAGCGGTAAATGTATCCCCAATAAATGCAGTGCGACTATGCAAAAAACCTCACAAAGCAGCCTCTACACCACAGCTAAACTGACGTGCCTACCTGCCTCTTCCGTTATGAAGATCGCTCCAGGACTCAAAGCAAAATGAAGAGCTCAAACGCTGCACTGCTCTGTTAGTAAGGAGCTGCAAAGGAGGAAGTTATGTGACTGGAAGAAAACTCATTGCACAGATATGTAGAAAGCGTACAAGTATTTTGGCCCCGCTCAGACTAAGCCTGCCTCTGGCTGCGATGAGGAAAAAATTAGACAGGCAAAATACATAGAGCGGAATATGAAGTTCTAGTGACAAAGTCGTTATAAAAAATGGAGCCTGTTATCCAAGAGAGTATGTTACAGTGACAAACTCAAAGCCCATAGAATCAATAACACTTCCCAGTTGAGTCTATGATAGATCCTATGCTAATAAATTAAGAGCCAGTTTGAGAGGGATTAACTCTTTCATACTCAGAATGAGTATTCACCCTTAAGTCTCCTTCACATACATAAGGTGTGCCTGCATACTGTTATAGTGTCATAGTGTCAATCCTACTGAGGATTTATATGTCTATGGAAAGTTACAGTCCTTAAAGTGCTAGTCTCCTACCATGAAGATCTTAAAAGCACTTACCTGCAATCTAGCCGTCCAGCATTCAGATGGTTCACCCAGCGTGAAAGGATGCCACTCCTTACAGAGACCTGTGAATAAAGAAAGAACAGAGTAAACCTACTCTGGCTTTCTATACTAGGGCAGAAAAATGTTAGAATAACACAGCAAGGCCCAACTCACAAGTTCCTAACTACTTTAAAGCCACCACTACTCTGCTGAAGAGATTAACGTGGACTACGGCTAGACCCAATCTTTGAGAAAAAGGAAAGAACAGAGTAAACCTACTCCTGGCTCTCTAAAATAATTAAAATCTTGCTTGTAGTGAAATAAATCCAATTTTCTTCAGACACCAAAACTTCACCTCCTCCATGCATGAAAGGCAAAGAGAATGACTGGGGTTTATGGGAAGGGTAGTGATACTTAACAGCTTGGATTTGGTGGTCTTTGCCTCCTCCTGCTGGCCAGGAGTGATATTCCCAACAGTAATTGAGGACATTGTGGACTCACCATATCTTAGGAAAGAAAAAATTATTTCCACAAAAAAAAATGTGTTTGTAAATTTAGATTTGTATTTGTAACTCAAAATGAATGTACAATGATAAAGAATTACACACACTTGCCTTTTTTACAGCAATCTTATTCCATATTTGAGTGCCCTCTAGTTTTATTCATTCTCCTTAGCCTATATATGGGCTAGTTTGCGCTCGTGTTCTAGCGTTAACAGAACAAGAAGTAATTTTTTGTGCTTACAGTGTCACACTCATATTACGAGTTAAAAGTAAAATGTTTGCGCTCTTGAGTTTGAAAAAGTAAAAAAAAAATGATTGCGGTTATTTCAAAGCGTAACATAAGAAGATAATATTGCATATTTCATAATCCGATATATAACAGGTATAGATACAGGTATAGATATATACAAATATATATGTATATATATATATATATATATATATATAAATATCTGTTTAAAAATACATATAACATGCGGGGCGTGTCTCTGGGTAGCACCTTCAATGGTTGCAATATTGTTAGCTCTGAGTAGATCACAAGATAATCTGTCTATTAGTGATATAGTTGACCATCTACTAGCCTTTTGTAGATATTTAGAACCAGCAACTCAAGCAGATCCTCATGATGTGCTACAATAAGCAATACTACATTTGTTCGCCGATCTGGACCTTCTGCCGCAAAGATCTTCACTGAGAGAAGAATCTGAATACTCCACTAGGTTTGAGGAGAAAATAACGGGCATGCTAAAACCTTCTGGAGTGGAGTATCTCGACATAGCATGTTGTGATGAGGTCCTAAGCACCATAACTGTGGCGAAAGCGCACATAAGTCTGATTGATCGAGTAGAAGACAATCATCCAGTGTACGATCAATATATAGAGGATAACATTGCTGAGGGTGAGAATATGGTACCTGAACCAGGAATTGGAAGCAACATGGCTGAAACCCCAGGTCCTATAAAAAACGGAGCTCTTGAGGTTATTATCCCTGCACCATTTATAAAAGGGCCATGCTCTGCCTATTCAGCAATACACCTAGCTCCCCCGCTGGAGGATTATATGTGGAGCACTCTAGCAAGTAGTGACAAGAGAGGCGTGCAACTGTTTGAGAGTTCACACTTACTATCCCTTGCATACCCGTGGACTCTGGTCTCTATACTCTCTGATGTAAGGTCCCCAAGGGAAACTTATGGAACAGATACACTGCTGGAGGCTTACAAGACTGTGAAGGTGCTAGGTTATGGCACTGTTACAAGCTTTCACAAGTACTATCTATGATCCGGCATAGGATGACTGTTGCACGTCATACAGACATTAGCGGAATTGAAGAAAGCAACTATGATGTCGTCTAATAGCTCTTATACCATCTAAAGATAAATATCAGAACTGCTACCTGTTATAATTATTGTCACTTCAGGGACCCTTGAACATATGAGCCCTATTGACGGCAATAGAGCCTGAGGTTTGAGGAACACTATTTGTTCTCATTTGCTGATTTCTTTTTAATGATTGCTTGCAAATATGGCCACATACTTCTTATCTATATAGTACCTTCCTATGTCTCATGGCAAAGCTGTTTAGTTGAGATTTTATATGCAGAAATAACCTCCTTTATGGTAACCTACCAATATCAAAGACAGGTTAATGTTACAGATCCATTATATAAGAGGATGTTAATAGGAAAAAGCAATTTTAATCTGTAATAATGTTTGCTGCAGTTGTTGATGAACGTTAGTATAAGTTGTTATTTGTGTTGTTAAAGTTTGCCTAATACTATGGGGAACTATACTTGCAGGTTACCGTATATTTTACTGTTTATATATGTAATTTCCATCAAAATTGGAGCGAGATAAGTGTGTGCAGAGAGCTGATTAGAATGTAACTGCTACATGTTAGCCTCCTACCTTAAAGTCTACAGGGACCAAATATAGCCTGCTTGTGAAACATCTGAAAAAACATAATCAGGGGATTTCCTAGACTAGCCCTAAATTGTTATATATGCCATAGACGTGGTTGCAAGTTAGTGTGAGCTACTATTGATGGCTACAGTCTGTTTAGCACTAAATTAAACCATGCTCATAGGTTAACAGAACCCTCACTATATCTTTATGTACTTGTTACCAACCTAGTTATATATATATTTATCTCTGTGAAATTGATTACGGATTGTCTGTCATTTTTATAGACCTGATAGAACATTTATATAGTAACAATGACACCTGACTACCTTATAATTACATATGAAGAACTTTCATGCATACTATGGAAGTATAATCAACCGCTGTTCAGAGACCCTGATAAAAATAAAAAAAAGACCTCAGATATTTTTAGTTTTGAAGTGAAATAAGGCTAGAAAATATGAGGTGTGGCATTTGTCTTTTTTTCCCTAACTGCATATAATATAGTGATGTGCTACCAGTGGTTGGGGTACCTTAGGAGTCCCTGGGAAAAGTGCTGATATATACAAACCTCTAGCCATTTAATACCTATGTTGGGAATCTTTTACGGTATTTTGACGAATTGGGCCCTTGGGCTACAGACCACATTAGAATATGTAGAATCCAACCTAGAGTACTCCTATGAAGTTTCACTTGTACTGCCCACAATTTCCGCTTTAGTACAATGCATTTATATATTTCAACTCATCTCCCCTTTAAAGTGTGTAGGGCATACATAAATATTACTACCTATACCCTCACTGGCAATTTGGCAACATTTTACTATATTGAAAGGATTACATACAATTCATGGTGTATCCTCATAACCATATTTACTGCAGAATTATAATTATCATAGACTTTCTATATAATCTGGCTTCGGAAAACCGGGCTCAGTTGTGACACACCTAGTCCCACTAGTAGATACGACTCCCATAATCAGTAGTTTTTACCTTTGCCTCCATACACTTTTAATGTCAAGAAATGGTTTTTGGGCTCCTACAATTTATGTTTTTCTTTTTAAGATGGTTATACGTTAACCTATACTATAAAGCAATAACCCTATTATTTCACTATTTGTTTATATATATTCATTACTGATATGTTTCAATAGTGTTCTGGAGGTTCAAATCTGGCCCCATATTACTATAATCCCCCTACTACCCAATTTAATTGTTTTAGGGGTACAAAAGTGACCTCACTAGTTTTAAGGGGGCTGGAAAATTATGAGGGTCGACATATGTTACTTTATATTTTGCACAACAGACAACAGGTATTTCTTATTACCTTCTCTGGTATGTTAATTGCAATTACTAATTCCTTTGACAATCCATTGTTATATAGGATTTATGACTGTATTTATCTTACTGTAAGATACCTGTATGTATTTATTTTTCAACCCTCAATAAAAATATTTATATAAAACAAAATAAATAAATAAATAAATAAATAAAAATAAAACCCAAATTACTTCAATTATAAAATGTTCTTTGTCCCCATGATATTCTGTGTTGAAGAGATACCTAGGTAGGCATCTGGAGCACTACATGGCTAGAAATAGTGCTGCCATCTAGTGTTCTTGCAAATAGATAACATTCTTGCAAAACTGCTGCCATATAGTGCTCCAGAAATGGGCTGACTCCAAAGCATACGTCCCTGCTTTTCAACAAGAGAAACTAAAAGAACAAAGAAAAATTGATACCATAAGTAAATTAGAAAGGTGTTAAAAATCATGTGCTCTGTCTGGATCATAAAATAAACATTTTGGGTTTCATATCCTTTAAGGGGAAAAAAAAAATGCATAGAACATATTCTGCTGTGTGCAGAACATTGGAATGTAAAATGTTTATAGTAAATACACATTATAACATCTTATTAAATATGAATATTGCATAAATAAGATATGTCATGTTTCAGTATGAAAGTACTCCAATGCACATGCGCACATGCGCGCACACACACACATACATATATATATATATATAGATACTGTATATATACATACTTATACATATGCCCTTTGCAGCCTATTTTCTTTAACTTACATTACACCTTCTAACTTTGAGCCCTTATAACTTTTTAATGCAATTTCTTTAAGAAATAATTTTTATTAGACAGTGTCATTATGAGTGTAACAGTACTTTTTAATGTATGTTTTTATGTGTTTTTTGCAACTTTTTATTTCAGCGTAACAGTTAACCAGAGCTCTCAAGTTGTGGTAATAATTCTAACGTCAATCGTGATTGCACGCATGCATTTGCATTTACTTTCAACTTGTAAAAAAAGAGGAATTTAACTTGTTCGCAAACGGTCGCAAAATCCCGATATCGCTTGTGCGCGAACGATAGCGCACCACTCATAATTTGGCCCTATATATGCTTTTCAAGAAAGGATACCTCTGGGCTGCATGACAATTCTTGTTGTAACCCATTTAAAATATGTCAATGAAAAGTGTGAACATATCTCTATACTATTAAAATCTGTTCTTCTGTATTATCAATAATGGTAATACTAATAAATGGGTTTCCTTGATCATGGAAATCTGTGCTTAATAATTTTAAATACATCTATTAAATGTATGCTTATTCATTCTCTTCTTCTTAAAAAATAAAATAAAAAAAAAATGTCCCAAACAGGCTAATTTTCCAAACTGGTTGTATAAACAGCTATTGCTTTTCTGCGAGAGCGAAGATAAAGTCCCCCCCGTTTCATTCCCAGAGTTTCCTGCCTAAAAATGAAGAACTCAGTTTGATTATGTTTGGCCCCAACTGGATTTCAATCAATTAGAAGCATAGCTGTTTGAATTAGCTAGCCTATGTATATGACACATTTTACATGTTGATTGTGGGCATTTAGATAGGGTAACTATATAAAACATACTGTATATACTTAATGAAAATTTGTGCAGGTTTAGATTAGATAAACAAAAAAATGGAAAGGAAATTGAAAAGATCTTCAAATTCTGCATGCATGAAACTGACAGCATTAAACCTGCATGATGAGTTACTATACTATGGGCTAGATTACAAGTGGAGAGTAAAATTGCGCTTTCGCAAAAGCAACATTTTTGCACTACACGCTGGTATTACATGTTAAGCACAATGTGAAAGCAACCTCGAGTTTGCATTGCCTGGAAGTATTGCACTCACAAGAGTGAGCTTCCATCGGCTCCAATGGAAGCCTCGTTCTGATGCCGTGAGACAAGGCAAATAATCTAGTGCAGCGCAGTGGGTAAGTCATGCGGGTTGGGCAGAAAATCTAAAATATATATGTATATGAATATATACTGTATATTTATGTGTTTATATGTGTATATACATATACAGTATTAACACATACATATATATATATATATATATATATATATATATATATATATGTGTGTATAAGCATATACATATACAGTATTAACACATACATATATATATATATATATATGTGTGTGTGTATAAGCATATACATATACAGTATTAACACATACATATATATATATATGTGTATATAAGCATATACATATACAGTATTAACACATACATACATATATATATGTGTGTATAAGCATATACATATACAGTATTAACACATACATATATATATATATATATATATATATATATATATGTGTGTGTATAAGCATATACATATACAGTATTGACACATACATATATATATATATATATATATATATATATATATATATATGTGTATAAGCATATACATATACAGTATTAACACATACATATATATATATGTGTATATAAGCATATACATATACAGTATTAACACATACATATATATATATATGTGTATATAAGCATATACATATACAGTATTAACACATACATATATATATATATATATATGTGTATAAGCATATACATATACAGTATTAACACATAGATATATATATATGTGTATATAAGCATATACATATACAATATTAACACATACATATATATATATGTATATGAATATATACTGTATATTTATGTGTTTATATGTGTATATACATATACAGTATTAACACATACATATATATATGTGTGTATATAAGCATATACATATACAGTATTAACACATACATATATATATATATGTGTATATAAGCATATACATATACAGTATTAACACATACATATATATATATGTGTATATAAGCATATACATATACAGTATTAACACATACATATATATGTGTATATAAGCATATACATATACAGTATTAACACATACATATATATATATGTGTATATAAGCATATACATATACAGTATTAACACATACATATATATATATGTATATGAATATATACTGTATATTTATGTGTTTATATGTGTATATACATATACAGTATTAACACATACATATATATATATATATGTGTATATAAGCATATACATATATATTTCAAGTAAAAACAGAGTCCCCATAGACTTCAATGTAAAGGTACTTTTCAGCACCATCCCCTCACTTTAACCACTTAAAATTGCTTTGTGCAGTTATTTGTTAAAAATAAAAATAGATGTGCAATTTTTGTTTTTAATTTTCTATTAATAGAGGAACTGTACACTTTATTTTGGAGGCAATTGGAAGACAATTTTTTAATTAACCAGAGGTTCTGACCTCTAGTTAATTGCACTTAGAGCAAAGTGCTACTGTGATCTCACAGGAGTATTAACCAATCACTTGTAATGGCTGGTTATTTAATGTGTACCTCGTAAACTGACAAATTTGCCCCTTTACGGGGGCATGTTAAATTACCACTCCACTTGAAATCTAGCCCTATATATGTGGGAAAAAAATGTTTTTTTTCTCTCAAAAGAAAAACAGGTCTTGAATACAATATTAAAAATATAGAATGATTGGTGTTAAAAGTGGATTGTAATTCGGCTGTTTCACAATGCAAAGTATTTGACAAATTTACACAGTATAAAATAATTTGAAAACCAGGTTTTAATGTGTTTTTTTCTGATTTATTTTGATTGTATATAAAAAAATGTAAAGGGTGTAGTCATGTGGTTTTCAGAGGGGGTGCAGGACCAGGGTATCTGATCTGATGCATAATGTATGTATGTGGCAGTGGGTCTGCAGGGCTATAGGGTCTGATCTGAGGTCTTTTGTGTGCATATGACTAACAGGAAATACAGGGTCAGGAGTCTAAGCACTAGTCTCATGTGGTTTGTGGATGTCAGTGGGGGGAATAAGGATAGATGATTTTTATGTGGATATATGACTATCAGAGAGGCCCTAGTGCAAGGGAATATGATCCTTTTTGTGGCTATAGGGCTGACAAAAAAACTGCATGGTAATTTGAGTGTGATATGATGTTTATTAGAAAGTGCAGAAATCATACAGTTAGATAATATCACCACTGAAAATTATAAAAATGCTGTGTGTAACTGGGCTATGTAAAGTGTACTTAGGTGACTTACTTGATCTCCAGGGAGCAATGGTACACAGTAAGAGGAGTGAAAAAGAAAGTCTATAATCAGTGTGACCAGAGCCACAGAATGGAGCATTAACTAACTGAAGTCCACTGTTTTACATGTGCTAAGGGAGGGACTGAGTTTGGTGTACAGCATGACAGGATGCAGCTGGGTCAGAGACTGCAGAGAGATGTGGATGGCCGAAGACAGGAGTTGTCAGTGGTGAGGTTATGCAGTAGGGATGGGCGAATATTTCAAAAAATTCAAAATTTAAAACAAATTTTGATACATTTGTTTCTTCGAATCGAATTTCGAATGTTTATATAACATTCTAACATTCTATTTTCAAATTTTCATTTTCGAATATTTCAACAAAATTCGAAAATATTAGTTTGAATAATAGAATGTTTAGCTAGGTATTCATTCAATTTCGAAATGTAATGTTTAAATTTGAATGTGGCATTCGAATTTGAAATAGTATTTCTAGTCTAATACTGTGTTTTTTAAATGTAATATTCAAATTCGAATGTAAAATTTAAATTCAAAATAGCATTTCTAGTCTACAACTGTGTTTTATAAATGTAATGTTCGAATGTGACATTCGAATTCGAAAGTGACATTTGAAAACTGTAAATAACATTCGATAATAGAATTTTTAAGAATATTCGTTCTTATCAACATTCGATTATGTAAATTGAATTTCTACAATAACATTCGTTCTAACATTCAAATTTGAATATAAACACATTCACCCATCCCTATTATGCAGGTAATAAGAAATGCTGCTGTGGTAAAAGGCACTTGTTTTATGATGCAGTTATGCAATATGAAAAATAAAAAATGGTGCTGAAACAATTTTGTGGCAATACTGAATGTGAAATTAACAGAACAGCACCACCTACTGGTCAAGCTGAATAACACATGTGTCTCAATACTAAGAATTAACCCCTTAATGACCAACGACGTGCAGGGTACGTCCTCCAAAAAAATGTCCTTAACGACCAAGGACGTACCCTGCATGTTATTGCAGTGATGCCTCGATATAGAGGCATCCTGCAATAACTTTTTTAAGCAGTCCGATGCAGAGAGAGCAACTCTGTGGCCCTCTCTGCATCGGCTATTGATGGCTATGATCGTTGGTGGGTGGGAGCGTGTCCAGGGAGGCGAGTGGGCGGCCATCAGTAGAGGAGGGGGGCGGGATCGCGTGTGGGTGCGCGTGCACGTGCACGGGAGCGTGCACACGTGCACGGGAGCGTGCGCGCGTGTGCACGTGAAAACTGGCCAGATGTTAGCATTGAAGTGCAAGAGGCACAAGGTGGGACTCAGTGGGAGAGAGGGTGGGAATAAAAAATATTAATGATCTGGGAGAGGGTGGGGGGTTGGGTGTTAAGGGGGATAAGCTACACTACAGAAAAACTTAAAATAAACATTTGATTTCAAACTGGGTACTGGCAGACAGCTGCCAGTACCAAATATGGTGCACAATAAGGCAGAGGAGGGGGGTAGAGAGCTGTTTGGGGGGGGGGGGGATCAGGGAGGTTGGGGCTAAGGGGGGGGGTCCTACACAGCAGAATTATATTTTTTTTAAAACAAAACCAAAAATTTTTTTTATTTTAGTACTGGCAGACTTTCTGCCAGTACTTAAGATGGCGGGGACAATTGTGGGGTGGGGGAGGGAAGACAGCTGTTTGGGAGGGATCAGGGGGTGTGATGTGTCAGGTAGGAGGCTGATCTCTACACTAAAGCTAAAATTAACCCTGCAAGCTCCCTATAAGCTACCTAATTAACCCCTTCACTGCTAGCCATAATACACGTGTGATGCGCAGCAGCATTTAGCGGCCTTCTAATTACCAAAAAGCAACGCCAAAGTCATATATGTCTGCTATTTCTGAACAAAGGGGATTCTAGAGAAGCATTTACAACCATGTGTGCCATAATTGCATAAGCTGTTAGTAAATAATTTCAGTGAGAAACATAAAATTGTAAAAAATTTAGCGTTTTTTTCAATTTGATCGCATTTGGTGGGGAAATGGTGGCATGAAATATACCAAAATGTGCCTAAATCAATACTTGGGGTTGTCTACTGCAATACACTAAAGCTAAAATTAACCCTACAAGCTCCCTACATGCTCCCTAATTAACCCCTTCACTGCTGGGCATAATACACGTGTGGGCACAGTGGCAATTAGCGGCCTTCTAATTACCAAAAAGCAACGCCAAAGCCATATATGTCTGCTATTTCTGAACAAAGGGGATCCCAGAGAAGCATTTACAACCATTTATGCCATAATTGCACAAGTTGTTTGTAAATAATTTCAGTGAGAAACCTAAAGTTTGTGAAAAAATTTGTGAAAAAGTGAACGATTTTTTTTATTTGATGGCATTTGGCGGTGAAATGGTGGCATGAAATATACCAAAATGGGCCTAGATCAATACTTTGAGATGTCTTCTAAAAAAAAATATATACATGTCAAGGGATATTCAGGGATTCCTGACATATATCAGTGTCCCAATGTAACTAGCGCTAATTTTGAAAAAAAGTGGTTTGGAAATAGCAAAGTGCTACTTGTATTTATAGCCCTATAACTTACAAAAAAAGCAAAGCACATGTAAACATTGGGTATTTCTAAACTCAGGACAAAATTTAGAAACTATTTAGCATGGGTGTTTTTTGGTGGTTGTAGATGTGTAACAGATTTTGGGGATCAATGTTAGAAAAAGTGTGTTTTTTCCATTTTTTTAAAAAAATTTTTATAGTAAATTATAAGATATGATGAAAATAATGGTATCTTTAGAAAGTCCATTTAATGGCGAGAAAAACGGTATATAATATGTGTGGGTACAGTAAATGAGTAAGAGGAAAATTACAGCTAAACTCAAATACTGCAAAAATGTAAAAATAGCCTTGGTCCCAAACGGTCAGAAAATGGAAAAGTGCTGTGGTCATTAAGGGGTTAAAGGGACATTAAAGGGACACTAAACCCAAAAAAAAATCTGTCATGATTCAGATAGAGAATACAATTTTAAACAACATTCCAATTTACTTCTATGATATATTTTGCTTCATGTTTTAGATATCTTTTGTGGAAGGAATAGCAATGCACATGGGTAAGCCAATCACATGAGGCATCTATGTGCAGCAACCAATCAGCAGCTACTGAGCATATCTAGATATGCTTTTCAGCAAAGCATATCAAGAAAATAAAACAAATTAGATAATAGAAATAAATTAGAAAGTTGTTTAAAGTTGCATGCTCTTTCTAAACCATGAAATAAAAAATTGGGGTTTCATATCCATTTAAATCCAAAATTTTTCTTTCATGATTCAAATAGAGAATATAATTTTAAACATCATTCCAATTTACTTCTATTATCTTATTTGCTTTATTCTTTATATTCCCTTTGTTGAAGAAATAGCAATGCACATGGGGGAGCCAATCACACGAGGCATCTACGTGCAGCCACCAATCAGCAGCTACTGAGCCTATGTAGATATGCTTTTCAGCAAAGGATATCAAGAGAACGAAGCAAATTAGATAATATAAGTAAATTAAAAAGTTGTTTAAAATTGCATGCTCTTTCTAAATCATGAAAGAAAAATGTTTGATTTTATGTCCCTTTAAGGTAGTGTCCAGCCAGTTTGTCTCTGGCTGGGCACTCTTTGCAGTCAAAATGGTGGCAATAAATTCCATTATATCATGTTTTAAAATAAAAAATACAAAAAGGGTTTTTTTTAAAACAAACAGTGACCCCTCTAAAAAAAAATCCCACATAAGTAATTTATCTATAGGAAAAATATGTATTAGAAATAATATGGTTCTTTTAATTTATTCATGTTATCTTATGCCACCAAGTGGTACAGATATAGCATTACCACATATAGACTATAGTGCTCAAATGCTAGACTATAGTGCTCAAACTACTGTTTAATAGTAAAGATGGGCTGAGCCAAAGTTTCAGTAGAGGTCCAAGAGTGCTATTTCTTAATGGAGAGGATGATAAGGGGTTGGCTGTATAAACTGGTGCATTTAGATTTGATTAAAAGGCTTTGGAAGATGAGTGGCTAGGGTAGCAGGACAGCAGGCAAGTGGGCAAAAAAAACAACTAAACAAGGTCTAGGCATCCTCGGGAATGAATTAGTAAACAATTTTACAAACGTAAGTGCTATACTAAAAATTGGCTCAATGTTATCTGAGATATTTAAAAATTGGAAAATATTTAGGGCCATTTTACAAGTCGAGCGCTAAATATCGCTTTCATGAAAGCGATATTTGCGCTCTACTGTGTAATACCAATGCACGCTAGTCTACATATGTATTTATGTGTTTATTTGTGTACAAATTAGACATGTGCGATTAGTTTCGTAACAAATTCAAATTCGGACAAAATTGATTCAAGATTAGGACCTATTCGAATATTCAAATCAAATCCCTGATGAAATCATACTAATCCGAATTAATTTGTTCTTAAAGATTTGAATCGTTCGGAGTTATTCCTTTTTATTCGGATGTGCAAGGCGCAGTTGTAAGTTCGGTGTTGGTTGGTAGGTAATGGTATGTATGTAACTTGGTGTTACCACTTGACCAATCCGAATCAACGTAACATAACTAACGAATAACAGCTAATCAATTTGAATACATTTGTTTTATTCTAATATGTCATATTCTTCTATGGATTTCTTGTCCAATCGGCTGATTCCTTTTTATTATTATTATTATTATTATCGGTTAGTTATAGAGCGCCAACAGATTCCTCAGCACTATAAACAAAGCGGAGTACAACAAAACAATTATAGGGATCAAATGGGTAGAGGGCCCTGCCAAGAGTTGCACTGTTGTAGTCAGCTCTTAAGAAGGTGATCTACAAATAGCTGGACTCTTAGGCTTACATGCTAAGGGGGTTCAGGGGATAGCAATGGAGGAGAGCAACTGGTATAAAGAAAGGTTAGCGTAGGTTGTATGCATCCCTGAACAGTAGAGTCTTTAGGGAGCACTTAAAGCTTTTTAAACTAGAAGAGAGTCTTGTGGAGTGAGGCAAAGAGTTCCACAAGATGGGAGCCAGTCTGGAGAAATCCTGTAAACGGGAGTGTGATGAGGTGACAAGAGAGGAGGAGAGTAGGAGGTCATGAGCAGAGCGAAGGGGACGGGAGGGAGAGTATCTGGAGACAAGGTCTGAGATATAGGGGGGAGCAGTGCAGTTGAGGGCTTTGTATGTCAGAATGAGAATTTTGTGTTTGATATTAGAGGCAAGAGGAAGCCAGTGAAGGGATTGGCAGAGAGGTGCAGCAGATGAAGAGCAACGTGTAAGGAGGATGAGTCTGGCAGAGGCATTCATTATGAATTGTAAAGGAGCTAGGCGGCAGGTGAGGAGACCAGAGAGGACAGAGTTGCAGTAATAGAGGCGGGAAAGAATGAGAGAGTGGATTAAAATCTTAGTTGTGTCAAATTTTAGCGATGTTTTTAAGGTGGAAGCGGCAGGCTTTAGCCAATAACTGAATGTGAGGAGTGAAAGAAAGATCTGAGTCAAATGTGACCCCGAGACATCGGGCATGCGGGGTAGGGGTAATTATGGAGTTGTCGACAGTTATAGAGAGATTGGGGGTGGAGAGTTTAGAAGAAGAGGGGAAAATAAGGAGCTCAGTTTTGGAGAGATTGTAGTGAGAGGACATCCAGTTAGAGATGTGAGAAAGACAGTTAGTGACACGGGTTAGCAAGGAAGGAGATAGGTCTGGTGCAGAGAAGTAGATTTGGGTGTTGTCTGCAAACAAAGAGAGAGGACAGAGCCTTGCGGTACTCCGACAGAAAGTGGTGACGGGGCAGATTCCTTTTGTTTTGTGGGTTGGATTACGGTCACAGTGATAGTCTTCTAGTCCAATAATCTGATTATTTTACTTTTGGGGGTTGGATTACTGGCACACGCTGTGCAATGTGCTTTTAGAATTGCTTTGCTTTCCTCAAGGATGGTGCTGTGCTGTGTTTGTTAAGCAGAGGGGAGAGATTTCAATCAGACTTGCAGGCTGGCAGCAGCAAAAGACAAGATCTGAAGTTGAACTGAAGAGAAGAAGGCACAGTGTCCTAGAGATTTACTGGTCTGCATGAAAATTTTAATTTTATATGTATTTTTTGTTATTATTATTATTGTTTGTGAAATTGTGACTCAATGGAGAACGTTTTACAACAGTCAAATATCTTTTTTTTTTATTATAATAGTTATTTCTTGCATTAATAATTTTATTTTAAGTTATCACTAGTTAGTTAAATAGTATTATAATTTTCTAGTTGCTAACAATTTAAGTCTTGGGACTTCTAGGAGCTCAATCAGGTTTTTTTTTTTGTTTGTTTTAAGAGAGTTACTTAAGCTTGTTGTTGAGCAAAGGATTTTTAACACAGCGGCAGAAGACACATTATCCCAGATATATTATTATTATTTACTCTTCGGTGATAAATATCATTTGATTAATTTTTTTTTATTTTTATTATTGTGTATGTTCTAGGGAGAGAGAAGACAATTATAAAAATTTTTTGTGTGCATTAATAATAATAATTATATAATTATATAGTAGTACTATAATATAAGTTTTCAATTTTTATTTTTTTAAAATCTAATTAGTACACAACTACATAATTATTCATAATGGATATTCCTCCCCAACATCACGTTCCTCCAAAAACCAGCAGCAGTGAAACAGTAACCACCACCTGTGTACCGCCATTGTCTGTGTCCACATCCTCATTGCCAGGCACAGACATTTTTCATCCGGCCTCCACAAGTAAAAAACATTTAGGTCTCACAAGAGACGTGATACAAAGGAAAGGCAAATGAATCAGCAGGAACTGCTGTGCTGTCCTGTTTTTGTGCCTCAGGTAAAGATAATGGGGGATATGTATCAAGCTGTCAGCTATGTTGCATTCGCCGGCATCAATACGCTTGCCTAATATCGCCAAGCATTGCAGCCACGGATCTCAATATGATCTCCATATTTATAAAAAAAGCCGTCAAAAACACGCGCACCAAGTACGGGACGATGAGTATTGGACTGTTGTTAACTAGCATTCATCGATGACGCTGCTATTCGTGTTTTTCCCAACTTTATTTATAACATGTCACTAAACGCACTAAAATGTTTAACCCCTATTCCGCCGCTCGCTGACACTGCCACAACCTAAATAAAGTTATTTTTTTTTTAATAAGTTTTTTATTGAGGTTATTGACAAAACAACATCAAATAAACATGTTACATAAACATTCAGAAACATTCTTTCAAACCATGACAATATTTTGGAATTCAAAACTATTCTATGGTCACATATAGGTAAAAACTGTTCATGAGAAAACCCAAAGTAATCTCTCTATATTTATATGTAACAGGCAAAACTGAAACCTCATTTTCTGCTTTATAGTATTATCCTCTCTTAATAAAGTAAGCCACCTTTGGGCTCCTGTCTTCTAAAATGATGTCTAGAGGAAATAGGATGGTAAGACTAGACTCTTTTGGATATATGTCTGATTAGGATAATTTTTTTAACTGAGTTAAAGAAGGTAGTTAGGGTGCGAAACATTAAGGGTTATTATGGAGTAAAGACATATGGTGCTACTGAGAAAAAACTATGAAGAAGATGCGGCATAGGAAAGATAAGCCGCATAGGTAGCCCTCCTGTAAAAGGAGGTTCTTTATGGTGGTGGGAGGGGAGGAGGTGGTAATGATAGTGAGATGAAAGGAATAAATAACTTAAAGGTTTGTTGCGAATAAAAAGGAGGGTAGGTGAACACATATAATAGACAGCAGGTGCTTAAAGTATTGAGTAGGCTGGCTTCAGTATTGCAGGGTAGTACATACATGTATGTATCTGGAAAAGCATATAAACTACTAGAGTCATATCAAAATTACAATTCACATCAAGTGTCACGCAGGACCAGCCCGCATAGGCATACATGCGAAATGCATAAATAAAAGGCTACATGTAACGATATGTAAGTTCTAATGAGGGGCGAAAGTTTGAAGCCATCTGAGAGGATTGAGGTATTTAATGGGGAGCACCAGTATTTCTCATCTGATGGTTTGGACTTCTTTACCTTAGTATCGATTAGCTATATAGGGTATGCAAAGGAGTATAAATGTAACCCTTTAGAAACAAGTACTCCCCTAAAACTCTTTTAACCCATCGAGCAAGAATGTTGTCTAACAGTGGTTTCACTTCTATATATATTGCTGTATTATAACACAATAGGTGCTCAGATACATGGGAATTATAGCCTGATGTTCTAGTTAGAATATAGGAATTATAACATGTCTTGAGCTTGAACCCAAAAAGAATTAGAGAGCATCATGTACACAGGCTGGCTTGCATTGCGATATGCTTTAAATAAAATAGTATTTGGCTGCAAGCGACACCTGTAGAAAAGATGGTCTTGTATAGGTAGTCTGTTCAGAGCTCTCAACAATATAAATGGGGTAGAGGGTTAAAACCTATAGAAACTGACCTAGTGGTGCTATGCTAGGTGACGAGAGATAAAATAATCCTATACACGTCTTACCCTCCTATAAGTATGTATCCATGAACACAGGCATATAATAACTGCACAGAATAGTAGGATTATAGTCAAATGATACAGTAGTTGTTTAGGGGCTAAAGAATGCCATATCTATTTTTATTTTTAAGACTGACTAAACTAAGGTCCTTAGTGCAAGCACATCAATTATGCCACGCTAAGAAAAACTGCATTTCTATAGCTCAGTCGCCTTAAGTCCCATCCTCTGGGTATGGGCCCTATACCCAGCAAGAATTCAGACATGATTTTAGTTTTAGTCTTTTAGCAGTATTATATAGTGAGTCGTGCTTTAAGGATATGCTCATTGAACTATAAACTAGAAAAGGGAGACTAACGGCTAGATTTGGAGTTTGGCGGTAAAAGGGCTGTTAACGCTCCGCGGGTTTTTTTCTGGCCGCACCATAAATTTAACTCTGGTATCGAGAGTTCAAACAAATGCTGCGTTAGGCTCCAAAAAAGGAGCGTAGAGCATATTTAGCGCAAATGCAACTCTCGATACCAGAGTTGCTTACGGACGCGGCCGGCCTCAAAAACGTGCTCGTGCACGATTCTCCCATAGGAAACAATGGGGCTGTTTGAGCTGAAAAAAAACCTAACACCTGCAAAAAAGCAGCGTTCAGCTCCTAACGCAGCCCCATTGTTTCCTATGGGGAAACACTTCCTACGTCTGCACCTAACACTCTAACATGTACCCCGAGTCTAAACACCCCTAGCCTTACACTTATTAACCCCTAATCTGCCGCCCCCGCTATCGCTGACCCCTGCATTACACTTTTAACCCCTAATCTGCCGCTCCGTAAACCGCCGCCACCTACGTTATCCCTATGTACCCCTAATCTGCTGCCCTAACATCGCCGAGCCCTATGTTATATTTATTAACCCCTAATCTGCCCCCCACAACGTCGCCGACACCTACCTACACTTATTAACCCCTAATCTGCCGAGCGGACCTGAGCGCTACTATAATAAAGTTATTAACCCCTAATCCGCCTCACTAACCCTATCATAAATAGTATTAACCCCTAATCTGCCCTCCCTAACATCGCCGACACCTACCTTCAATTATTAACCCCTAATCTGCCGACCGGAGCTCACCGCTATTCTAATAAATGTATTAACCCCTAAAGCTAAGTCTAACCCTAACACTAACACCCCCCTAAGTTAAATATAATTTTTATCTAACGAAATAAATTAACTCTTATTAAATAAATTATTCCTATTTAAAGCTAAATACTTACCTGTAAAATAAATCCTAATATAGCTACAATATAAATTACATTTATATTATAGCTATTTTAGGATTAATATTTATTTTACAGGTAACTTTGTATTTATTTTAACCAGGTACAATAGCTATTAAATAGTTAAGAACTATTTAATAGTTACCTAGTTAAAATAATTACAAATTTACCTGTAAAATAAATCCTAACCTAAGATATAATTAAACCTAACACTACCCTATCAATAAAATAATTAAATAAACTACCTACAATTACCTACAATTAACCTAACACTACACTATCAATAAATTAATTAAACACAATTGCTACAAATAAATACAATTAAATAAACTATCTAAAGTACAAAAAATAAAAAAGAACTAAGTTACAGAAAATAAAAAAATATTTACAAACATAAGAAAAATATTACAACAATTTTAAACTAATTACACCTACTCTAAGCCCCCTAATAAAATAACAAAGACCCCCAAAATAAAAAATTCCCTACCCTATTCTAAAATACAAATATTACAAGCTCTTTTACCTTACCAGCCCTGAACAGGGCCCTTTGCGGGGCATGCCCCAAGAATTTCAGCTCTTTTGCCTGTAAAAAAAAACATACAATACCCCCCCCCCAACATTACAACCCACCACCCACATACCCCTAATCTAACCCAAACCCCCTTAAATAAACCTAACACTAATCCCCTGAAGATCTTCCTACCTTGTCTTCACCATCCAGGTATCACCGATCCGTCCTGGCTCCAAGATCTTCATCCAACCCAAGCGGGGGTTGGCGATCCATAATCCGGTGCTCCAAAGTCTTCCTCCTATCCGGCAAGAAGAGGACATCCGGACCGGCAAACATCTTCTCCAAGCGGCATCTTCTATGTTCTTCCATCCGATGACGACCGGCTCCATCTTGAAGACCTCCAGCGCGGATCCATCCTCTTCTTCCGACGACTAGACGACGAATGACGGTTCCTTTAAGGGACGTCATCCAAGATGGCGTCCCTCGAATTCCGATTGGCTGATAGGATTCTATCAGCCAATCGGAATTAAGGTAGGAATATTCTGATTGGCTGATGGAATCAGCCAATCAGAATCAAGTTCAATCAGATTGAGCTCGCATTCTATTGGCTGATCGGAACAGCCAATAGAATGCGAGCTCAATCTGATTGGCTGATTGGATCAGCCAATCGGATTGAACTTGATTCTGATTGGCTGATTCCATCAGCCAATCAGAATATTCCTACCTTAATTCCGATTGGCTGATAGAATCCTATCAGCCAATCGGAATTCGAGGGACGCCATCTTGGATGACGTCCCTTAAAGGAACCGTCATTCGTCGTCTAGTCGTCGGAAGAAGAGGATGGATCCGCGCTGGAGGTCTTCAAGATGGAGCCGGTCGTCATCGGATGTAAGAACATAGAAGATGCCGCTTGGAGAAGATGTTTGCCGGTCCGGATGTCCTCTTCTTGCCGGATAGGAGGAAGACTTTGGAGCACCGGATTATGGATCGCCAACCCCCGCTTGGGTTGGATGAAGATCTTGGAGCCAGGACGGATCGGTGATACCTGGATGGTGAAGACAAGGTAGGAAGATCTTCAGGGGATTAGTGTTAGGTTTATTTAAGGGGGTTTGGGTTAGATTAGGGGTATGTGGGTGGTGGGTTGTAATGTTGGGGGGGGGGTATTGTATGTTTTTTTTTACAGGCAAAAGAGCTGAAATTCTTGGGGCATGCCCCGCAAAGGGCCCTGTTCAGGGCTGGTAAGGTAAAAGAGCTTGTAATATTTGTATTTTAGAATAGGGTAGGGAATTTTTTATTTTGGGGGTCTTTGTTATTTTATTAGGGGGCTTAGAGTAGGTGTAATTAGTTTAAAATTGTTGTAATATTTTTCTTATGTTTGTAAATATTTTTTTATTTTCTGTAACTTAGTTCTTTTTTATTTTTTGTACTTTAGATAGTTTATTTAATTGTATTTATTTGTAGCAATTGTGTTTAATTAATTTATTGATAGTGTAGTGTTAGGTTAATTGTAGGTAATTGTAGGTAGTTTATTTAATTATTTTATTGATAGGGTAGTGTTAGGTTTAATTATATCTTAGGTTAGGATTTATTTTACAGGTAAATTTGTAATTATTTTAACTAGGTAACTATTAAATAGTTCTTAACTATTTAATAGCTATTGTACCTGGTTAAAATAAATACAAAGTTACCTGTAAAATAAATATTAATCCTAAAATAGCTATAATATAAATGTAATTTATATTGTAGCTATATTAGGATTTATTTTACAGGTAAGTATTTAGCTTTAAATAGGAATCATTTATTTAATAAGAGTTAATTTATTTCGTTAGATAAAAATTATATTTAACTTAGGGGGGTGTTAGTGTTAGGGTTAGACTTAGCTTTAGGGGTTAATACATTTATTAGAATAGCGGTGAGCTCCGGTCGGCAGATTAGGGGTTAATAATTGAAGGTAGGTGTCGGCGATGTTAGGGAGGGCAGATTAGGGGTTAATAATTGAAGGTAGGTGTCGGCGATGTTAGGGAGGGCAGATTAGGGGTTAATACTATTTATGATAGGGTTAGTGAGGCGGATTAGGGGTTAATAACTTTATTATAGTAGCGCTCAGGTCCGCTCGGCAGATTAGGGGTTAATAAGTGTAGGTAGGTGTCGGCGACGTTGTGGGGGGCAGATTAGGGGTTAATAAATATAACATAGGGGTCGGCGATGTTAGGGGCAGCAGATTAGGGGTACATAGGGATAACGTAGGTGGCGGCGATTTGCGGTCGGAAGATTAGGGGTTAATTATTTTAAGTAGCTTGCGGCGACGTTGTGGGGGGCAAGTTAGGGGTTAATAAATATAATATAGGGGTCGGCGGGGTTAGGGGCAGCAGATTAGGGGTACATAAGTATAACGTAGGTGGCGGTCGGCAGATTAGGGGTTAAAAATTTTAATCGAGTGGCGGCGATGTGGGGGGACCTCGGTTTAGGGGTACATAGGTAGTTTATGGGTGTTAGTGTACTTTAGGGTACAGTAGTTAAGAGCTTTATAAACCGGCGTTAGCCAGAAAGCTCTTAACTCCTGCTTTTTTCAGGCGGCTGGAATCTTGTCGTTAGAGCTCTAACGCTCACTGCAGAAACGACTCTAAATACCAGCGTTAGAAAGATCCCATTGAAAAGATAGGCTACGCAAATGGCGTAGGGGGATCTGCGGTATGGAAAAGTCGCGGCTGTAAAGTGAGCGTTGGACCCTTTAATCACTGACTCCAAATACCAGCGGGCGGCCAAAACCAGCGTTAGGAGCCTCTAACGCTGGTTTTGACGGCTACCGCCGAACTCTAAATCTAGGCCTTAGATTTTAAGGAAGACCATAGCAGCAGCCTAATGTTGTCTAAAGAAGGATATACCAGAGTGTGTCATAACACATTGAACTGGGCGTCTCCAATCCCCTTATACCATAAATGTAAATCACTACAAAAGCTCAACAACCTGTGAACCTAGGTGTGGAAACTCCTGAGGGCATTGGCTCCTACTGTTTTAGCAGTAATAAGCATATAATATGAGAGAAGTTAAGCATCAAACACTTATTAAACCAATGTGTGATATAAAATTAGAAAGTAAAATAAACCTAAGTTACCAGAGCTAAATAATACAGAGTTATGTTACCACAATCTCAACATAAACAAAAAGAACATAGCAGGGCACAAACAGATTTTCCAGGGACCAGCTTATAGTAGTCTATAAACATATAATATTGTAGCTCCACACTTGGGGCTTTTACTGTAAAACTCACTGCTGCACATACACAATCATATAATACAGTTAAAGATATAAACACTTAAAGTAGTGAAGAGAAGATGAGCAATATGTCCCAATCACACATTTTAGATATTCAAAGGTAGTTACACTCTAAGTGCTCACATACATCTTAAACAGATGAACTTATGCTTGTAATAGTCCTTTAAAGGGGATTAGTCCCACAAGAGTATCTCTTAATCTACTATGGCGATTAAAACATGTTGTGTATTATACTTTTTAACCTAGTTCATTGATGGAGTAGATTAGTTGGGTTGAGACTTAAGGATTTTCAACAAAAGGGAAGACTGTAATGTTAACTTTTCTCCTAGCCCACTCCAACTTTGCTGACACAGAAATGGCGTTGTTCTCTAAGATGTGCAGGAACAAAACAGGGGCCTGTGTGGGTATATCCGCTTAGCTGGAAATGTTTCTTCCTGAGAGATAAATACTGGTGGCTCCCTCCACTATAATTGCTCTCATCGAGCTTGCAGGGGATCAATGTCCTCACAAACACAATACTGGGCTGTATAGGAGAGTCTCCAGACAGTGTTGTCTGTACAGTAGCACTTGTCTCACTCTCGGTCACCAGAGTGGCGGTCCGCATGGCCGGATTACTACTGCTAGGATTCAGCAAAATGTGCACCTCACCTACCTCTGTCTTATCCTCCAGGTATAGAGATTCCAAGACAGTCTCCGTCTGCATACTGAGGCTTGTCACGTTTAGGTGCTCCGATACACTAAAGTTCGTGGTAGGCTCTATGTAAGTGCTATTACTAGATTGTAATGTGTCCTTTGACTCCGCATTAGGTTTCAAGAAGTCTTTGACATCGCTACTGCTTTTTATTTCTCTGACAGAGTCTTTGGAAGGTTCCGTTGGCTTAGTTAGAGTTTCAGTATTTTCCCAGCTAAGCTTAAGATCTAGTTCTGAAGAATTGTCTGTCAGGTTATCTCCTCTAAACCCCTGTTTCCTGTTGGATACAGACATGTGCACTGTAGTCGCCAGACATTGCGGGACCGAGTTAAAAATAGATCCCCTCGATGCGTCTGCAGCCGCAGCATATTCCGGCTGAGATTGAGCTGGTGCGGTCAAAGCCCAGTCAATCGGTCTCTCTTTAGGCTTCAGGCCTGGAGCAGTTGGTCCCTTCTGCAAAGTGTGCTGCAAGCGCTGAGGTATATCGGTATCCGCAGCCTTTTCCCATACCAGCGTTACAGTCCTCTCTAGCCTGAAGAAGTGATCACGTATAAAGCCATGTAAGTCCTCCAAAAAGGCAAGGCTCAAGTGTTCCATCACGGGTCAATTTTGTGCCGCCAGATTCATTGCCGCCATTATATGGAACCTCGCCGTCGGCAAGTGTTTACCAGGCTCAACACTCGCTACTTGCGGATATTTTCCAGGCTCAAAACTGCCCAGCTGAAACCCTTAGATCATTGGCCACACAGTTTGCGATAGTTTGGGCTGAGCTGAGCGGTCATTAATATATTTATAAACAGTAAATAGCCGGAGCTATACAAGCTTGCGACCGCTCAGTTCTAGTGCTGGCTCCGCCCCCCCTAAATAAAGTTATTAACCCCTATACGGCCACTCCCCGATATTGCCGCAACCTAAATTAACATATTAACCCCTATCCTGCAGCTCCCCGACATTGCCGCAACCTAAATAAACATATTAACCCCTAACCCACCGCTCCCTGACATTGCCGCAACCTAAATATACGTATTAACCCCTAAACTTCTGGCCTCTCACATCACCACCACTAACTAAACCTATTAACCCCTAAACCGTCAGCCCGCCACATCGCCAAAAACTAAATTAAGCTATTAACCGCTAAACCTTGAAACCTTAAACCAAACAACCCCTAAACTTTAAATTAAAATTACAACAGCCCTATCTTCAAATAAATTAAAACTTACCTTTAGAATTAAAAGAAACTAATTTTAAACTATTAATTAACCTACCCTAACTTTTAAACTACAATTACATTAAACTACCAATTAAGTAAAATAAATTACATATTAAAAAAACCTAATCCTACTTAAATTATTTAAATATACTATTAAACCTTATTAAAAGTACTAAATTACAAAAACAAACAAACACTAAGTTACAAAATTAAACACTAAATTACGAAAAATAACAAACCTAATTATCAAAAATAAAAAGAATTACACCTAATCTAATAGCTCTATAAAAAATAAAAAAGCTCCCCCAAAATAAAATAACCCCTAGCCTACAATAAACTACCAATGACCCTTAAACGAGCCTTTTGTGGGGCATTGCCCCAAAGATATCAGCTCTTTTACCTGTAAAAAAAAAAACCTAAGCTGAAAAGTCATTTGTATGGGCATAGCCCTTAAAAGGGCATTTAGCTCTTTTACTGCCCAGACCCTAATCTAAAAATAAAACCCACCCAAAAAAACCTTAAAAAAACCTAACACTAACCCCCGACGATCCACTTACAGTTCTTGAAGTCCCGCTTGAAGGATCCATCCAGACGGCAAAGTCCTCATCCAAGCGACAGGAAGTCTTCATCCAGGCGGCCTCTTCGATCTTAATCCAGCCGGCAAAGTCCTCATACAGGTGGCAAGAAGTCTTCATCCTGAAGACATCCGGTGAGGAGCATCCTCTTCATACGGTCGCCGCCGTACACTGGAACTTCAATGCAAGTGACAACATCAAACTTGCTTGATTGAAACAGCCAATAGAATGAGAGCTGCTCAAATCCTATTGGCTGATTGGAACAGCCAATAGAATGAGAGTTGCTCAAGTCAGCCAATAAGATTTTAGCAGCTCTAATTCCTATTGGCTGATTAAAATCTTTCAGCCAATAGGAATGCAAGGGATGCCATCTTTGATGGCGTCACTTGCATTGAGGTTCCAGTGTACGGTGGCGACCGTATGAAGAGGATGCTCTGTGCCGGATGTCTTCAGGATGGACCCGCTCCACGCTGGATGGATGAAGATAGAAGATGCCGCCTGGATGAGGACTTCACCGGCTAGATGAAGATGGAAGAGGCAGCCTGGATGAAGACTGCTTGCCACCTGGATGAGGACTTCGCCGGCTGGATGGATCCTTCAAGCGGGACTTCAAAAACTGTAAGTGGATCGTTAGGGGTTAGTGTTAGGATTTTTAAAGGGTTTTTTGAGTGGGTTTTATTTTTAGATTAGGGTCTGGGCAGTAAACGAGCTAAATGCCCTTTTAAGGGCAATGCCCATACAAATGCCCTTTTCAGGGCAATGGGTAGCTTAGGTTTTTTTTTTTAGAGTTAGGGTTTTTATTTGGGGGGTTGGTTGGGTGATGGGTTTTACTGTTGGGGGGTGTTGGTATTTTTTTTTTTACAGGTAAAAGAGCTGATATCTTTGAGGCAATGCCCCACAAAAAGGCCCTTTTAAGGGCCATTGGTAGTTTATTGTAGGCTAGTTTTTGGGGTTTTTTTGGGCGATTATATTAGGTGTAATTCTTTTTTTATTTTTGATAATTTGGTTTGTTATTTTTGTAATTTAGTGTTTGTTTTTGTAACCTAGTGTTTTTTTTTTTTGTAATTTAGTACTTTTAATAAGGTTTAATAGTATATTTAAATAATTTTAGTAGGGTTAGGTTTTTTAATATGTAATTTATTTAATTTAATTGGTAGTTTAATATAATTGTAGTATAATAGTTAGGGTAGGTTAATTAATAGTTTAAAATTAGTTTCTTTTGATTCTACAGCTAAGTTTTAATTTATTTGAAGATAGGGATGTTGTAATTTTAATTTAAAGTTAAGTGGTTGTTAGGTGGAGGGTTTAATAGCTTAATTTAGTTTTTGGCGATGTGGGGGGCTGACGGTTTAGGGGTTAATAGGTTTAGTTAGTGGTGGTGATGTGGGAGGCCAGAGGTTTAGGGTTTAATAAGTTTATTTATGTAGCGGCGGGGTAGGGGAGCGGCGGAATAGGGGTTAATAAAATTATGTAGGTGACGGCAATGTTGGGGGCAGCAGATTAGGGGTGTTTAGACTCGGGGTATATGTTAGGGTGTTAGGTGTAAACGTAACTTTTTTCTACCATAGAAATCAATGGGGTATGCTTCATTCTCTTGCAGCATCAAACATAACCTTTCGGTGCTTTCATACTCCCATTGATTTCTATGGCATCCACGGCCTCAAGGGTGGCGGATTGAAAACCAGATATGATGCGTCCGAATAGCCACGAGCATACCTGTTAAAAGTTTGATGAATGGGAAAAAGTGTCAAATAGAGTTGAATGTGTATTCGGAACATCTATAATGATGTAAGCATCGATCTGTGTCGGATTGAGACATGCAGATCGTATGTTACGTCACAAATTTCAACATTTGCCGGTCTTGAGGCTTTGATAACTAGGTCGGATCAATCTCGCAACAATTACGATGCAGAATTCCGGCATATTTGCAATTGACACTTTGATAGATAGGCCCCAATGTGTTCAAGCAGAGCTAGCAGCAGCAGGAGTGAAAGCACTGGTAGCTTCACTAGCAGTAGTACTAGTCAGCTGAGCCCACCCTCTAAATGGAAAAGGCCTGGGAGGCAAAATTTAAGTTCCAAATCCTCTAGCAAGGTTGATAGCTCCTCCTTTGAGACCAGGAAGAATTCTGCATTTCTTCCTCATCGTCTTTTTCAGGATCTTCCCCCCAAAACCACCTGTACAACTAGTGCCAGTTGTGTCACCACCTCTGCTATGGCCACTTCTTGTACCGTGGTGACAACTAACATGTTTTACATTAGAGGCCAGGCAGTAACAACGCAGGCTTTTTCTAGTGAACATTCATTTAAGCAGCCCAAACGTGAAGTATTGGAGTATGAGGATGAAATTTCTCATGCTCATACTGCAACCACCACTACCGCTACTGCCAGTGCCACCACCACTGATAGCCCATCTGCTATTTCTATAAGTTAAGAGGGCAACAGTAGGCACCATGGAGAAGAGGACTCCCCAACATCTGCTGCTGGTGATAAATCCATCTTTACAAACATAGAGGATGTAGAATCCTGTTATCTTATAATTTCGATCATGAACCAGATGATCATATTCACTATTCCCCTGCCCATAATTCTCCTAATTCTATAATTTTGTATTCCCCTCAGTCTCAAACATTGCCACTAGTGTCACCTGGCTCTCAACTAAATCATGTTGAGTCTCCCAGCCAGATTGGAGTTAGTGCAGCCACCACTACTGGTAGGCCACTAACCTCCTCCATTCCCACCATCCCTGCAATCTTTAGGCCTCCTCCTGTTAAGTCACAGATAGAAGGCCATGATCTAACAAAAATTAAAGAAGTTGCTCCAGCATGTGCATCAGAAGAATCTGTCTCCAAAGATTCTTCACTGAAGAGCGGCAAAGGTGGCAGTTGGAGCATTTTGTGGCAGTTGGTGATGGCCGCCAAGCAAAATGCTAATTCTGTGGCAGGGAAGGCAGCCGGGGGAGAGTGTTGGGTCATCTCACCAATTCAGGGATGAACCAATACATCTGCACCCACCACAAGCCAGTAGCGTTAAGGGCAGAAAGTGGTGTGTCTCCTCCAGTCAGCACTACTAGGGGAACTACTAGTAGGCAGCACAAGGGGCAGAGGGATCATTGCTCTTCTGGTGCAGCTGCTCCTAGTGACATCCGACATCACATGCAATCCAACCAGCCCACAATAGAGCATTTGGTGGATTTCATTCCAGTAGGATGTCAAGACAGCAGGTGCAAAAAATTACACAGCTCATTGCTCAACTCATAGCCGTTGGAGGGATCCTTTTAATTTGGTGCAGTAGCCATAGGGCACCACTCCTTTCTCATGCATGTTGAGGTGATGGATCAACAGCACACCTCACAGAACATCCTACATGCACTGAATAATATTGTGTCTCAGTGGCTGGGAGAGCAGGCAGGGACAAAGGCACAAATGGGGATTGTGGTCACCGATGGGGTAGCCAATATGATAAAGGCACTTCGGGATGGTAGGTTTGTGGGTCTACGTTGTTCGGCATATGTACTGCATCTGGTGGTTAAGGCTGCCCTCTATCAGGACAATGGAAGGTTGTCAACACTTCTGGAGTTATGCCGAAAATTGCTGCCCACTTCCATCATAGTGTAAAAGATAGCCATCTCCTTAGGAAGGAACAGAGAAAGGCAGGCCTCCCAGAGCACTGTCTCAAACAAAATGAGAGTACCAGATGGAACTCCTTATTAGATATGCTGGAGCATATATTAGAACAGCAAAAGGTAATTCATGCAATGGCATACAACCATTTTATAGGCATTGACAGACCACTGGGCAGGGAGGATTGGGCCATTATTGAACAGTTAGTGGCAGTCCTTATGCCTTTTTTGTGTGGTGACCGAAAATTTAATCTAGCCTTGCACAAGTCATTCCCCTCTTCACCCACCTCTCTAACAAATTAGTTGCTTTCCTTTGCAATAGAGATCTATTGCCTGGTGGTAATCTACTTGGTGATGTTGCTGCCCTTGTAAGGAGGCTGAAGGAGCAACTGACTCGGCGCATAAAAGAGTGCATCAACACTTATCCTCACTTTATGCTAGCCACAATTTGCAAGATAGCACTCTGCACAAATACCTTGACCACATGGAGGGACAAATTGATAGAGAGGGTGCATGATAGACAAATAAAAATGTCCTTCCTGTTAGAGGAAGAATAAGAGATGGAGGAGTCTGATACTCTGTCACCTAACACCAGCAGCTCTAGCACTGCTTGGCCCACCACAGCAACTATTTTTTGGACTGAGACACTGGGCAGTATGGTTGGAGACATTAGAGAGCCCCCATGAAAGAAAGCATTGGTCGGAGACTCCTGGTACCCTATTTAAAGCGTACTGTATTTGAACTTAAAGGGACAATAAAGTCCTATGTAAACTTTCATGATTCAGAAAAAGCATGCAATTTTAAGCTACTTTATAATTTAGTACTATTATTAATTTATATACCTTCTCTTGTTAAAATCTTTATTTAAATAGCAACTACTTCTACATTGGATGTTTTATCTACAGTTCTTCTTGAATTTTTTTTCAATATAGGTGTGGGGTTAGCCGTATGGAGTCAGATTGCACCCAGGTGACTGCAATGGTGTAGAACCCTTGTGATTGTTCATCCCTCTGTGTTGGCATTTGTTGTGATAGTGGAGCGCTTACCCACAAAGTGGGGCCGGAACAGTGAAGCACAGCGTATATTTGAATCCAGCAGTGGGTACCCGGTGAGTTCCTATTTTTAATTACTTGTTAAAACATTATAATTTACACAACTTACAAGAAGGTGACATGGATAATACGCATGTATAATACGCAGTTTTGATACTATGTAAAATATACACCCAATTTACTAGGTTCTGTGTTCTAAGTCATAACAGCTACCAAGGACTGTAAGATGAGCAGCTATTAAAGATGACTAGCTGACTACAGATGCATTGACAAATTAAAAAATAATATAAAAACAGGATCAACAATTACTAAAAATATATAAAATATATGCACTGTTTATTGGAAACGTTTTTTAGAATTGATCCTGGTAAATATAATAATTTGAACAGGTGTATGACAGTCTGAACATATAATATAATAATATTTTCATAGTGTATCTGAATCATGAAATCTAAAATTTTGAATTATTAATAGTATTCCTTTAATGTTGCTTACTTTAGAGACAGATTAATTAATAAACCTAACCATTCTGATTTTTTTTTATTGTTTTAGAACTTATGTATTGTCGATATACGGGGACACAACTCATACTCCGTAATACTTGAGAAGCTTCACAGTGAATGTGTAAGTATATATATATATATATATATATATATATATATATATATATATATATATATATATATATAATATATATATATATATATACCTCCAAGTCTAAGTGATCATGTAAACTAACTTACAGTAATAAATTAGAAATTCAAATATTGAAACATAAAACATACTTAGTTTAAACATTTGACAATGTGAAAATAAATTTACACACATTGTTCAAGAAATTATACAGCTTTACTACAACAATTACAAAGAGGGCTGCCAAAATCACAGAACATATATATATATATATATATATATATATATATATATATATATATATATATATATATATATATATATATATATATATACATATATATATATATATATATATACACACATATATATATATACATATATACATATATATATATATATATATATATATATATACAGGGAGTGCAGAATTATTAGGCAAATGAGTATTTTGACCACATCATCCTCTTTATGCATGTTGTCTTACTCCAAGCTGTATAGGCTCGAAAGCCTACTACCAATTAAGCATATTAGGTGATGTGCATCTCTGTAATGAGAAGGGGTGTGGTCTAATGACATCAACACCCTATATCAGGTGTGCATAATTATTAGGCAACTTCCTTTCCTTTGGCAAAATGGGTCAAAAAAAGGACTTGACAGGCTCAGAAAAGTCAAAAATAGTGAGATATCTTGCAGAGGGATGCAGCACTCTTAAAATTGCAAAGCTTCTGAAGCGTGATCATCGAACAATCAAGCGTTTCATTCAAAATAGTCAACAGGGTCGCAAGAAGCGTGTGGAAAAACCAAGGCGCAAAATAACTGCCCATGAACTGAGAAAAGTCAAGCGTGCAGCTGCCAAGATGCCACTTGCCACCAGTTTGGCCATATTTCAGAGCTGCAACATCACTGGAGTGCCCAAAAGCACAAGGTGTGCAATACTCAGAGACATGGCCAAGGTAAGAAAGGCTGAAAGACGACCACCACTGAACAAGACACACAAGCTGAAACGTCAAGACTGGGCCAAGAAATATCTCAAGACTGATTTTTCTAAGGTTTTATGGACTGATGAAATGAGAGTGAGTCTTGATGGGCCAGATGGAATGGCCCGTGGCTGGATTGGTGAACGGCAGAGAGCTCCAGTCCGACTCAGACGCCAGCAAGGTGGAGTACTGGTTTGGGCTGGTATCATCAAAGATGAGCTTGTGGGGCCTTTTCGGGTTGAGGATGGAGTCAAGCTCAACTCCCAGTCCTACTGCCAGTTTCTGGAAGACACCTTCTTCAAGCAGTGGTACAGGAAGAAGTCTGCATCCTTCAAGAAAAACATGATTTTCATGCAGGACAATGCTCCATCACACGCGTCCAAGTACTCCACAGCGTGGCTGGCAAGAAAGGGTATAAAAGAAGAAAATCTAATGACATGGCCTCCTTGTTCACCTGATCTGAACCCATTGAGAACCTGTGGTCCATCATCAAATGTGAGATTTACAAGGAGGGAAAACAGTACACCTCTCTGAACAGTGTCTGGGAGGCTGTGGTTGCTGCTGCATGCAATGTTGATGGTGAACAGATCAAAACACTGACAGAATCCATGGATGGCAGGCTTTTGAGTGTCCTTGCAAACAAAGGTGGCTATATTGGTCACTGATTTGTTTTTGTTTTGTTTTTGAATGTCAGAAATGTATATTTGTGAATGTTGAGATGTTATATTGGTTTCACTGGTAAAAATAAATAATTGAAATGGGTATATATTTGTTTTTTGTTAAGTTGCCTAATAATTATGCACAGTAATAGTCACCTGCACACACAGATATCCCCCTAAAATAGCTATAACTAAAACAAACTAAAAACTACTTCCAAAACTATTCAGCTTTGATATCAATGAGGTTCATTGAGAACATGGTTGTTGTTCAATAATAAAATTAATCCTCAAAAATACAACTTGCCTAATAATTCTGCACTCCCTGTATATATATATATATATATATATATATATATATATATATATATTATATTATATATTAACAGACAAAAATTTAACACAAAAAACAATTTAAGTGCAGCTGCATCTTTCATAGTACTGCTCTCCAAACATGAGGTACATACATAGGGGGGGAGGGAGACATAGAAAGAGATATTAATATAGAGCACCAATTCATGTACCAGACGATGGAGCATTGCGTTGATGATAAATAGCCTCCAAAATGGATTGTTGCATATGCTGCATCGCCTGGCGCTGCTCAAGGTTCACTCAGGCTAATGCACTGTCTATGTGGCTATGTAATTAATTTTTCATATTTTCAAAAGCTTGTGTCAACCTCTTTGTCACTGTCAAATTTTCTAAAAGTAACTCCTCCCTCCTGCTATATAGATGTTGTGGTGCCTGTTCTGGTGGCTGGTTTGGTGGTTGCTGTTGAGGCGGTATCCTCTGAGGTGTCGGCTCCTGCTGCGCCTCCAAACTGGGGGCATATTCTGTGCCAGATGGTTGTACCACGCCCCCTGTCGATGTGAGAAGGTTGTAGGAGACAGATTATCTCCATTATCACTTTTGTCAAATGATATGACTGGGGAATGAAGTTGGCTGTCATGAACTCCCCTTGCAGACATGCCTCGTTGTTCTGAAGTAGATGAGACAGGAAATGTTAGTATTTTGTTGCGTGCAAAAAAAGGATTTGTGGACACGTTGTACTGACAGAGAAAGAGAAAAATGTTTATTTCCTATCAAACTAAACACAGTTACATCCTATCTATAAAATTTTATACATTAGCCTAAATAATTTTTGAATATCCAGTATGGCCATATTTTTGGTTTGTCTGTCTATTCAAATTCTACTCTATCCCTCCTGGAAGCAGGTACCTAAAAAATGTATAACATGATTGTAAATCATTTTCAAAAATAATTTATATTAGATTTAAAAAAAAAAAATTAAAATATTGTGTAATAAATTAATTGTAGGTGATGTTGTTTTCTATAGTAAAGCCTATCACCTAGATTTAGAGTTCTGCGGCCAAAGGGGTGCGTTAGCTACGCGTGCTTTTTTCCCCCCGCACCTTTTAAATACCGCTGGTATTTAGAGTTCACAGAATGGCTGGGTTTTCAGTGCGTTAGGCTCCAAAAAGGGAGCGTAGAGCATAATTTAACGCCACTGCAACTCTAGATACTAGCGGTGCTTACGGACGCGGCCAGCTTCAAAAACGTGCTCATGCACGATTCCCCCATAGGAAACAATGGGGCTGTTTGAGCTGAAAAAAAACCTAACACCTGCAAAAAAGGCACGTTCAGCTCCTAACGCAGCCCCATTGTTTGCTATGGGGAAACAATTCCTACGTCTGCACCTAACACTCTAACATGTACCCCGAGTCTAAACACCCCTAACCTTACACTTATTAACCCCTATTCTGCCGCCCCGCTATCGCTGACACCTGCATATTTTTTTTAACCCCTAATCTGCCGCTCTGTAAACCGCCGCTACTTACATTATCCCTATGTACCCCTAATCTGCTACCCCTAACACCGCCGACCCCTATATTATATTTATTAACCCCTAATCTGCCCCCCACAATGTCGCCTCCACCTGCCTACACTTATTAACCCCTAATCTGCCGAGCGGACTGCACCGCTATTATAATAAAGTTATTAACCCCTAATCCGCCTCACTCCTGCCTCAATAACCCTATAATAAATAGTATTAACCCCTAATATGCCCTCCCTAACATCGCCGACACCTAACTTCAATTATTAACCCCTAATCTGCCGACCGAATCTCGCCGCTACTCTAATAAATGGATTAACCCCTAAAGCAAATTCTAACCCTAACACTAACACCCCCCTAAGTTAAATATAATTTAAATCTAACAAAATAAATTAACTCTTATTAAATAAATTATTCCTATTTAAAGCTAAATACTTACCTGTAAAATAAACCCTAATATAGCTACAATATAAATTATAATTATATTATAGCTATTTTAGGATTTATATTTATTTTACAGATAACTTTGTATTTATTTTAACCAGGTACAATAGCTATTAAATAGTTAAGAATTATTTAATAGCTAAAATAGTTAAAATAATTACAAAATTACCTGTAAAATAAATCCTAACCTAAGTTACAATTAAACCTAACACTACACTATCAATAAATTAATTAAATAAAATACCTACAATTACCAACAATTAAACTTAACACTACACTATCAATAAATAAATTAAATACAATTCCTACAAATAAATACAATGAAATAAACTAACTAAAGTACAAAAAATAAAAAAGAACTAAGTTACAAAAATAAAAAAATATTTACAAACATTAGAAAAATATTACAACAATTTTAAACTAATTACACCTACTCTAAGCCCCCTAATAAAATAACAAAGACCCCCAAAATAAAAAAATGCCCTACCCTATTCTAAATTAAAAAAGTTCAATGCTCTTTTACCTTACCAGCCCTGAACAGGGCCCTTTGTGGGGCATGCCCCAAAGAATTCAGCTCTTTTGCCTGTAAAAAAAAAAACATACAATACCCCCCCAACATTACAACCCACCACCCACATACCCCTAATCTAACCCAAACCCCCAAGCCCAAGCGGGGAGCTGAAGATGTCCATGATCCGGCTGAAGTCTTCATCCAAGCGGGAGCTGAAGAGGTCCATGATCCGGCTGAAGTCTTCTATCAACGGCATCTTCAATCTTCTTTCTTCCGGATCCATGTTCATCCCGCCGACGCGTCCCTCGAATTCCTATTGGCTGATAGGATTCTATCAGCCAATCGGAATTAAGGTAGGAAAATTCTGATTGGCTGATGGAATCAGCCAATCAGAATCAAGTTCAATCCAATTGGCTGATCCGATCAGCCAATCAGATTGAGCTTGCATTCTATTGGCTGATCGGAACAGCCAATAGAATGCAAGCTCAATCTGATTGGCTGATTCCATAAGCCAATCAGAATTTTCCTACCTTAATTCCGATTGGATGAAGACTTCAGCCGGATCATGGACATCTTCAGCCCCCAGCTTGGGCTTGGATCAACACTTCCGAGGCTTGGATCAAGACTTCCGAGGACGGATCGGTGAACCTGGCAGGGTGAAGATAAAGTAGGAAGATCTTCAGGGGCTTAGTGTTAGGTTTATTTAAGAGGGGTTTGGGTTAGATTAGGGGTATGTGGGTGGTGGGTTGTAATGTTGGGGGGGGGTATTGTATGTTTTTTTTTACAGGTAAAAGAGCTGAATTCTTTGGGGCATGCCCCACAAAGGGCCCTGTTCAGGGCTGGTAAGGTAAAAGAGCTTTGAACTTTTTTAATTTAGAATAGGGTAGGGCATTTTTTTATTTTGGGGGTCTTTGTTATTTTATTAGGGGGTTAGAGTAGGTGTAATTAGTTTAAAATTGTTGTAATATTTTTCTAATGTTTGTAAATATTTTTTTATTTTTTGTAACTTAGTTCTTTTTTATTTTTTGTACTTTAGTTAATTTATTTCATTGTATTTATTTGTAGGAATTGTATTTAATTTATTTATTGATAGTGTAGTGTTAGGTTTAATTGTAACTTAGGTTGGGATTTATTTTACAGGTAATTTTGTAATTATTTTAACTATTTTAGCTATTAAATAGTTCTTAACTATTTAATAGCTATTGTACCTGGTTAAAATAAATACAAAGTTACCTGTAAAATAAATATAAATCCTAAAATAGCTATAATATAATTATAATTTATATTGTAGCTATATTAGGGTTTATTTTACAGGTAAGTATTTAGCTTTAAATAGGAATAATTTATTTAATAAGAGTTTATTTATTTAGTTAGATTTAAATTATATTTAATTTAGGGGGGTGTTAGTGTTAGGGTTAGAATTAGCTTTAGGGGTTAATCCATTTATTACAGTAGCGGCGAGATTCGGTCGGCAGATTAGGGGTTAATAATTGAAGTTAGGTGTCGGCGATGTTAGGGAGGGCAGATTAGGGGTTAATTTCTATTTATTATAGGGTTATTGAGGCGGGAGTGAGGCGGATTAGGGGTTAATAACTTTATTATAGTAGCGGTGCGGTCCGCTCGGCAGATATGGGGTTAATAAGTGTAGGCAGGTGGAGGCGACGTTGAGGGGGCAGATTAGGGGTTAATAAATATAATATAGGGGTCGGTGGTGTTAGGGGCAGCAGATTAGGGGTACATAGCTATAATGTAGGTGGCGGTGGTGTACGGAGCGGCAGATTAGGGGTTAATAATAATATGCAGGGGTCAGCGATAGCGGGGGCGGCAGATTAGGGGTTAATAAATATAATATAGGGGTCAGCGGTGTTAGGGGCAGCAGATTAGGGATACATAGGGATAACGTAGTTGGCGGCAGTGTACGGAGCGGAAGATTAGGGGTTAAAAAATTTAAATATAGTGGCGGCGATATGGGGGGACCTCGGTTTAGGGGTACATAGGTAGTTTATGGGTGTTAGTGTACTTTAGAGCACAGTAGTTAAGAGCTTTATAAACCGGTGTTAGCCCAGAAAGCTGTTAACTACTGACTTTTTTCTGCGGCTGGAGTTTTGTCGTTAGATTTCTATTGCTCACTTCAGCCACGACTCTAAATACCGGCTTTAGAAAGATCCCATTGAAAAGATAGGATATGCAATTGACGTAAGGGGATCTGCGGTATGGAAAAGTCGCGGCTGCAAAGTGAGCGTTAGACCCTTTCCTAACTGACTCCAAATACCGGCGGTAGCCCAAAACCAGCGTTAGGAGCCTCTAACGCTGGTTTTGACGGCTACCGCCCAACTCTAAATCTAGGCCTATGTATACTAAAATGTACAGTCAATGATAGGGTGTCCTTTTTTTATATCTGCAGTTTGTCATAACTTACATGGAGGAGTAGTGGACAAATATCTACTTCCAGAGGATGCCACTGGTGGGATATGAGTTTCTGTTAAAGATAGAATAAAATCAGCCCGAAGCAAGGTATAAAAAATTATCCATAAGTTTCTGTGATAACATCAATATTTATTTATTTTATTTTTTTATTATTATTATTTTTTTTTTAAAGAGCTTTATTAAGAAATTTGCAGGTTAACATTGGTTATAATCATACATACAGTTCAGCACGAAGTTGTCTAGTTACTGCAAAAGTCTATGTATACAACATTTCAAAGCTCTCTGTTTTTTTTGGGTTAGATAATATTGTAAGTATTTCCATGTGACAAAGATTACGACTTCTCCGCCTACATGGATGGAGTGATAAACAATAAAAGCAATAATAACTTAGCAACGGTCTCTAAAAACCTTTATACTATTAACCTTTGAGGATAGAGATATAAGGTTGGCGGGTCAAATAGTGTGGGAAGGGGAAAAATAATTATTAGTAGAGAGAAGAAAAGAGGGTGAGGGAAGGGGGAAGAAGAAGAGAGGAAAAAAAAAAGGGGGAGGGAAGGAAAGGATCTGTTACTATATGGTGCCATTCCATACAGCCAGTATCATCTCATGTGTATCCAATTTATCTATTTTAAGGTAGTGGTATCTCTCCAATGCAAGGAGATCTGAAACCTCCCTCCTCCACTCTGCTACAGTTGGGACAACTTGGGATTTCCATTTTTTAGGAATGAGTTTTTTAGCTCCTGTAATCATAATCAACAGGAGTGTTAGTTTGGCCGGGTCTTTGACTATGGGCAGGGAGCAAAACAGAATGCTCTCAAATGAGCAGTTTAAGTGTATATTCAGTAAACCTGATGCTATTGTGAAAATATCAGCCCAGTAAGCATTAAGTTTAGGGCATGACCACCAAATATGGGAGAGGGAGCCTTCTCCACCACAGCCCCTCCAACAAGTACTGCTCAGAGTGGGAAACATCTTGTGCAGCCTAGCAGGTGTAAGATACCACCTACTAATAAGGTTGAAGTGTGTTTCCTGTATAGTCGAGGATACAGAAGATCTTTTTGCTAGTGCGAAAGCTTTCAGCCATGATTCCATGTCTATCTCTTGAGTTAGTTCTTTGTTCCAATTGGAGACATACAAGGGAAAGGACGTTTTGTCCTCAGAGGAAGTGATTTTATATAGGAGTGTTATAAGGTGCCTGGGTATTTTAGGTAGAACACATAGTTCCTCAAAGGGCGTGAGGGTTCGTCCCATCTCGGACTTGTTTTTATGGTGGGAGATGTAATGAAGTAGTTGATGGAAGTTGAGCCAAGGGGAGAAAATATCCCCATGGATCTCTGCAATTTGGGCCTGTGTTTTAAAATAATTGTTTTCTTTAAGGAACTGCATTGATCCCACCCTGAGGCAGTAGGGCTGAGTGATACGAAACCCTAATCTCCAGTATGGAAGCCCAGGGTTTTCGATTATTGGTGTTAGGGGTGAGTGTTTAGATGAGATATGTGTGCTGGTTGCCAGGATCTTATCCCATTCTGTTAGCGTCTCTGATGTTATAATATATTTATGCAATTGTTTCGGCCTAAGTGGGGGGGAGATCCATGCCAATGTACCCACGTTATTTAGTGAGAATATTTGTCTGTCTAAGTGCAGCCATGCTTTATCCGGGTTGTTGTGGGACCATTCTGTTATTCTCTGTAGGAGAATCGCTCTTCTATATGCAGCTAAATTTGGTAACCCAAGGCCCCCCCTATCCCTTGACAGGTACATAGTTTTTTTTGGAACCCTAGGTCTGACATTAGCCCATATATAATTATCTATTATGGATTGTAGTTGCTTAATATAACCCTCGTTTAGAGGAATAGGTTGTGCCTGCAAGAAGTAAAGAACTCTAGGGAGAATGTTCATTTTACATACCCCTATCCTCCCAAGACAGGAAATAGGTTTATTCTTCCATCTAGATAGATCCCTGACTATATCGTTTTTCAGGGGGATGAAATTGTGCTTAAAAAGATCATGTACACATTGTGTTAAGTGTATCCCCAGGTACTTCAGTTTTTGCTTCGCCAGCGGTATATGGTATTGGGTATGTAATGAGGTTAAGTGATGGGAGGGGGTATTTATGTTAAATAGTTCCGACTTATTTAAGTTAAGGCAGAAATTAGATACCTCTCCATAAGTGTCTAGTTCTTTCAATAATTCCGGGACCGAGGTTTCGGCTTTAGTTAATGTAAAAAGCGCATCATCTGCGTATAGTGCTTGTTTACACTCCATATCTCCCGCCCTTATACCTGTGATTTTATCGTTTGATCTAACTTTTTGTGCCAAGACTTCCATGGAGATGGCGAACAGTAAGGGTGAGAGTGGGCAACCCTGCCTAGTCCCATTATTAATATAGAGTGTGTCAGATAATGTCCCGTTAACTCGGACCCTCGCGTTCGGTGCAGAATATAATGCTGTTGTCATATTTAGGAAGGCTTGTGGGAGACCCATCGCCCTCATTGCCCTCTGCAAAAAAGACCATCCTACCCTATCAAAGGCCTTTTCCCCATCTGTTGCAAACAAGACCATAGGGGTGCCTGTCACCTTCGCATAGTTAATTAATTGAATCACTTTGGTTATATTGTCTCTCCCTTCTCTCCCGGGGATGAAGCCAACTTGGTCCCTGTCTATTAATTCTGGTAGAAGTTTATTCAATCTATTTGCTAATATCTTGGCCAAAATCTTCATGTCAGTGTTGATTAATGAAATGGGCCTAAAGTTACTTGGGTTCGTGGCCTGTCTGCCTGTTTTAGGTAGAACGGTTATGTGGGCTTCTAACAGATTCAGACTGAATGTGTAATCCCATAATCACTGCCTGATTAACGGAGCTTGCAGAAGTGGTTATACGCTACTAGCCTAGCGTCATACATGCACTGAATTTATGCAAATTAGCCATGAGCTTTTGAATAGAGCCACTGACTTGCTGGCTCTGTAATTGCACCCAAACAATTTGCAGAATGCGGATGTTGCTCAGCAATAACTGAACGCCTATTTTTCCTACGAATGGATTATTAATTTATATAGTAGGTGGAGTTTTAAGCACACATAGGCCTAGATTTGGAGTTTGGTTGTAGCCGTGAAAACCAGCGTTAGAGGCTCCTAACGCTGGTTTTAGGCTAACGCCGGTATTTGGAGTCATTCAAAAAAGGGTCTAACGCTCACTTTTCAGCCGCGACTTTTCCATACCGCAGATCCCCTTACGTCATTTGCGTATCCTATCTTTTCAATGGGATCTTTCTAACTCCAGTATTTAGAGTTGTGTCTGAAGTGAGCGTTAGAAATCTAACGACAAAACTCCAGCCGCAGAAAAAAGTCAGTAGTTAAGAGCTTTCTGGGCTAACGCCGGTTCATAAAGCTCTTAACTACTGTGCTCTAAAGTACACTAACACTCATAAACTACCTATGTACCCCTAAACCGAGGTCCCCCCACATCGCCGTCACTCGATTAAATTTTTTTAACCCCTAATCTGCCGACCGCCACCTACGTTATACTTATGTACCCCTAATCTGCTGTCCCTAACACCGCCGACCCCTATATTATATTTATTAACCCCTAACCTGCCCCCCACAACGTCGCAGCCAGCTACCTACAATAATTAACCCCTAATCTGCCGACCGCAAAGAGCCGCCACCTACATTATAGCTATGTACCCCTAATCTGCTGCCCCTAACACCGCCGACCCCTATATTATATTTATTAACCCCTAATCTGCCCCCCTCAACGTCGCCTCCACCTGCCTACACTTATTAACCCCTAATCTGCCGAGCGGACCGCACCGCTACTATAATAAAGTTATTAATCCCTAATCCGCCTCACTAACCCTATAATAAATAGTATTAACCCCTAATCTGCCCTCCCTAACATCGCCGACACCTAACTTCAAACATTAACCCCTAATCTGCCGACTGGAGCTCACCGATATTCTAATAAATGTATTAACCCCTAAAGCTAAGTCTAACCCTAACACTAACACCCCCCTAAATTAAATATAATTTTAATCTAACGAAATTAATTAACTCTTATTAAATAAATTATTCCTATTTAAAGCTAAATACTTACCTTTAAAATAAACCCTAATATAGCTACAATATAAATTATAATTATATTATAGCTATTTTAGGATTAATATTTATTTTACAGGTAACTTTGTATTTATTTTAACCAGGTACAATAGCTATTAAATAGTTAAGAACTATTTAATAGCTAAAATAGTTAAAATAATTACAAATTTACCTGTAAAATAAATCCCAACCTAAGTTACAATTAAACCTAACACTACACTATCAATAAATTAATTAAATAAAATACCTATAATTATCTACAATTAAACCTAACACTACACTATCAATAAATAAATTAAATACAATTCCTACAAATAAATACAATGAAATAAACTAACTAAAGTACAAAAAATAAAAAAGAACTAAGTTACAAAAAATAAAAAAATATTTACAAACATTAGAAATATATTACAACAATTTTAAACTAATTACACCTACTCTAAGCCCCCTAATAAAATAACAAAGCCCCCCAAAATAAAAAATGCCCTACCCTATTCTAAATTACTAAAGTTCAAAGCTCTTTTACCTTACCAGCCCTGAACAGGGCCCTTTGCGGGGCATGCCCCAAGAAGTTCAGCTCTTTTGCCTGTAAAAAAAAACATACAATACCCCCCCCAATATTACAACCCACCACCCACATACCCCTAATCTAACCCAAACCCCCCTTAAATAAACCTAACACTAAGCCCCTGAAGATCTCCCTACCTTGAGTCGCCTTCACCCAGCCGAGCCAAATTCTTCATCCAAGCGGAGCAAGAAGAGGTCCTCCATCCGGTAGAAGTCTTCATCCAAGCGGGGCAGAAGAGGTCTTCCATCCGATTGAAGTCTTCATCCAAGAGGCATCTTCTATCGTCATCCATCCGAGCGGAGCGGCAGCATCCTGAAGACCTCCGACGCGGAACATCCATCCTGGCCGACGACTGAAAGACGAATGACGGTTCCTTTAAATGACGTCATCCAAGATGGCGTCCCTCAAATTCCGATTGGCTGATAGGATTCTATCAGCCAATCGGAATTAAGGTAGGAATATTCTGATAGAATCAGCCAATCAGAATCAAGTTCAATCCGATTGGCTGATCCAATCAGCCAATCAGATTGAGCTCGTATTCTATTGGCTGTTCCGATCAGTTGGTTAAAATAATTACAAAGTTACCTGTAAAATAAATATTAATCCTAAAATAGCTATAATATAATTATAATTTATATTGTAGCTATATTAGGATTTATTTTACAGGTAAGTATTTAGCTTTAAATAGGAATAATTTATTTAATAAGAGTTAATTAATTTTGTTAGATTAAAATTATATTTAATTTAGGGGGGTGTTAGTGTTAGGGTTAGACTTAGCTTTAGGGGTTAATACATTTATTAGAATAGCGGTGAGCTCCAGTCGGCAGATTAGGGGTTAATAATTGAAGTTAGGTGTCGGCGATGTTAGGGAGGGCAGATTAGGGGTTAATACTATTTATTATAGGGTTAGTGAGGCGGATTAGGGGTTAATAACTTTATAATAATAGCGGTGCGGTCCGCTCTGCAGATTAGGGGTTAATAAGTGTAGGCAGGTGGAGGCGACGTTGTGGGGGGCAGATTAGGGGTTAATAAATATAATATAGGGGTCGGCGGTGTTAGGGGCAGCAGATTAGGGGTACATAGGGATAATGTAAGTAGCGGCGGTTTATGGAGCGGCAGATTAGGGGTTAAAAATAATATACAGGGGTCAGCGATAGCGGGGGCGGCAGAATAGGGGTTAATAAGTGTAAGGTTAGGGGTGTTTAGACTGGGGGTACATGTTAGAGTGTTAGGTGCAGACGTAGGAAGTGTTTCCCCGTAGGAAACAATGGGGCTGCGTTAGGAGCTGAACGCGGCTTTTTTGCAGGTGTTAGGTTTTTTTTCAGCTCAAACAGCCCCATTGTTTCCTAAGGGGGAATCGTGCACGAGCACGTTTTTGAGGCTGGCCGCGTCCGTAAGCAACTCTGGTATCGAGAGTTGAAGTTGCTTTAAATATGCTCTACGCTCCTTTTTTGGAGCCTAACACAGCCATTCTGTGGACTCTCAATACCAGAGTTATTTTAAAGGTGCGGCCAGAAAAAAGCCAGCGTTAGGTACGCGAGTCGTTACCGACAAAACTCTAAATCTAGCCGATAGTTTGTATACACTTGATCCCCTGCACATATTTAATAATGGTTATATAAAATAATACTATCCTAATGACTGTTTATATAGACATACTCTATTCCCTACATATACCGTTGCATGTATGGAACACACAATGCTAACCTGACAATGTACAATACTACTATATTTACAAGCGCAACTTATGAGTTATATGAGTGATGGTTCATTTCTAATCCAATTATATACCATCCCACATATACTAATTTATATACATGAGGCTCCAGCACCTGCATTCACTGTCTATATGTTATGATATAGAATCCTGTGATATAATACTTAATCAAGTGTAGGATCATTTGTGATATGATTATAAGCATTAGATAGGGCCTGATACACTAGAATGATGTTTTGTTATATTATTGAATGATATTTGTAAATATTAAACTACACACTGTTTATTTCTGTATAGCTATCACATCTCTGATGGGGAAACATTTTATTTATGTTGTGTTTTGGGAGCTTATTTTGAGGAGCTTATGGTGTTTAAAAGTCACAATTTTCATTTGCACTGTGTTTGGTCTGAGGAAGGGGTCTGTGAACCCCGAAACGTTACCACATAATAAATAACTAATATTTTATCTAAATCCAGTGAGTGCAGTCCTTGATTGAAGAAATATATATAGAAAAAAAAATATTTATCTATCTATCTATCTATCTATCTATCTATATATATATATATATATATATATATATATATATATATATATATATATATATATATACTGTATATATATATATATTTATTTATATATATACAGTATATACCCACAGGTTATAATATTTTCTATGCATGTGATTTATGTATGTGACAAATAAATATGTTTTATTAACAATTTAGAACAGTGTGTGCTAATATGTTAAAAATTGAAATGGACACTCAAGTCAAAATAAAGTTTTATGATTCAAAAAAGATCAGGTACTTTTAACTTTAAGACACCTATGGCTAGATTTAGAGTTTTGTCGGTAAGGACCCGCGTAGCTAACGCCGGCTTTTTTCTGGCCACACCATAAAAATAACTCTGGTATTGAGAGTCCACATAAAGGCTGCGTTAGGCTCCAAAAAAGGAGCGTAGAGCATATTTAACGCAGCTTCAACTCTCGATACCAGAGTTGCTTACGCAAGCGGCCAGCCTCAAAAACGTGCTCGTGCACGATTCCCCCATAGGAAACAATGGGGCTGTTTGAGCTGAAAAAAAACCTAACACCTGCAAAAAAGCCGCGTTCAGCTCCTAACGCAGCCCCATTGTTTGCTATGCGTAAACACTTCCTACGTCTGCACCTAACACTCTAATATGTACCCCGAGTCTAAACACCCCTAACCTTACACTTATTAACCCCTATTCTGCCGCCCCCACTATCGCTGACCCCTGCATATTATTATTAACCCCTAATTTACTACCGCTCCGGACACCGTCGCTACTTACATTATCCCTATGTACCCCTAATCTACTGCCCTAACATCGCCGACCCCTATATTATATTTATTAACCCCTAATCTGCCCCCCACAACGTCGCCTCCACCTGCCTACACTTATTAACCCCTAATCTGCCGAGCGGACCTGAGCGCTACTATAATAAAGTTATTAACCCCTAATCCGCCTCACTAACCCTATAATAAATAGTATTAACCCCTAATCTGCCCTCCCTAACATCGCCGACACCTAACTTCAATTATTAACCCCTAATCTGCCGACTGGAGCTCACCGCTATTCTAATAAATGTATTAACCCCTAAAGCTATGTCTAACCCTAACACTAACACCCCCCTAAGTTAAATATAATTTACATCTAACGAAATTAATTAACTCTTATTAAATAAATTATTCCTATTTAAAGCTAAATACCTGTAAAATAAATCCTAATATAGCTACAATATAAATTATAATTACATTGTAGCTATTTTAGGATTAATATTTATTTTACAGGCAACTTTGTAATTATTTTAACCAGGTACAATAGCTATTAAATAGTTAAGAACTATTTAATAGTTACCTAGTTAAAATAATTACAAAATTACCTGTCAAATAAATCCTAACCTAAGTTACAATTAAACCTAACACTATACTATCATTAAATTAATTAAATAAAATACCTACAATTACCTACAATTAAACCTAACACTACACTATCAATACATTAATTAAATACAATATCTACAAATAACTACAATGAAATAAACTAACTAAAGTACAAAAAATAAAAAAGAACTAAGTTACAAAAAATGAAAAAATATCTACAAACATAAGAAAAATATTACAACAATTTTAAACTAATTACACGTACTCTAAGCCCCCTAATAAAACAACAAAGCCTCCCAAAATAAAAAAATGCCCTACCCTATTCTAAATTACTAAAGTTAAAAGCTCTTTTACATTACCAGCCCTGAACAGGGCCCTTTGCGGGCATGCCCCAAGAAGTTCAGCTCTTTTGCCTGTAAAAAAAACATACAATACCCCCCCCAACATTACAACCCACCACCCACATACCCCTAATCTAACCCAAACCCCCCTTAAATAAACCTAACACTAAGCCCCTGAAGATCTTCCTACCTTGTCTTCACCATACCAGGTTCACCGATCGGTCCTGAAGAGCTCCTCCGATGTCCTGATCCAAGCCCAAGCGGGGGGCTGAAGATGTCCATGATCCGGTAGAAGTCTTCATCCAAGCGGGGCAGAAGAGGTCTTCCATCCGATTGAAGTCTTCATCCAGGTGGCATCTTCTATCGACATCCATCTGGAATGGAGCGGCAGCATCCTGAAGACCTCCGACGCGGAACATCCATCCTGGCTGATGACTGAACGACGAATGACGGTTCCTTTAAATAACGTCATCCAAGATGGCGTCCCTCGAATTCCGATTGGCTGATAGGATTCTATCAGCAAATCGGAATTAAGGTAGGAATATTCTGATTGGCTGATGGAATCAGCCAATCAGAATCAAGTTCAATCTGATTGGCTGATCCAATCAGCCAATCAGATTGAGCTTGCATTCTATTGGCTGTTCCGATCAGCCAATAGAATGCGAGCTAAATCTGATTGGCTGATTCCATCAGCCAATCAGAATATTCCTACCTTAATTCCGATTGGCTGATAGAATCCTATCAGCCAATCGGAATTCGAGGGACGCCATCTTGGATGATGTCATTTAAAGGAACCGTCATTCGTCGTTCAGTCGTCGGCCAGGATGGATGTTCCGCGTCGGAGGTCTTCAGGATGCTGCCGCTGCGTTCCAGATGGATGTCGATAGAAGATGCCGCCTGGATGAAGACTTCAATCGGATGGAAGACCTCTTCTGCCCCGCTTGGATGAAGACTTCTACCGGATCATGGACATCTTCAGCCCCCCGCTTGGGCTTGGATCAGGACATCGGAGGAACTCTTCAGGACCGATCGGTGAACCTGGTATGGTGAAGACAAGGTAGGAAGATCTTCAGGGGCTTAGTGTTAGGTTTATTTAAGGGGGGTTTGGGTTAGATTAGGGGTATGTGGGTGGTGGGTTGTAATGTTGGGGGGAAGTATTGTATGTTTTTTTTTACAGGCAAAAGAGCTGAACTTCTTGGGGCATGCCCCGCAAAGGGCCCTGTTCCGGGCTGGTAAGGTAAAAGAGCTTTTAACTTTAGTAATTTAGAATAGGGTAGGGCATTTTTTTATTTTGGGGGGCTTTGTTGTTTTATTAGGGGGCTTAGAGTAGGTGTAATTAGTTTAAAATTGTTGTAATATTGTTCTTATGTTTGTAGATATTTTTTTATTTTTTGTAACTTAGTTCTTTTTTATTTTTTGTACTTTAGTTAGTTTATTTCATTGTAGTTATTTGTAGGTTTTGTATTTAATTAATGTATTGATAGTGTAGTGTTAGGTTTAATTGTAGGTAATTGTAGGTATTGTATTTAATTAATTTATTGATAGTGTAGTGTTAGGTTTAATTGTAGGTAATTGTAGGTATTTTATTTAATTAATTTAATGATAGTATAGTGTTAGGTTTAATTGTAACTTAGGTTAGGATTTATTTTACAGGTAATTTTGTAATTATTTTAACTAGGTAACTATTAAATAGTTCTTAACTATTTAATAGCTATTGTACCTGGTTAAAATAATTACAAAGTTGCCTGTAAAATAAATATTAATCCTAAAATAGCTACAATATAATTATAATTTATATTGTAGCTATATTAGGATTTATTTTACAGGTAAGTATTTAGCTTTAAATAGGAATAATTTATTTAATAAGAGTTAATTAATTTCGTTAGATGTAAATTATATTTAACTTAGGGGGGTGTTAGTGTTAGGGTTAGACTTAGCTTTAGGGGTTAATACATTTCTTAGAATAGCAGTGAGCTCCGGTCGGCAGATTAGGGGTTAATAATTGAAGTTAGGTGTCGGCGATGTTAGAGAGGGCAGATTAGGGGTTAATACTATTTATTATAGGGTTAGTGAGGCGGATTAGGGGTTAATAACTTTATTATAGTAGCGCTCAGGTCCGCTCGGCAGATTAGGGGTTAATAAGTGTAGGCAGGTGGAGGCGACGTTGTGGGGGGCAGATTAGGGGTTAATAAATATAATATAGGGGTCGGCGGTGTTAGGGGCAGCAGATTAGGGGTACATAAGGATAACGTAGGTGGCGGCGCTTTGCGGTCGGCAGATTACGGGTTAATAAGTGTAGGTAGGTGGCGGCGATGTTGTGGGGGGCAGGTTAGGGGTTACTAAATATAATATAGTGGTCGGCGGTGTTAGGGGCAGCAGATTAGGGGTACATAAGGATAACATAGTTGGCGGTCGGCAGATTAGGGGTTAAAAAATTTAATTGAGTGTCGGCGATGTGGGGGGACCTCGGTTTAGGGGTACATAGGTAGTTTATGGGTGTTAGTGTACTTTAGAGTACAGTAGTTAAGAGCTTTATGAACCGGCGTTAGCCCAGAAAGCTCTTAACTACTGACTTTTTTCCTGCGGCTGGAGTTTTGTCGTTAGAGTTCTAACACTCACTTCAGCCATGACTCTAAATACCGGAGTTAGAAAAATCCCATTGAAAAGATAGGATACGCAATTTACGTAAGGGGATCTGCGGTATGGAAAAGTTGCGGCTGAAAAGTGAGCGTTAGACCCTTTTTTGAGTGACTCCAAATTCCAGAGTTAGCCTAAAACCAGCGTTAGGAGCCTCTAACGCTGGTTTTCACAGCTATCGCCAAACTCCAAATCTAGGCCTTAATTTTATAATTTACTTCCATTATCTAAATTTGCGCAGTCTTTTTATATACAAAATTTAAGGGAACAAGATCATACTGAGCATGTGGAATATGTTGGCGCTTAATAAATAAAGTATAATAATAATAAAATAATAATAATGTGCAGAAGCTTACAGGGTATACATAAGTGTACTAGTCTGTGATTGGAAGATATTTGTCACATAATACAAGGGACGATAAAAAAAAAAAATGTTTAAAAAAAAATAAATGTTTATTATAAATTTAAAATAAGTGCTATAATTACATTGTCTTTTTATTATGCACTTGTTAATTATGTGATTATGCTGCATTGAGTGTTCCTTTAATAATCCTATATTATAAAAGGCTGGGTATGTTTGGCCGATGCAGTCATGTGCAGTAAAGACTGCAGCGTGAAAAAAACATACCTGGCCTTAAAATGAAGGTAAACTTTGATGAATGAAAGCCCGTTTTTTAAAAATACTATTAAAAACAGGGGCACTTTCATTCATCAAAGTTTACAAAGCAGCTGTTTTGTTAAAAAAATTACCTTTTTTTCTTTTCACTGCGACAGGAGCTACCCCCATTTAGAGATCCTCTATTCACATGTCAGCAATGACTATTCCGGCTTCCTCCAATCACAGCTTTCCCCCCAAGGTAGTCATTGCCTGAGGCCATGCTGTGATTGGAGGAAGCCGGATTAGTCATTGCTGATGTGTGAATAGAGGATCTCTAGGTGGGGGAAGCTGCTGTAGCAGTGAAAAGAAAAAAAGGTAATTTTTTTAACAAAACGGCTGCCTTGTAAACTTTGATGAATGAAAGGGCCCCTGTTATTAATAGTATTTTAAAAAAACGGGCTTTCATTCACCAAAGTTTACCTTCACTTTAAAATCTTAACAACTAACGCTGAATGCGCAGTAAAGGGTAGAGGAGACTGCACGAGACAAGCATTAGGACTGCACTGCTTGTTAAACCCTTAAAGGGATAGTAAACCAAAACATTTTCTTTCACGATTCAAATAGAGCTGCCATTTTAAGCAAATTTCTAATTTACTCCGATTATCAAAATTTTTTCGTTCTCATGATATCTTTATTTGAAAAAGCAGGAATGTCAGGTTAGGAGCAGGCACATTTTTGGGTCAGCAGCTGGGTAGAGCTTGATGATTGGTTTGCTACATTTAACCAAGAATCAGCAAGCGCTACCCAGGTGCTGAACCAAAAATGGGCCAGCTCTTAAGCTTGTCTTACACTCCTGCTTTTCAAATAAAGATGCCATGAGAATGAATAAAAATTGATAATTGGAGTACATTTGAAAGTAGCTTAAAATTGCATGCCTATCTGAATCATTAAAGAAAAAAATTGGGTTTAGTAATATATCCTTTTAAGGACGCTGTATGACTCTATTGTCCTGGGCCTCTCTCTGCCGCTATCTATATAAAAGTAGCAAGATAGCACTATCTATGCATAGTGTGTAACCCTCATCAGGGGAAGCTAGTTCATGTGAGCCATATAGATAACATTGTGCTGACGACCGTGGATTCACAGCACTAATTGGCTTAAAGGGACACTGAACCCAATTTTTTTCTTTCATGATTCAGATAGAGCATGCAATTTTTTAGCAACTTTCTAATTTACTCCTATTATCAATTTTTCTTTGTTCTCTTGCTATGTTTATTTGAAAAAGAAGGCATCTAAGCTATTTGTTTGATTCAGGATCCAGGAAACACTTATTCATTGGTGGATGAATTTATCCACCAATCAGCAAGAACAACCCAGGTTGTTCATCAAAAATGGACCGGCATCTAAACTTACATTCTTGCATTTCAAATAAAGATACCAAAAGAATGAAGAACTTTTGATAATAGGAGTAAATTAGAAAGTTGCATAAAATTGCATGCTCTATCTGAATCACGAAAGAAAAAAATTTGGGTTCAGTGTCCCTTTAAATGCAAGTCAATAGATAAAGTTATGTGATCAGGGGGCAGTCAGAACAGAAGATGCTTAAAAACAAGGTAATCATATAGTTAAAAAAGTGTATTAATAATATAACCATGTTTTCTGTGATAAACTAGGGAATGGATAATAAAGAGATTATCTATATTTTACAAGAATTATAAAACATTTTGGGTTGACTGTCCCTTTAAGGATGAGTGTGTGCTCGCGATAAAAGTGCAAAAGTGCACAATGCCTCCTAAGAGGTTTACTTTATTTCTTTCCTTACACATTTTGGCCTGTGTACACACAGGCTTTAACACAAGTTACTTTTTTCTATAAAAGAAAATCATTTTTGAAACTTACCGGTGCCTGACACAGACGGCTGTCCTGTCCACTGCTCCAACTGCATACTCAGCATCCCTCACTGTGTTCCATGATGCTGTCTTAGCAGATGACAACACATCAGAAGCAAATAAGATGTGCTTGACTTTTATCACAGCAGCCACAAGTGTCACATTTTCTTCATGTGTGAAGATTGGCCCTCTATGCTGTGGTGTTGCTGGCTGCTGTTCCTCCTCAGCACTCTCCTCAGAGGATGTATGTGGCCTCCTCCTTATGGACTACCTTTGCACTGGTGCACTTTTTTCCACCATGCCTCTCCCTACCTCCCCTCTCCCTAGTACCTCTAAGGTCCCTCTCCCAACCTACACTCTCCCTGTCCCTAGTACCTCCAAGGTCCTTCTCTATACCTAAATGGTGCCTAATCCTACCTCTGCGCTCCCTCTCCCTATTGCTTAATTTCTCCCTAACTCCACAGTCCCTACGTCCACTCTCTCTACCTCCAATATCCCTACCTCCACTCTCCCTAACTCTACAGTCCTTATCACCTCCATGAACCCTCCTTCCCACATCCACAATTTCTCTACACTACATCATCTTTCTCTTCACTACAACCTGCTCTTCTACTCACAAAACTAACGCCTAGATTTAGAGTTCTGCATTAGCCGTCAAAACCAGCGTTAGGGGGTCCTAACGCTGGTTTTGTCCTGCCGCTGGTATTTAGAGTCTTGTAGGTAAGGGTCTAACACTCACTTTCCAGCCGCGACTTTTCCATACCGCAGATCCCCCTACGCCATTTGTGTATCCTATCTTTTCAATGGGATCTTTCTAACGCAGGTATTTAGAGTCTTGGCTAAAGTGGGCGTTAGAAATCTAACGACAAGACTCCAGCCGCAGAGAAAAGCCAGGAGTTAAGAGCTTTCTGGGCTAACGCCGGTTCATAAAGCTCTTAACTACTGTGCTCTAAAGTACACTAACACCCATAAACTACCTATGTACCCCTAAACCGAGGTCCCCCCACATCGCCGCCACTATATTACATTTTTTTAACCCCTAATCTGCCGACCGCACATCGCCGCAACCTACATTATCCCTATGTACCCCTAATCTTCTGCCCCTAACACCGCCGACACCTACATAATATTTATTAACCCCTAATATGCCCCCCCCCAACGTCGCCGCTACCTACCTACAATTATTAACCCCTAATCTGCCGATCGGACCTCACCGCTACTCTAATAAATGTATTAACCCCTAAAGCTAAGTCTAACCCTAACACTAACACCCCCTAAGTTAAATATAATTTTTATCTAACGAAATAAAATAATTCTTATTAAATAAATTATTCCTATTTAAAGCTAAATACTTACCTGTAAAATAAACCCTAATATAGCTATAATATAAATAATAATTATATTGTAGCTATTTTAGGATTTATATTTATTTTACAGGCAACTTTGTATTTATTTTAACCAGGTACAATAGCTATTAAAATAGTTAATAACTATTTAATAGCTACCTAGCTAAAAGAAATACAAAATTACCTGTAAAATAAATCCTAACCTAAGTTACAATTAAACCTAACACTACACTATCAATAAATTAATTAAATAAACTACCTACAATTATCTACAATTAAATCAACTAAACTACAAAAAAAACCAAACACTAAATTACAAAAAACAAACCAACACTAAATTAAAAAAAATAAAAAAAGATTACAAGAATTTTAAACTAATTACACCTACTCTAAACCCCCTAAAAAAATAACAAAGCCCCCCAAAATAAAAAAATGCCCTACCCTATTCTCAAATAAATATTTTACAGCTCTTTTACCTTACCAGCCCTTAAAAGGGCCTTTTGCGGGGCATGCCCCAAAGAATTCTGTTCTTTTGCCTGTAAAAAAAAACATAAAATACCGTCCCAACATTACAACCCACCACCCACATACCCCTAATCTAACCCAAACCCCCCTTAAAGAAACCTAACACTAAGCCCCTGAAGATCTCCCTACCTTGTCTTCACCACGCCGGGTATCACCGATCCGTCTAGAAGAGGGTCCGAAGTCTTCATCCAATCCGGGCGATTTGTCTTCATCCAAGCCCAAGCGGGGGCTGAAGAGGTCCATCATCCGGCTGAAGTCTTCATCCAAGCGGGGGCTGAAGAGGTCCATCATCCGGCTGAAGTCTTCTATCAAGCGGCATCTTCAATCTTCTTTCTTCCGGATCCATCTTCATCCCGCCGACGCGGAACATCCTTCTTCCCCGACGGACTAACGACGAATGAAGGTTCCTTTAAGGGTCGTCATCCAAGATGGCGTCCCTTCAATTCCGATTGGCTGATAGGATTCTATCAGCCAATCGGAATTAAGGTAGGAATAATCTGATCGGAACAGCCAATAGAATGCGAGCTCAATCTGATTGGCTGATTGGATCAGCCAATCGGATTGAACTTCAGTCTGATTGGCTGATTCCATCAGCCAATCAGATTATTCATACCTTAATTCCGATTGGCTGATAGAATCCTATCAGCCAATCGGAATTGAAGGGACGCAATCTTGGATGACATCCCTTAAAGGAACCTTCATTTGTCGTTAGTCCGTCGGGGAAGAAGGATGTTCCGCGTCGGCGGCATGAAGATGGATCCGGAAGAAAGAAGATTGAAGATGCCGCTTGATAGAAGACTTCAGCCGGATGATGGACCTCTTCAGCCCCCGCTTGGATGAAGACTTCAGCCGGATGATGGACCTCTTCAGCCCCCGCTTGGGCTTGGATGAAGACATCGCCTGGATTGGATGAAGACTTTGGACCCTCTTCTGGATGGATCGGTGATACCCGGCGTGGTGAAGACAAGGTAGGGAGATCTTCAGGGGCTTAGTGTTAGGTTTATTTAAGGGGGGTTTGGGTTAGATTAGGGGTATGTGGGTGGTGGGTTGTAATGTTGGGGGGGTATTGTATGTTTTTTTTTACAGGCAAAAGAGCAGAATTCTTTGGGGCATGCCCCGCAAAAGGCCCTTTTAAGAGCTGGTAAGGTAAAAGAGCTGTAAAATATTTATTTTAGAATAGGGTAGGGCATTTTTTATTTTGGGGGGCTTTGTTATTTTTTTAGGGGGCTTAGAGTAGGTGTAATTAGTTTAAAATTCTTGTAATCTTTTTTATTTATTGTAATTTAGTGTTTGTTTTTTTTGTATTTTAGTGTTTGTTTGTTTTTGTAGTTTAGTAGATTTAATTGTAGATAATTGTAGGTAGTTTATTTAATTAATTTATTGATAGTGTAGTGTTACGTTTAATTGTAACTTAGGCTTTGGATTTATTTTACAGGTAATTTTGTAATTATTTTAACTAGGTAGCTATTAAATAGTTCTTAACTATGTAATAGCTATTGTACCTGCTAAAAAAAATACAAAGTTGCCTGTAAAATAAATATAAATCCTAAAATAGCTACAATATAATTATTATTTATATTGTAGCTATATTAGGGTTTATTTTACAGGTAAGTATTTAGCTTTAAATAGGAATAATTTATTTAATAAGAATTATTTTATTTCGTTAGATAAAAATTATATTTAACTTAGGGGGGTGTTAGTGTTAGGGTTAGACTTAGCTTTAGGGGTTAATACATTTATTAGAGTAGCGGTGAGGTCTGGTCGGCAGATTAGGGGTTAATAATTGTAGGTAGCGGCGACGTTGGGGGCGGCAGATTAGGGGTTAATAAATATAATATAGGGGTCGGCGGAGGTTAGGGGCAGCAGATTAGGGGTTCATAGGGATAACGTAGGTTGCGGCGGTGTACGGAGCGGCAGATTAGGGGTTAATTGTATAATGCAGGTGTCAGCGATAGCGGGGTCGGCAGATTAGGGGTTAATAAGTGTAAGGTTAGGGGTGTTTAGACTCGGGGTACAGGTGCAGACTTAGAAAGTGTTTCCCCATATGAAACAATGGGGCTGCGTTAGGAGCTGAACGCTGCTTTTTTGCAGGTGTTAGGTTTTTTTTCAGCTCAAACTGCCCCATTGTTTCCTATGGGGAAATCGTGCATGAGCATGTTTTTGAAGCTGGCCGCGTCCGTAAGCAACGCTGGTATTGAGAGTTGCAGTGGCGGTAAATTATGCTCTATGCTCCCTTTTTGGAGCCTAACGCAGTCCTTCTGTGAACTCTAAATACCAGCGTTGTTTAAAAGGTGCGGGGGGGAAAAAGCATGCGTAGCTAACGCACCCCTTTGGCCGCAGAACTCTAAATCTAGACGTAAGATATTAGTTACATGGGTGTGGCTATAGTGTGCAGGAGTGATGCAAGCATAATTGTCATGCTGCCTGATTGTCTGCACAGTCTGAATAATAAAGTTAATAAGTGATTAAATGAAATTTTAAATTATTTATTATTATAGTCATTTTAACAGTGTAATAAATGTATTAATAATGGTTGTCATTTTTTTTGGTTGTGTAATAATTACGTGTAGTAAATCTGGCTGTTGAGAAGAAATTGCAGGGCATCATGGCATTACAATAACGATAAATTCATAATTCACTAACGTATGGAATCGATTAGAAAAAACAATTGTATCTGAAAATATAGAACCAAATAAGTTCCGAAATAAAGTTTTATCGGAATATAACTAATATCTCAGAAACAATGAATCAATACAAAATAACGAATCATTCGATTACGTTTGCAAATGAATCCGAATATCACACTTTGGCGCGTCATGAATGTAACCGAAACGAACAACCGACAAAACGGAAAAAACCTGAAACAAAACAAAATTTTTGATTGTTCACATGTCTACTCTAAATACAAATATTCACATATAAATACAAAATACACACATATATATATATATATATATATATATATATATACTGTATATATATATATATATATATATATATTTATACTGTATATAAGTCTAATTATGAGTGTTTTGTGACACTTTTTAGTTTTGCGAAACAGTTATCCAGAGCTCTGAGGTTGTGGTAATCATTCTAGCGTGAATCGTGATTGCGCTCACACGTTTGTATTTACTTTCAACTTGTAATATGAGTGGAATTTAACTTGCACGTGAATGAAGAAAAAACCCAATATCACTTGCACGTAAACTATAGCGCTCCACTCATAATCTGGCCCTAAATGGGGCCCTTAATGGGTTTAAAACAAATTTGTATGCTGATCTTTTGCTATGCAATAATTTATTTGTGATGGAAATACCAGGAAAATATTTTAATGTCTATTTTTAAGCCAATTTACCAGATGATGTTGTGTGAATGTTTAAAGCACGCAATACCTGAACATTATTGAATTTCAAACACATAATGCTACATTTGTTTTATACCTTTTGTTTTATTATTTTAATTGTAAAGTCAAGCTTTCAGCTAAGGCAAATTGAATCACTAGTGCATAACATTAGATGAGTCAAACTAATGACTTTGTACCTGAGAACTGAGATTTATATTTTTAAAGTGTATCTTATAGCAATATAATAGTAAAGTAATCTCACTAACCAAAAATGTAACAGGGGAAGCTGTGTGGTTATATTTTAAACAGCAGGAGATTTTACTTTGGTGCTGCTTCTAGATTGGCCCTAAAGAATTCAACTCAGTGTGATCCAAATATTATGTCTGAATATAATGAATTCAATGATAAATCAGCTTAAAGAAGAAAGCAACCTTCTAATGAGATTTAGAATGAGTTTTGTTATTTTTTTTAAAACATCAAATAGCAATAAAACTGGCATAAACTGTTACTGACTCTACTTCTAAAGTTATTTCAAAATAGTATGAAAACCTCATTAAAGGGGCATACATTCAAAATTTAACTTTTATGATTAAAACAGAGAATGCAATTTATAAGCAACTTCAATTTTCTTTTATAATCACACGAAGGAGTAGATCACAATCTTATGCTTGTTTTTGGCAGATAAATGTTTTTTTTCTCCAGGGACCATAGAAACATAGAATTTGACGGTAGATAAGAACCAAAAAGGCCCATCAAGGGCCCGTTCCGATATGCAGCGTTGCCCGCAAAAGCCGGCGGCGCCAAATATTGCGCTGGTTTGGTATCCTATATACGGCGTAACCTAGAAGTTACGCTCGTATATTTCACCCTTCGGCCGTAGTTTTTTTGCCCCTATAGTGATATACCAGACCCGCACAGTTTGGTATCCAATTTAAAGCGTAAGGAGTTACGTGGCGAAAATGGAATCTAACTCCATTTTCACCTCGCCACAAAATGCAGGCATAGTAAGCCTTACGCTGAGTATTGAGTAACTCCCTAAACTACCTGCAAAATAAAACACCTAACGCATGCGCAATGTCTATCTACCTGTCAACCGCAATCCCCCGCCGCAATCCTTAATAAAGTGTTTAACCCCTAAACCGCCGCTCCCGGACCCCGCCGCCACCTATATTATATGTATTACCCCCTAATGTGAGCCCCCTACCCCGCCGCCACCTACATTAACTATATTAACTCCTAATGTGAGCCCCCTACCCTCTGCCACCTACATTAACTATATTAACCCCTAATGTGAGCCCCCTACCCCGTCACCACCTACATTAACTATATAAACCCCTAATATGATCCCCCTACACCGCCGCCACCTATATTAAATTTATTACCCCCTAATCTAATCCCCCTACACCGCCGCCACCTATATTAAATATATTAACCACTAAACCTAAGTCTAACCCTAACACCCCCTAACTTAATTATTATAGAAATAAATCTAAATAATATTAATATTATTAACTAAATTATTCCTATTTAAAACTAAATACTTACCTATAAAATAAACCCTAAGATAGCTACAATATAATTAATAATTACATTGTAGCTATTTTAGGGTTTATATTTATTTTACAGGTAAATTTGTATTTATTTTAACTAGGTACAATAGCTATTAAATAGTTAATAACTATTTAATAGCTACCTAGTTAAAATAATTACAAAATTACCTGTAAAATAAATCCTAACCTAAGTTACCATTACACCTAACACTACCCTATCAATAAATTAATTAAATAAACTACAACTATCTCAATTAAAATACAATTAAATACACTAAACTATATTACAAAAAAAACAAACACTAAATTACAAAAAATAAAAAAAGATTACAAGAATTTTAAGCTAATTACACCTAATCTAAGCCCCTTAATAAAATAAAAAAGCCCCCCAAAATAATAAAATTTTCCTACCCTAAACTAAATTAAAAAAGTAATCAGCTCTATTACCAGCCCTTAAAAGGGCCTTTTGCGGGGCATTGCCCCAAAGTCATCAGGTCTTTTACCTGTAAAAAAAGAACAACCCCCCCCAATTACAACCCACCACCCACACACCCCTACTCTAAAACCTACCTGATCCCCCCTTAAAAAAACCTAAGTCTAACCCCCAAGTGGTCCTTACTTGTCCTGAAGACCGGGGGAGAAGGTCCTGTTCCAGGCGGAGAAGTCTTCTTCCAAGCGGCGACATCTTCTTCTTCCAGGAACCAGCCGGTGCGGAGAGAAGGAGTTGAAGACCGATGACCGCAGAGCTGAAGACCGTCCACTCTGGAACTGAAGACCGGCGATGCTGGAACTGAAGATCGGCAACGCTAGAACTGTAGACCGGAGCCATGGAGCGTTGAGGATCCTCTTCATACGATCTCCGCCATACACTGAATAGAAATTCAAGGTACAGCGATTAAAAATGGCGTCCCTTGAATTCCTGTTGGCTGGAAAGAAGACTTCTCCGCCTGGAACAGGACCTTCTCCGCCGGTCTTCAAGACAGGTAAGGACCACTTGGGGGTTAGACTTAGGTTTTTTTAAGGGGGGATCGGGTGGGTTTTAGAGTAGGGGTGTGTGGGTGGTGGGTTGTAATGGGGGGGGGTTGTTCTTTTTTTTACAGGTAAAAGAGCTGATTACTTTTGGGGCAATGCCCCACAAAAGGCCCTTTTAAGGGCTGGTAATAGAGCTGATTACTTTTTTAATTTAGTTTTATTATTTTATTAGGGGGCTTAGATTAGGTGTAATTAGATTAAAATTCTTGTAATCTTTTTTTATTTTTTGTAATTTAGTGTTTGTTTTTGTAATATAGATTAGTTTATTTAATTGTATTTTAGTTTAGATAATTGTAGTTTATTTAATTAATTTATTGATAGGGTAGTGTTAGGTGTAATGGTAACTTAGGTTAGGATTTATTTTACAGGTAATTTTGTACTTATTTTAACTAGGTAGCTATTAAATAGTTATGAACTATTTAATAGCTATTGTACCTAGTTAAAATAAATACAAAGTTACCTGTAAAATAAATATAAATCCTAAAATAGCTACAATGTAATTATTAATTATATTGTAGCTATCTTTATTTTATAGGTAAGTATTTAGTTTTAAATAGGAATAATTTAGTTAATAATATTAATATTATTTAGATTTATTTCTATAATAATTAAGTTAGGGGGTGTTAGGGTTAGACAGGTTTAGTGGACACAGTTTAGTGTAGTTTAGTATATTTAATATAGGTGGCGGCGGTGTAGGGGGATCATATTAGGGGTTAATATAGTTACAATAGGTGGCGGCGGGGTAGGGGGCTCACATTAGGGGTTAATATAATAAATGTAGGTGGTGGCGGGGTAGGGGGCTCACATTAGGGGGTAATATAATTAATGTAGGTGGCGGGGTAGGGAAATTATATTAGGGGGTAATAAATTTAATATAGCTGGCGGCTGTGTAGGGGGATCAGATTAGGGGGTAATACATTTAATATAGCTGGCGGCGGTGTAGGGGGGTCAGATTAGGGGGTGATACATTTAATGTAGCTGGCGGTGGGGTCCGGAAGCGGCGGTTTAGGGGTTAATATATTTATTATTAGGAGTGAGAAGGGGGATTGCGGATAGAGGGGTATACGTGTCGGGATGATGTTTGGGAGGCAGGTTAGACAGTTACGGGAGATTTTATACTTTAGTTCGTTTTTTTTAGGCGGCGACAGTTTCTAAAGTGCCGTAAGTCACTGGCGACTCCAGAAATTTGCACTTACGCTTATTTCTGTACATCGCTAGTTTGTCCGACTTACGGCACTTTAGCAACTGTCTGCGCCGTATATGTGATAGGTCGATGTGCGAGGTGAAACTACGGGCAGTGCAGGTTTCCACGCTTGCGCCGTATATCGGATCGCGCCCAAAGTCTGTCCATATTACATGTTACTTTTTTCTTAGGATAGCCTTATGCATGTTCCAAGCATTTTGTAATTCCTTTACAGTCATTGGGCTAGATTATGAGTGGAGCACAAAATATTGCTTACACAAGTGTGATATTTGCGCTCCACTCAGTAATATCAGCGCACGCAAATTGGTATTACAAGTTAGGTGCAATGCAAACAACCTTGTGTTCACATTGCGGGAAAGCTTTGTGCTCATGAAAGAGCGCTTCCATAAGCTCCAATTGGAACCTCATTCTCAAGCCATCAGACACAGCAGAGAACCTAGCACAGTGAAGGGGGTAAGTTGCGCAGAAATAGGCAGCAAAGTGTAAATATATATGTATATGAATATATACATATATATTTAAGCATATACATATATATTTACAGGGAACACACAGTCCCCATAGACCACTATGTAAAGGCACTTTTAAGTGTGTTTATTTTTCTAACACCCCACACCCGCACACTATAACCACAAAAAACTGCTTACAAAAAAAAAAAAAATAAGATACTACAATATTTTTTTCCACACTTTATTTTTGGGGCAATTTTGGGATATTGAAAAAATTAACCAGAGGTCTGATGCTTTGCTAAAGTCTAGATATGCAACATCTATGGCTCGTCTATTAATTTAGTTACATGGTAAAAGAAATCAATTAGATTAGTCTGACATGATCTTCCAGCAGTCTTCCCTTTAAAAGAGTTTCCATTAATTTCCCTGCATTTGATGTCATACTGACTGGCCAATAATTAGCAGAATCTTCCCTACTACCCTTTTTATGAAGAGGGATTACACTGGCAACTTTCCATTTTTTTTTAACAACTCCTGTAAACAGTGACTGATTAAATAAATCAGCGAATGGAGTAACTATCGCAGATTGAAGTTCTCTTAGAACCCTTGGATGAATATTATCTGGGCTTATTTAATTTTATTTTTAATAAAGCCCTTAAAACCTCTTCCTCTGTAAAAAGAATAGTACTGCTCACATTCAGCAAAATTACAAGTGTTGCGGTACGGCTATACCGATGAAAAATTGGCCATTGCGTGCGGAATATGCAGGTCTCCCGTATTACAAGTCATGGAGGTACAGCTATAACGCTAGCATTTTAGCCTTTACACAATTCTCCATTATGCACTCAGAAAAATGACTTTTGAGTGTGGAAATTTCATTATGCCGTATTACAGGTGGTGCGGTTAGCGCTATAGCTTATACCACTACGATCCATTCCGCGATCTGAGTAGTTATGGATTTTGCGAAAAACCAAAGGTTCACAAAACATAACAAAAATGTTACAAAGTACACTAACACCCATAAACTACAGTATTAACCCCTAAACCGCCATTTCCAGCATCACAAATACTGTTTAAAACCTATTAACCCCTAATCTGCTGCCCACCCATATAGCCAACACTAAATTAAAGTATTAACCCCTAATCTGCAGCCCACCCACATTGCCAACACTAAAATAAAGTATTAACCCCTAAACTGCCATCCCCTGCATCGCAAATACTATAATAAACCTATTAGCCCCTAAACCGCCACCCACATCGCTACTACTATAATAAACCTATTAACCCTTAAACCGCTGGTCCCCCACATCGCTACTACTATAATAAACCTAGTAACTGCTAAACCGCCAGTCCCCATATCGCTAATACTGAACTAAAACAATTTACCCCTAATCCGCTGGTCCTCCACATCACAACACACTAAATTAAAATATTAACCTCTAAACCTAACACCCTACTAACTTTAAATTAAACTTACAATATAACTACCTTCAAATAAATAAAAACTTACTTGTGAAATTAAAAACAACTATAAATTAACCGAACATTACTATTTTTAAAAAATAAAAGAAACTAAAAATAAAAAAACTAAATTACAATATTAAAAAAACCTAACACTATGAAAAAATTAAAAAAACCTAACATTACAAAAAAAACTAAAATTACGACAAAATTAAAAAAACCTAACATTACCAAAAAACCCCCCACTAAAATTACCAAAAATAAAAAAACACTAAGATTACAAAATATAATAAATGAAATTATCCAGGTTTTTTTAGACTTAGGTTTTTCATTTTGGGGGGTTGGTTGGGTGGGGAGGTTTACTAAGGGCTATTGGTAGTTTATTGTTAGCTTGGGGGGGGTTATTTTTGGGTGGCTTTTTTGTTTTTATAGGGGTATTAGATTAGGTTTAATTTTTATTATTTTGGATAATTTCGTTTATTATTTTTTGTAATCTTAGTATTTTTTATTTTTTGTAATTTTAGTGTTTTTTTTTAATATTAGGTTTTTTGATTTTTCGTAGTGTTAGGATTTTTTAATATTTTATTTATGTTTTTTATTTTTAGTTTATTTAATTTTTTAAAATAGTAATGTTAGGTTAATTTATAGTTTAATCGTAGTTTTTTTATTTCATAGGTAAGTTTTTATTTATTTTAAGGTAGTTATATTGTAAGTTTAATTTTAAAGCTATGGGATGTAATTTTTAGGGGTTAATAGGTTTATTATAGTTGTTGCAATGTGGGGGGCCAGTGGTTTAGGGGTTAATAGGTTTATTATAGTAGTTGCAAAGTTGGGGGCCAGTGATTTAGGGGTTAATAGGTTCATTAAGGTGTAAGCGATACGGGGGGCGGTAGTTTAGGGGTTAATAGTTTTATTTAGTGTTGGCGATGTTGGGGGCGGCGGTTTAGTTGTTAATAACTTTATTTAGGTGTTAGTGATGCAGGTGGGCAGCGGATTAGGGGTTAATATCTTTATTTAGTGTCAACAATGTCGGGGGGCGGCGGATTAGGGATATTTAGACTAGGATTTTATGTTAGGGTGTTAGGTTTTTAAATAACTTTCTTTTCCCCATAGATATCAATGGGGAATGAGTTATAGCAATTGCCATTCTGCAACCGCAGATGTTAGTTTTTTTTTCTCTACATTGATGTCTATGGAGAAAAATGTGCATGAGCACGTCAAGTCAGGCCTTTCTGTTTGTGCAGTAAGGAGCTTAAAACGCCCTATCGCACAACAAAATAAGTTTTTTTGTAAAACTTATAATGGCAGCGCTATGGAGAGTGCGATACTGCTTATTTATTTGTGTTATTTACACACTGGGTTTAGCACACAACTTGTAATATTGGTGAGTATAATTTAAAGTAACATTCCTTAATAGAATTTCACAATCTGTTGTAAAGACTGAACAAAAGTAATAATTTAGACAGTTTGCCATTTGTTTATCTCATTCCACTACTCTATCATCAGTCTTGAGTCTTACTATCCCTCCATTAGTTTCTCTCTTTTCACTGATATATCTAAAGAAGGTTTTGTACCCATTTATTACAGATTGTGCTATTTTCTCTTCTGCATCAACATTAGCCTTTCTGATTAACTGTTTTGTCATCTTTTGTTGAGTTCTCCATTTTCTTTTATCCTCTTCTGAGCCAATGAGTTTTATAGACTATATTTTTTGTTTTAACTGCATGTGCTACTTCCGTTCAAAACCATATTGGTTTTCTTTTTCTTTTGCTTTTACAAACAAGCCTAATACAGTGTTTAGTTGCATCTAGAATAGCATTTTTTAAATATTACCGCTGTCCTTGTACTCTTGTAATCTGTGCCATACCTTTAACAGATTCATTTAGGCATTTGCCCATGTAACAAAAATTTGTCTTACTATAGTCTAAAACTTTTGATTTAATATGGTTGCACAGTATCTTTACCTGAATATTAAAACATAAAGACTGATAGTCATTAGAGCCTAAGTTCTCACCCACAGACACTTCAGATATTTATACTAAATCTAATATAGTTAAATTTACATGTTGGTTCTTTTACTAGTTTTTTCAAGAGATTGACCTTATAAAGATTTGAGAATATACTTACTTCTAGTTGATTTATCAATGAGTACTTCCCAGTTCACATCTGGGGCGCCATCCGATATACGGCGTAGTTTTCGGCGCAAGCGAGGGAACCGGCGCCGCCCGTAATTTCACCTCCAAACTCAAGCTATCCAATATACTGCGCCGTCAGATGCTAAACTGGCATAAGTATGAAAAATCAACGATCAACTAAAATGTGCGCAAATACACATTTTAGTCGTCGCCAGTATTTTGTTCACGTAAAGTCTCAATAAAGAGTAGTTTGATGCAAATTAGGCTACGAATCGTAAAAAATAACGGCCAATTCTAAAAGATGCACCACGTAATTACGCGATTCAAAATCCATACATAAACCTATGCGCAGCCACCATTTTCTTTAGTGTGTTTGGTTGGTTCTTGGAGCTACAGCACACTACAGCGAGTAGAGAGATTAGTGGTAAGAGCAGTGAGAGAGGAGCATTTCATTCAGTTAATTAGGTCAGATTGCTGGATTGTTAAGCCTGTACATTTACTTACACTTTTTTTACATATTGCACACATTTTGCATACACACATATACAAAATACACAACACTTTTTTTTATAATGCCTCACACATTTTATTTATCTTTTACAGTGTGATAGGCTGAGTGTTGGTTGTGATTGTGTGTGATTGAAGTGGGAGTGAGTGTGAGTGTGTGAGTGTGTGTAGTTTGAGGATGACAGGGAGAGCTAGGGCGGGGGGGAGGAGGGAAGGGGAGTTGCAGGGAGAGGATTATGGACAGGAGGAGCAGCAGGGTCCCCATCAGGGAGTAAGTGGAGTGGGGAGAGGGAGAGCCAGAAGGGATGATGGGAGTGGGGCTGCCCCGAGACCAGGCACACTTAGAAGAGGGACAGAGGGTGCACATGGGGATAGAAGGGGGGAGGAGGGAGAGGATAGGGAGGAACCCACACCAGGGTCATCCCAGGGAGGGAGCAAGGCGGGCCAGGATGAGGAGCGCATGAGGTGCCCCAACTTCTCATTTGCCGAAAACCTTGCGCTAGTCCAGGCCGTCATGGAGAACCACACTGCCCTCTTTGGCCAAGAGAAGGGCAAAGGAGTTACCCGAAGGCGTAGAGATGCATGGCTGAAGGTCGAGGAGGCAGTCAACAGCGTGGCCCAGCAGAGGAGGAATGTGGATGGGCTCAAGAAAAGGTGGAATGACTGCAAGAGGCGGGTGAAGGAGAAAATGGGCCAAGAAGCCATATACCAGAGGGGAACAGGTGGTGGTCCTCCCCAGGAGGCGGAATATAATGAGTGGCAGGAGATCATTTGCAGGTCCATGAGCGTCACAGCAGTTCGTGGACTTCCAGGGGCTCGTGACTCAGGGGCTGCAACATCAGCCCAGCATGCTGGCGAGTAACATCCTACACACCAGTATTATATGTATTTGAGATATAACATCCTTTAATGTCACAAATTCATGTACACAATGAGGAGCATGGTATTTGGCCTACTAACAAAAACATCTACAATTATATTTCACATTAAAAGGACATTAAACCAAATCTTTTTATGTCATTATTCAGACAGAGAATACAGTTTTAAACAACATCCCAATTTACTTCTATTATCTAATTTGCTTCATTATTTTGTTATTCTTTGTTTATTAAATATCAATGCACATGGGTGAGCCAATCACATGAGGCATTGATGTGCAGCCACCAATCAGCAGCTTCTGAGCCTATCTAGATATGCTTTTCAGCTAAGAATATCAAGAGAATGAAGCAAATTAGGTAATGGAAGTAAATTACAAAGTTATTTAAAATTGCATGCTCTATCTGAATCATGAAAGAATACAAATGGGTTTAATGTCCATTTAATGCTACTTAACACATTGAAATTCAGGATATGAGGTGGAATATTTAAATACTAACATGTCTCAGAGTAACACAGGCCACAAGCCACATGTAGAGTTTTCAGTAAATGGACACTATAGCCATCACAATACTTTTAGCTCAAGAAAGCACGTTATGTGCCTACATCAGGCTAAAGGAAATTGTGTGACCATAATGTCACTTAAAGAACACATTTTCTCCATCACTGACATGTACACAGAACTATTGTATGAAACACATACATGTATACTTTGCATATTAAAATACCTCATATCACAAATCACAATGTGCACATGCATGTTATAGAGTTTGACATGAGAATAAGTATAGGCCCTAGCATGTATCAATGTACATTGTATGCCCACATGGATATATATATATGATTGTACTAATACCTCTAATCATTTGACTCCTCCACAGAACCTCCTGTCACCAGGGTGCAAACGGGCATGCCTCCACCGCAACCACCAGGCCAGAGAATGCCTCCACCACAACCACCAGGCCAGAGAATGCCTCCACCGCAACCACCAGGCCAGAGAATGCCTCCACCGCAACCACCAGATCAACAGTATGCTCTCAGGCATGAGCTTGGTTGGATTGCCTCTGTTGAGGACCCAGGCGTCATGCCACCAACATTGGAAGAGGAGCCCTGGCCGGAGGACTATTCTTTTGGTTTTGAGGGGGAGCCAAGTCATCCCCAAAGGGTAGATGTCTTTACCCCCCCCCCCCCCCCAATATCAGGCCAGTCAGGACTTTTACCAACAGGACATACAAACTGGACAGGCTGAGTGGTCGCACACCAGTTGGCAATGGGACTACCAGTCCGCCCGGAGAGCTCCACCATCCGCTTCCCTTGGAAGAGCTCCAGCATATGAAGAGGAGCATATAGCTGTCGTAGTTCCTCATGCAGCACCAGCTGTCATAGTTCCTCAGCAAGCACCAGCTGTCATAGTTCCTCAGCAAGCACCAGCTGTCATAGTTCCTCAGCAAGCACCAGCTGTCATAGTTCCCGAGGAAGCACCAGCTGTCATAGTTCCAGAGGAAGCACCAGCTGTCATAGTTCCCGAGGAAGCACCAGCTGTCGTAGTTCCTCCTGCAGCACCAGCTGTCATAGTTCCTCCTGCAGCACCAGCTGTCATAGTTCCAGATGCAACAGCAGCTAGAGGTGAACCTGCGCCTATAATCCCTGCTGGTGAACAGCCTGTAGATCCTCTGTATTCTGCCCTGGGCGACGAATACATTTCCCTCCAGAGGAGGCTCATAGCAAGCTGCGAGAGAAAAGAGAGAGACCAACGCAGGTTTTACAGAAGCCAACAGACTTTACTCCAGTGTTCCATTGAGCTGCAACGGGACATGGCAGCATCTTTAAGTGGTATAGTCCAAAACCAGTCTCAGATGATGAGAGTTATTTCGGATATGCAGATGCAGACTGACAACAGAAGGCAGGAACAAAACCAACTGTTGGGTGTGTTGGTGGAGCATTTCACACACCAGCAGGACACTGCCTCCAGCCTCTCATCTGTGGCCAGCACTCCAGCTGAATCATCTGAATCCACACAACCCAGGAGAACCAGGAGAGCCACTCCAGGCACCTCAGCCCCCTCATCTAAGACGCCTAAAAAAAAAAAAAATATTGTTATATTTCAGCATAAATCTTGTCCTCTGTTATTTACCATATAATTGTCATCCACATCCATGTGAGGTGTGTTTTAGTACACTAATATTGTTAAAACATATAATAAGGCCTGTATGGAAATGGCCCAAAAAAGGTAATATTATCCTGTTTCTGACATATTCTTGTACTATAACTCCCATCCACAATAGTTGTTTCTGAAGGGTACATATAGTAATATTCACTTGTAAGATGTAAATCAATGTATCTCACATCCAATATAAATTGACACATTGGTATATATAGTAGTGATGTTACTGATAGGGTGTGCATTATCAGGTGTTTTAAGTCTGCAGGTGAGAGGTTGTGGTGTGTGTGATTGGTTTAACACAATTGCAAAGAGGCAGCCTTCAAGAAGGTGTTAGAAATGATCATATGAGCCATCCTATGTTTTGCTTTCAACTAAGAATGCCAAGAGAACAAAGCAAGTGTTCTAATTAAATCTGAAAGTAGTTTGAAATAACACGCCCTATTTAAAAGAAGAAGGTTTTCTTTGGAGTTGACTGTCCCTTTATATATTTTGACATCAGTGCCAAGCTGTGTTAGCATTAGAATAAATTACACTCCAGTGGGTTCTAAAGAGATGTAGGTAATCCAATTGAAAGTAAATAAGCAAGTATATGTCCCCAATGTGATAAAGTACCTACAAGCTCAATCCATTTGACTATTTCAAATACACAAATAAACCTTAAAAAAGAGATATCATAGTATAATGTCCCTTTAACCTTGAGATGTTGCTTAAATGTATGTGTTTGTTAAGGCTTCCAGAGAGTTACGTTGGTTTTTTAGTCAGTGCAAGGGCTCCCGCCTGCAATTTGTGGCAGGATGAGAATGGGGTAGATTTTCTGAAATCTGCGCGCGTAAGTCCTTACGCTGTATATTGGATACCAAACTGTGCATGTTTTGTTTGTCTATGGGCCAAAAAAACGACGGGCGAAGGCAGAAATATACGAGCGTAACTTCTAATTTACGCCATATATAGGATACCAAACCGCGCAAAATTTGGCGTCGCCAGCTTTTGCGGGCAACGATTTATATTGGATCGGGCCCCAAGCATATTAAAGTCCCCCACTACTATAACCTTGCCCATCATTGTAATTTTGGCTATTTCATCAATTAATAGTTGATCTGATGCTTCATCATGTAATGGAGGTCTATATACTACCCCATTCTAAACACCTGTTTCCCTTCATTTTCTATACTTACCCAAACACATTCTACATCAACATTGGTTTCTACAATTTCAGTTATTTTAATATTTTATTTCATGTACAGAGCAACTCCCCCCCCTTAAAAAAAATGTAACCAGGTATGACTGTTTCCCAGTCATGACGGTCATTGTACCATGTCTCTTTTATAGCTATAAAATCCCACTATCTTGAATCATTATTGCAGTAAGTTAAGGTAATTTATTTATTAAACTATGAACATTTGTTTACAATGCACAAAGAACATTTTTAGAATTCTCAAATCCTTTTGCATGGTCAATACATCCCCTGCTTACATTATTCAAGGTCTTAACTCCTAAACGTAGTGTTTTTTTTCTCTCCATGAAATAAAATAAAAATGTAAGCTTTGGTTACCTTTTTTGTCATGCTCTGGGGGGGACAGGTGGGTATGCTAACACTGCCCCCCTTCTCTAGTTTAAATGATTTATTCAGCACTATTGTACATTTAATACCCAGTTGCAACCCATCCCTCTTATACAATCTACTATCATGCCAAACAGGGCTTTGATGGCTAACACATCCATACCTTCTCTCCCTTCACCACTTCCCTAACCAAGAGTTAAATTCTGTTATACAATACATTCTTCCTAGTACCTGTCCATACACGGGTAAAACAGCAGAAAAAGATACAGATTCAGCCACATGATCTAGTTTCAAAAACTCCTTTTGCACAGCAACAACATCATTGCCAGCCAGATAATGTGTACCTAGGCAAACAATAACATCTAACACCCTGTATTTTCTAGCTACCTTAACAATTCTTGAACTACAATTTAAATCTCTGTGAGCCGTAGCCCCTAGAAGACATCTAACCTCTCTCAACTCTCCTTTATCATCACCTATCTGTACATTTCTTAAAATTGAGTCACCTATTAACAATATCGTATAGAAATGTACATTTGCAGTTCTCACCTTGGTTTCCTTGCTTGCAGATTCAGACACCAGAAACTCAGACCTCCCTGTTGCACTGTCAGAAGCTCTGTTCACAGGTGCCAGCGGTAAGAGCAGCATAGGAGTTTTTCAAAGACAGTGGATTAAGAGTATGACTTTGTTCTACTGTTCTTACCCTTCCTGAGACAACAGTTGTCCATCTCCTTTTTCTAAACCTCCTTGAAGCAAGCAGACATGCCATTTATTTTATCTTTAAGATAATCTATTTCTTATCAGAAGAGAATACTGCTTACACCCTGGGCAGCCTCTGAATTTCTAGAATACAGAACAATCAATCAAGGCAACACATCCATTTCTCTGAACCACAAACTTAAAATGCTTCTTTCATTGATACTCTTGAAGTTTAGAATTGTTACCTTCAAAAACAACACAAGATCATTATCTGCTTTAATAATCTTCCAATTACGTACTATAAAAATCAAATGTGCATAACTAATTACAAATAAAATAGAGCTTTAGGGAGTTTAGCGATTGCATCACAAGTTGAAGGGCCTTTATATTGATTTATTAATGTTAAAAGTGTGTACTAAATCTAATAGATGTTGTATGTGCTAGTTGTTGTGTTCCATTATATATAGAGATATGTGAGTGTTTTTTAAATTATTTGATCCTGGTCATTATTGGTATAATTGGTATGTGTGTGTTCCTTGGGTTATTGATTTGGCTAATTTTTAGCATTTGTATCTGTTTGGTGATGTTGCTACCTTCACTCTTTCACAGATCAGTGATGTTACCAGCTTCTTGTTAGCTTTACTTTGGGTTATCTCATACAATAGAAATCAAAAGCTTAACATTTCTTTCAGTTTGTTTACACAGTTTAAAGGTTACATGTATAATATAGCCATCAGGAATAATATAAAGCAATGTAGCTACTGCAAAAACATACAGCTCTTGCTCTGTTATGTCCACCGGAAACTGAAGTGCATGATACGGCATCTTAAGAAGACAACAATATCACTGATCTGTGAATATGCATCATTTCTGTCACAGAGTTCAAAAATACTTAAAGGGCCATGATACCCAAATGTTGAAACACTTGAAAGTGATGCAGCATAGCTGTAAAAAGCTGACTAAAAAATATCACCTGAACATCTCTGTAAAAAAGGAAGATATTTTACCTCAAAAATTCCTCAGTAGCCACATCCCATTGTAAAGGATTTCTAAGCAGCAAATCAGTATGTCTGTCCTGACACAGCTAAGGGAGTGAGCTTACGAGCACTCTCATGTTATTTCCCTATTCAGTTTAAGGAAGTTTACTATAAAATCTCATGAGAGTTTAGTGAGATCTCATGAGATCACAGTAAAAGAGTTCATGACCTCAGCACTGCTGATGCTGATTGGCTGCTGTTCATTTCTTCATTTTTTTATTTTTTTAACTGCAGCTGAGCAACAGCTGAGTATAACTTTTTATAAAGCACTTACTCTGCTGAGATGAGGAAATTGTGAGTTAAAATATCTTCCTTTTTTACACAGAGATGCTCAGGTGATATTTTCCTGTCAGCTTTTTACAGTTATACTGCATCAGTTTCAAGTGATTTAGCATATGAGTATTATGTCCCTTTATGATCCAAGATGGAGGAGCTGTGAAGATGCAGAGCTTCACTAGCCAGCACTTGTAAGGTGAAAAGTAACAAAGCAGTTTAATGACCCTTTGATTAAAGCTTTTTAACAAACTCAGAATGTAAAACGTACTGCAATAATATTGAAAATAGCTGATTGTGACCATGTCTACATCAAAATGGGGCCTTCTGCAGTTGTTAACATGGAAATAATTGTAAAATGAAAGCTTTTGTACAACCCTTACTTTGTACTTTTTCTATCCTTTGTTGAAAAGCATGTCTAGTTTCGCTTATGAACATGTATATGTTGTCGTAAATACTGCTATCATATAGTGAGAGGCAACCTAGGTATGGTTCAATAGAGCAGTGTAAGGGGGTTTGATGACAAGTGCATGATACGGCATCTTTCATGATGATGGTTATATACATTCATTTGAGTCCTTGGTCACGCAATTTGGGTTACCCAGACAGAATATGTTCGCCTATTTTCAATTAAGACACTATCTTAATAATCATAGCTGGGAGTCAGGTCGGTGTTTGGCATGGTCCGATATCAAAAAATGTATTTTGAAATTTAAAGCAGGATATTATGCTCAATAAACAGAACTTACTTAGCATGAATAGTATTGCTGCCTCATGGTCACAGGATTGTCCGAACTTGGAAGACGGAAAAATAAAAGCCAGTTGTATCCTGGTAAATAAATGCCGAATTCCCTCAAGCTGGAAAGAGTCACATTTCAAAATTATAAACAGATCATACATAACGCCTTACAGGCTATCAAAAATGTATATGGCACAATCTTCTAAATGCCCTCGCTGTTCATACCCAAGGGCCGATTTATTACATATGTTTTACTATTGTCCTAAATTAAAACAATTATGGAATAAACTCTCTTTCTGGCTAAAAAACTTTTTTGATATTGATGTCTCATTTAATCCAGAAAACATTATTTTTTTAAATTTTGATGTTACTAATTCTTGCTTGAGGCTAAAAACCTTGGCATCTATCACTATATCGATCAGACATCTTATTGCAAAAAACTGGAAATCAAAATTTGTTCCCTCCTTCTCCAAGGTTATATTGGAGATACAGAATCACATAATTTTTTAATCTTTTCATCTTAAATCTGCCAAGGAAAAAAAAATAAAATTTTTTATCTCAGACTGGCTACCGGTAATCAAATCCTATACGCCGCATATTCAAAAACGTATTCTGTACCCATTCTTAAGTTCTTAAGTTCAGATAGCTTTGCAGAATTTGTATTGTACAACGAATTCCCAGCTGCTTGGATTTCTTGTTATAGAGAATAGGAACTCCTCGCACAAAGCCTACGATCATCTGTTATGATAGTCTCAGGATAGGGAGAGAGGGGGGAAGGTGACTTTGATTTTTTTTTTCTCTTTTTTGAATTAGAGTTGAAATAAAAGGTAAAGTAAATCTGATTTAATTATTTATCGAGTAAAGATGATAAAAAAAATTTTGACTGTAAAGTTAAGTGATGTTTATTTTTGCATTTATGGTCTAAGATTATCATGCTAAGATGGCATTGTTATGTTTTAGGTTATAACTATGATTAAGTTGTCACCTGGCATGACATAGTTTATATTTCCAGTATTATGATTTTATGTTTATTGATTTCTTTAAACTATAAGTGTATAATCATTTAAAGACATTCATAATATGTGTGTGTCAAGTTCAGGTCTCTAAAAATACAAATGTTCATTTCAAGGTAAAATGTCATTGACACTAATTCCTTTTTGTTTTAGCTGATATACATGTGTATTTTTGACCAAACCTGCTATTTTGCCCTGCGTGGCACATCTCATTTGAGTTATGTTTTTTTTCTTTCTGTATGTTTTATGATTATTTTCAATAAAAGGAAAAAGATTGTTTAAAAAAAGAAAAAGACAATCTACATGTTCACAGGTAGAGCCATATTATGTTTTACCTTTAATAACCTTTTAATTCTTTTTGGTCTTGTTATATAATTAGGAATAGTGTAATGGAGTAGACTTTGTATAACAACATGTTCTCATATATTGACTACAAACATTATTAATTTGTATAACGTTTATTGTACAAGGGAAAACATTGCATGAACTTAAAAACATTTCCTGTGCAATGTACCAAGGGACAGTCCACATAAATGAATTAAAATTGTACGGTGCAAACTAGTTTCACAAAGCGTTATGAGGGGTGCGGTACTAACTTGCACGTTATTGTAACTGCTCACATCCCTACAGCGCTGGTATTACAGGTTTTCATAAGAAGTGAGCGTAGAGCAAAATTACTGCACTCCAATAACTATTTAACTATTTAATAACTACCTAGCTAAAATAAATACAAATTGACCTGTAAAATAAAACCTACCTGTCTTACACTAACACCTAACCTAACCCTACAATTAAATAAATTCCCTAAATTAAATACAATTAACTAAATTCAAAACAATTAGCTAAATTACAGAAAATAAAAAACAAATGGCAAGATCTTTAAACTAATTACACCTTATCTAATAGCCCTATCAAAATAAAAAAATCCCACCCAAAATAAAAAAAAACCCTAGCCTAAACTAAACTACCAATAGCCCTTAAAAGGGCCTTTTGCGGGGCATTGCCCCAAATAAATCAGATATTTTACCTGTAAAAAAAATACAAACAACCCCCCCAACGGTAAAACACACCACCCACACAACCAACCCCCCAAACAAAATCCTAACTAAAAATACCTAAGCTCCCCATTGCCCTGAAAAGGGCATTTGTATGGGCATTGCCCTTAAAAGGGCATTTAGCTCTATTGCGACCCAAAGCCCTAACCTAAAAATAAAATCCTCCCAATACACCCTTAAAAAATCCTAACACTAACCCCTGAAGATCTACTTACCGGGAGAAGTCTTCATCCAAGCGGCAAGATGTCCTTAACAAAGCCGGCAGAAGTGGTCCTCCAGACGAGCAGAAGTGGTCCTCCAGACTGGCAGAAGTCTTCACCCAGATGGCATTTGCTATCTTCATCCTTCCAACGTGGAGCGGCTCTATCTTCAAGACATCCGGCGCGGAGCATCCTCTTCCAATGACAACTACCCGACGAATGAAGGTACCTTTAAGTGACGTCATCCAAGATGGCGTCCCTTAGATTCCGATTGGCTGATAGAATTATATCAGTTAATCGGAATTAAGGTTGAAAAATCCTATTGGCTGATACAATCAGCCAGTAGGATTGAACTTCAATCCTATTGGCTGATCCAATCAGCCAATAGGATTGAGCTCGCATTCTATTGGCTGTTCCAATCAGCCAATAGAATGCAAGCTCAATCATAATATTTAACTAATGTTTGCGAGGCAGGAGTACGGCGGTTTAGGGGTTAATATGTTTATTATAGTGGCGGCGATGTCCAGAGCAGCAGATTAGGGGCTAATAATTTTATTTTAGTGTTTGCGATGTGGGAGGGCCTCAGTTTAGGGGTTAATAGGTAGTTTATGGGTGTTAGTGTACTTTTTAGCACTTTAGTTATGAGTTTTATGCTACAGCATTGTAGTTTAAAACTCATAACTACTGACTTTAAAATGTGGTACGAAGCTTGACGAGATAGGGTGTACCGCTAACCTTTTGGCCTCCCAGGACAAGCTCTTAATACCGGCACTATGGAAGTCCCATAGAAAAAAGACTATACGCAATTTGCGGAAGTTGATTTGCGGTAAGGCCAAAAAATTGTGCAGTGCCCCTTTTTTACTCCTAACGCAAGACTCGTAATCTAGCCGTATTTAAGTTATGATTGAATGTGTAATGCATTGAATATACAAAGCCTACCACTATTAAAAATGAAATCAACACAATTTAATAAGTATAAGTTGAAGTGAATTTAAATTGTACAATAACAATTAATAAATAAATTAAAAAAATGTGATTATGATATGAATACAGTGGAAATGTATTGCTTGGCCTGCAGATATCATCTTTGACTAAGTGAATGTTTGATAGGAAGGTCATGACATGTTTTCTTGGATTTTTTTTCCAGTTTGTTTATTGATATTTTTTTCAATCACCTTTTCATATCAATTCTTTTTGTTATATTAATAAATTTACATTGATATATATTAACAATGACAATGTAGATAAACAATAAACATTAAACCAAACAGTATTTATGACCTCATACATTAAGCTGCCATGATATCTAACCTTTTAGTTTTTTGATGATAAAAATAATAATGAAAAACAAATAAATAATAATTAAATAAAATGGCTCCCTTGTGTCTGAGAATGAAACTCTTGTTTTACACAGTAAATATCTGTCAGGACTAGATAGAGGACTAGATATCAACAATAATACAAAGTAATTGAAAGTTGTCTGCTGTGTTTATTTTATCTCTATTTTCTTAATTTTGTATTGCTAAAACCTTAAGGTGTGATATCCTCACATATCTATTTTTGCTATAAAGCAGAGTTAACAATTACTCAATCATATAGTGCTTAGCACACCTGTATACCTCTGAGGCAACCTAGGTATGGTTCAATAGAGCAGTGTAAGGGGGTTTGATGACAATCTACATGTTCACAGGTACAGCCATATTATGTTTTACCTTTAATATCCTTTTAATTCTTTTTGGTCTTGTTATATAATTAGGAATAGTGTAATGGAGTAGACTTTGCATAACAACATGTTCTCATATATTGACTACAAACATTATTAATATGTATAAAGTTTATTGTACAAGGGAAAACATTGCATGAACTTAAAAACATTTCCTGTGCAATGTACCAAGGGACAGTCCACATAAATGAATTAAAATTGTACGGTGCAAAATAGTTTCACAAAGCTTTATGAGGGGTGCAGTACTAACTTGCACGTTATTGTAACTGCTCACATCCCTACAGCGCTGGTATTACAGGTTTTCATAAGAAGTGAGCGTAGAGCAAAATTACTGCACTCCAATAACTATTTAACTATTTAATAACTACCTAGCTAAAATAAATACAAATTGACCTGTAAAATAAAACCTACCTGTCTTACACTAACACCTAACCTAACCCTACAATTAAATAAATTCCCTAAATTAAATACAATTAACTAAATTCAAAACAATTAGCTAAATTACAGAAAATAAAAAACAAATGACAAGATCTTTAAACTAATTACACCTTATCTAATAGCCCTATCAAAATAAAAAAATCCCACCCAAAATAAAAAAAAACCCTAGCCTAAACTAAACTACCAATAGCCCTTAAAAGGGCCTTTTGCGGGGCATTGCCCCAAATAAATCAGATATTTTACCTGTAAAAAAAATACAAACAACCCCCCCAACGGTAAAACACACCACCCACACAACCAACCCCCCAAACAAAATCCTAACTAAAAATACCTAAGCTCCCCATTGCCCTGAAAAGGGCATTTGTATGGGCATTGCCCTTAAAAGGGCATTTAGCTCTATTGCGACCCAAAGCCCTAACCTAAAAATAAAATCCTCCCAATACACCCTTAAAAAATCCTAACACTAACCCCTGAAGATCTACTTACCGGGAGAAGTCTTCATCCAAGCGGCAAGATGTCCTTAACAAAGCCGGCAGAAGTGGTCCTCCAGACGGGCAGAAGTGGTCCTCCAGACTGGCAGAAGTCTTCACCCAGATGGCATTTGCTATCTTCATCCTTCCAACGTGGAGCGGCTCTATCTTCAAGACATCCGGCGCGGAGCATCCTCTTCCAATGACAACTACCCGACGAATGAAGGTACCTTTAAGTGACGTCATCCAAGATGGCGTCCCTTAGATTCCGATTGGCTGATAGAATTATATCAGTTAATCGGAATTAAGGTTGAAAAATCCTATTGGCTGATACAATCAGCCAGTAGGATTGAACTTCAATCCTATTGGCTGATCCAATCAGCCAATAGGATTGAGCTCGCATTCTATTGGCTGTTCCAATCAGCCAATAGAATGCAAGCTCAATCATAATATTTAACTAATGTTTGCGAGGCAGGAGTACGGCGGTTTAGGGGTTAATATGTTTATTATAGTGGCGGCGATGTCCAGAGCAGCAGATTAGGGGCTAATAATTTTATTTTAGTGTTTGCGATGCGGGAGGGCCTCAGTTTAGGGGTTAATAGGTAGTTTATGGGTGTTAGTGTACTTTTTAGCACTTTAGTTATGAGTTTTATGCTACAGCATTGTAGTTTAAAACTCATAACTACTGACTTTAAAATGTGGTACGAAGCTTGACGAGATAGGGTGTACCGCTAACCTTTTGGCCTGCCAGGACAAGCTCTTAATACCGGCACTATGGAAGTCCCATAGAAAAAAGACTATACGCAATTTGCGGAAGTTGATTTGCGGTAAGGCCAAAAAATTGTGCAGTGCCCCTTTTTTACTCCTAACGCAAGACTCGTAATCTAGCCGTATTTAAGTTATGATTGAATGTGTAATGCATTGAATATACAAAGCCTACCACTATTAAAAATGAAATCAACACAATTTAATATTATAAGTTGAAGTGAATTTAAATTGTACAATAACAATTAATAAATAAAAAAAATGTGATTATGATATGAATACAGTGGAAATGTATTGCTTGGCCTGCAGATATCATCTTTGACTAAGTGAATGTTTGATAGGAAGGTCATGACATGTTTTCTTGGATTTTTTTTCCAGTTTGTTTATTGATATTTTTTTCAATCACCTTTTCATATCAATTCTTTTTGTTATATTAATACATTTACATTGATATATATTAACAATGACAATGTAGATAAACAATAAACATTAAACCAAACAGTATTTATGACCTCATACATTAAGCTGCCATGATATCTAACCTTTTAGTTTTTTGATGATAAAAATAATAATGAAAAACAAATAAATAATAATTAAATAAAATGGCTCCCTTGTGTCTGAGAATGAAACTCTTGTTTTACACAGTAAATATCTGTCAGGACTAGATAGAGGACTAGATATCAACAATAATACAAAGTAATTGAAAGTTGTCTGCTGTGTTTATTTTATCTCTATTTTCTTAATTTTGTATTGCTAAAACCTTAAGGTGTGATATCCTCACATATCTATTTTTGCTATAAAGCAGAGTTAACAGTTGACACATGTAATTTAAAGACATGCTAGAGTTAGAGGAGTAAATCTAAAAACTGTGGTTTCTTTTCTAATTCACCCATATGTGTCTGTTTCCATTCAACAGTAAACATTCCAAGCTTACCAATCAGCTTATCAGTTTCTAATCAAATCTGTAAGCACTTTTCCAGAGATAGACAGCAGTATTACAATCTGCCAAATAAATTGTAGCAGAGGATGTATTACCAATAGCACACTTTTTAAAATATATTAAAAATCTTACAGGACCACTAAATACAGTATAATTGCATAATTAACCAGTGCATAATCAAAAGACAATGCAATAACAATTACTCAATCTCAAATAAACAGTAGATTGGTTTTCTGGCAAATGTATTTTTTTCCCATTTTCATACCCCCCTGTATCATGTGACAGACATCAGCCCATCAAAGACTAGTATACGTATACCCTGTGAGCTTGTGCACATGCTCAGTAGGAGCTGGTGCTGTACAAAGTGTGTACATAAAAAGATTGTGTAAAATTTGATAATGGAATTAAACTGGAAAGTGTCTTAAAACTACATGCTCTGTCTGACTTATGAAAGTTTATTTTGACGTGAGTGTCCCTTTAATATCTGCTTTTCTCTGTTATTGTTCATCTTAGCTCATCAGACGCAATGAAGGTATCTCTAAAAGCATTATCATTTGAAATATGGACAAGCAAATACACTTCCTGAATGATTGAAATCATACAAATTACAAAATAAACACATTCATGACAGGGTTAATTTGTCTACATCGGAAAAATGTTCCGATGTAGACAAATTGAAATCCTGCGATTGTGTACGCGATCGCAAGATTTCAGTTATGGGATCGGGTCAGGGGAGCGTCCGTATGATGCTAGGCACTCCCTCCAGACCGTGATCGCATCTAGGAAGTGGAAGCCAAACGTTCTATTCCGTCCTAAGGGCTCTAAAGCTCAACGGAATTAGGACAGAATAGAACTCCATAATGGCATTAAAAGGTGAAAAATTGTTTCTAACGGTTTATAAATAATAATTTAAAAATCAACTATGTGATTGTAGACTTGTATATTGGTATTGGACCCACTGGTTAAAGGGAGATTACAGATTTTTCTTTTATTATTATCTATTAATGTAGAGCAAATACCAGCAATGTAAAACTTTTACTTTGATTAATGATTTGCAAAAATCTGCAGATTGTGCTAAAAGCTACTGGGTTTGATTATTATTTCTCCCTTTTTGCAGCCATTTAGGGCTAACTATTGTGTACAGCTCTAGAAGTCACTTTAATATGTAGGTGGTTCAGGCATTTTGCACCACACTTAGCTAAGGCACTTTGACTTCTAACCAATCTAGGCAGCATGAGACAAATTTATTTTTACAGTAAACTCAAGTTAACCTACAATGAAAAGACAGCAAAACCAAATAATGAATTTATATTACAATGATGTTGCAATTTCATCAATTAAATTAATTAATTAATTAGTGAAGGATTATATTTTAAGTGTAATGTACTTTTAAGTACCAAGGACGGCTAGACCCAAATACAAAGAGAACAATACCTGTAGCACTGAATACAGCTTATGATGAAAGATTCCTTACATGGAGACTAGATTTTAGATGGCCAAAGTATAATAGGGCAGATGAAGCAACAATCAGATATATATACAGGGAGTGCAGAATTATTAGGCAAGTTGTATTTTTGAGGATTAATTTTATTATTGAACAACAACCATGTTCTCAATGAACCCAAAAAACTCATTAATATCAAAGCTGAATAGTTTTGGAAGTAGTTTTTAGTTTGTTTTTAGTTATAGCTATTTTAGGGGGATATCTGTGTGTGCAGGTGACTATTACTGTGCATAATTATTAGGCAACTTAACAAAAAACAAATATATATCCATTTCAATTATTTATTTTTACCAGTGAAACCAATATAACATCTCAACATTCACAAATATACATTTCTGACATTCAAAAACAAAACAAAAACAAATCAGTGACCAATATAGCCACCTTTCTTTGCAAGGACACTCAAAAGCCTGCCATCCATGGATTCTGTCAGTGTTTTGATCTGTTCACCATCAACATTGCGTGCAGCAGCAACCACAGCCTCCCAGACACTGTTCAGAGAGGTGTACTGTTTTCCCTCCTTGTAAATCTCACATTTGATGATGGACCACAGGTTCTCAATGGGGTTCAGATCAGGTGAACAATGAGGCCATGTCATTAGATTTTCTTCTTTTATACCCTTTCTTGCCAGCCACGCTGTGGAGTACTTGGACGCGTGTGATGGAGCATTGTCCTGCATGAAAATCATGTTTTTCTTGAAGGATGCAGACTTCTTCCTGTACCACTGCTTGAATAAGGTGTCTTCCAGAAACTGGCAGTAGGACTGGGAGTTGAGCTTGACTCCATCCTCAACCCGAAAAGGCCCCACAAGCTCATCTTTGATGATACCAGCCCAAACCAGTACTCCACCTCCACCTTGCTGGCGTCTGAGTCGGACTGGAGCTCTCTGCCCTTTACCAATCCAGCCACGGGCCCATCCATCTGGCCCATCAAGACTCACTCTCATTTCATCAGTCCATAAAACCTTAGAAAAATCAGTCTTGAGATATTTCTTGGCCCAGTCTTGACGTTTCAGCTTGTGTGTCTTGTTCAGTGGTGGTCGTCTTTCAGCCTTTCTTACCTTGGCCATGTCTCTGAGTATTGCACACCTTGTGCTTTTGGGCACTCCAGTGATGTTGCAGCTCTGAAATATGGCCAAACTGGTGGCAAGTGGCATCTTGGCAGCTGCACGCTTGACTTTTCTCAGTTCATGGGCAGTTATTTTGCGCCTTGGTTTTTCCACACGCTTCTTGCGACCCTGTTGACTATTTTGAATGAAACGCTTGATTGTTCGATGATCACGCTTCAGAAGCTTTGCAATTTTAAGAGTGCGGCATCCCTCTGCAAGATATCTCACTATTTTTTACTTTTCTGAGCCTGTCAAGTCCTTCTTTTGACCCATTTTGCCAAAGGAAAGGAAGTTGCCTAATAATTATGCACACCTGATATAGGGTGTTGATGTCATTAGACCACACCCCTTCTCATTACAGAGATGCACATCACCTAATATGCTTAATTGGTAGTAGGTTTTCAAGCCTATACAGCTTGGAGTAAGACAACATGCATAAAGAGGATGATGTGGTCAAAATACTCATTTGCCTAATAATTCTGCACTCCCTGTAGTTAGGTCCATTGACTAGTAAACAAGGTAGCAGAAACAAGAGGAACTGCATGACCAGAGAAGCCTGATTACATAAGAGCAGTCAAGTATGTTGCAAAAAAACATTAGCTAGAAAAAAAGCCACTGCAATATTGTAATAATCATATTAAACAATCTCACCCCCAAAATATCAGAAACAAGATAGCTGGTTGCAAGAGGTATTGTTAGTCTGGAGAAAACTGTTGCATATTACCAAAGGCTCAGTTTATCAAGTACAGGAAAATAGAATGCTGGCTTACAGATAGACGGTATTAATGGAGTACATTCAAATGAGGTTAGTTAGTAGTGGTGTTCACTAAGGGTCAGTACTTGGGCCTGTTTTATTAAACATGTTCATCAGTGATAGTGGAAGTAGGGTCTAGGGAAAAGTTTGCTTATTTGCTGATGATGCAAGCATTTGTAACAGAGTTAATGTTCTAGGAGGGTTGGTTCAAATGAACAGTGGTATTAAAAAACTTAAGTACTTGGCAAATAAATGGAGTCTAAAATTTAATATTACCAAGAGCAAAATTTTAGGCAAAGGCTCATTATAGTCTTAATGGTACTTTAATGACTGTAACTAACAAGGAATGGGACTTAGGAATTATTATTTTAGATGATTTATAATTTGGTAGACAAAGTGGCAGTGCAGCCAGTTAGGCCAGTCAAATACTTGGTTGCATTGGGAGAGGTATTAGTAGCAGAAATATCGAGGTTCGTGTGCCACTTTAAAGGACCACTAAATAGAGTAGAATTGCATAATTAACAAGTGCATAATAAAAAGATAATGCAGTAACACTTACTCTGAAATTCAAATAAGCAGTAGATTTTTTTTCTGAATTTATTTTTCCCCCCATTTGCTGGCCCCTTGTATTATGTGAAAAACCATTAGCCAATCACAGACTAGTAAAGAATCTGGAAGATGAAAGAAACAAGAGAGGCGCCTGTGTGTACCAGTAAATAACCAAATGATAATTTCCAAAGAGCCCTAATCAGGGTACTCACATTTGCAAAGAGCACTCAGACAGAGCTATTGGAAACAGTCTGGATGTTTGACAGCAACCCAGCTCACTGATTGCAGAAACAAAATGACATCAAATCTGGAGAAGATAAGACAAAACAGTGTGTACCGGTAATAAACCAAAAAGATATCAGTGTAGATTCTCATTCAGTATACTCACATTTGTGAAGAGCACTCAGACAGTGCTATTAGGCACAAGCGGGATATTTAGCAGCAAACCAGCTTACTGATATGATGGTAACACAGGCACTTGAACACAGGGACCCAGGAACACAGGTACTCCAAAATATATAGAAGAGTCTCAAAGGATAGAGACTATAAACTAAAACTGCAGAATAGACTGCAACAAATGCAGCCTATAACTCCCTAAGGAGTAACAGGTAGGTAGGAAAGGCACGGTTCCAATGTATATTACCTGTTACTCCTTAGGGAGTTATAGGCTGCATTTGTTGCAGTCTATTCTGCAGTTTTAGATGAACTACACTGATATTATTGGACTTTGTTGCTTGTAAATGGGTTTGTCCATATATAGCATTGGAATATTATATGTAGACATGTGCATGGCGAAAAAATTCGGTTCGGTTCAGTTCGATTCAGATTTTTTCGAATTTCGGTTCGGAGCGATTCGAATTGAGAAAAATTTGAATCAATTCGGTTCGGATTTGTTTCGGATTCATTCAGATTCGAATAAATTCGGTTCGGATTTGTTTCGGATTCATTCAGATTCGAATAAATTCGGTTCGGATTTGTTTCGGATTCATTCGGATTCGAATAAATTCGGCTGGATTCGGTTCGGTTCGGAAATTCGGAATTTCGGTAAGTGTTAGGTGGGATTAGACTAGTATTATGTACTGTACATTAGGTGTAACCCATAGCAGACTGATATAACCTAATATACTGTACAATACTAGTGTAATCCATGGCCATCCGAATCTACCGAATAAATCCGAATAAATCCGAAGTTATTCGGATTTATTTGGTAGATTCTGCACTATTTTAATTCGGAGATTCGGTTCCATCCGAATCTCCGAATCTGCTGAATTTTCCGAATTTCCGAATCGAACCGAACCGAATCGCACATGTCTAATTATATGTATATGTCTATTGTACCTAGAATTTTGGGTGTTAACAATACTACTACTGGTACTCACATATAACTGTTTTTGTGTGTGTGTATAGTGTGCATGCACATTGGTGTGTGTATACTTGTGTGTGTGTATATATATATATATATATATATATATATATACATATGTGTGTATATGTGTATATGCATATATAATTAATTTTTCACATATATGTGTGTGTATATGTGTTGGTAGATGTTTTTGTGTTGATGTGTAGAGCTTACACACTCATTTATCATTGTCCTAATACACTTATTATAGCGCCCCCTATTTAGAGCTAGTTTATATTAGTCTCTTCAACAATCCACAGACTAGTAAATGTGTACCCTGTGAACCTGTGCATATGCTCAGTAGAAGCTGATGCCTCAGAAAGTGTGCATGTAAGAAGAATATGCAAAATGTGATAATAGAAGTTAATTGGAAAGTCTCTTAAAAATGCATGCTGTATCTGATTCATGAAAGTTTAATTTTGACTTTAGTGTCCTAGTTAGGCCTCATCTGAAACACTGTGTACAGTTCTGGAGACCATGGGCTAGATTATAAGTGGCGTGCTATATTATTGCGCGGCCAAAAACGGGCAAATTTTACCGTTTTCGGGCAAGCAATAATTAATCAGCCACTGCAAGTAGCTGGTTACTGCTACCACGAGCTTGTGGTAGCAATTAGCGCTTATACAATTAACCAGAGATCAGATCTCTGGTCAATTTTATAAAAATGCTGCAAATGGCCCCAAAATAATGTCTAATGTAGTTTATTAAAAAATAAAGATGGCAACATGGTAAGAATTTAAAAAAAGAGGAATCTTTGTAAAGTTTAATGAATTAAAGTGCCAGTGTTTTTAATATTATTTTTAGATACTGGGCTTTATATTAGTAAACTTTACAATCACTTTAAGGTAGGAGCACCTTCTAAGAAATCAGATGATTTTCTATTATGATATTTTCTTCCCAAGGCCCCATAAGCTTATTTGAAGCTAGACCATAGAAGAAGATATTAAATATTAAATGTACCTTTGTTTGTTTCCAATTGTTGACTAAGACAATGTTATTTAAAATAAAATTAAAGTTGTTTCACAAAAATATCTATTTAACAAGCCAGATTTACCCATATTGATCTATTACATTTAAAGTGCCATAAAACACGTTGAGATCTGTGCATATCCTAAAAGGGCTAATTAAGTAAAAAATAGTTTGCATACAAAATTGTTTAAAATTGCTGGCAAGCATTTTAAAATAATTTAAAACAAATAAGCAAAATTACTTACATAGTCATGCTGTCTGGAGTATTCTGATACCCCCCTTATTAGTGTTTAGCATCAGAAAAAGGCATTGAGGCCAAATTATCAAATGTCTGTCGGACCTGATCCGACAGTGTGGATCAGTTCCGACAGACATTGCTGAATGCGGAGAGCAATACGCTCTTCGTATTTAGCTTTGCACCAGCAGCTCACAAGAGCTGCTGGTGCAACGCCGCCCCCTGCAGGGGGGGGTGTCAATCAACCCGATCATACTCGATCGGGTTGAATTGTGGCGATTCCTGTCCGCCTCCTCAGAGCAGACGGACAGGGTTATGGAGCAGCGGTCTTTAGAAACTGGTGTTTCTGGTGAGTCTGAAGACTCTCCAGAAACAAGGGCCCTCAAGCTCCATTCGGAGATTGATAGATAGGCCCCATTGTATTTCACAGCAGTTTATTTGCTTCTAGGCATGCTCGAGCAGATAATGAGTGTTAAATTCTGCATTCTACTAAATCAAAGTTATATATAGATACAGCCATAGAAGGAAATGTGTGGGGGGAGCTATACAATTCGCAAACCTAATAAAAAGGGTTAATAGGGAGGCACTGCAGTATAGATTTGAAGGTAAAGTAATTAAAGTACATATTATATTTTGTCTCTATCCCAACTTGTTGTATGTCCCTTTAAACAAAGACTACATTTACTAGAAAACATAAATACAATAATATACATTTAGCACATATTTCCTTTCACATAAATATATTTGATACCATTAAATAGTGTTTTATTTTGGTTTTGGTTTTGTTGTTAAAAGAAAATGAATTTTTTATATTTATTTGTATGTTTAGGATTTATATTTATTTTACAGGTAACTTTGTATTTATTTTAGCTATTTAGAATAGTTATTAAATAGTTATTAACTATTTAATAACTACCTAGCTAAAAGAAATACAAAATTACCTGTAAAATAAATCCTAACCTAAGTAACAATTAAACCCAACACTACACTATCATTAAATTAATTAAATAAATTACCTACAAATAACTACTATTAAATTAAATTAAATAAACTAACTAAAGTACAAAAAATAAAAAAAGCTAAGTTAAAAAAATAAAAAAATAAGTTACAAACATTTAAAAAATATTACAACAATTTTAAGCTACTTACACCTAATCTAAGCCCCCTAATAAAATAACAAATCCCCCCAAAATAAAAAAATTCCCTACCCTATTCTACATTAAAAAGTTACCAGCTCTATTACCTTACCAGCCCTTAAAAGGGCCTTTTGCGGGGCATGCCCCATAGAAAACAGCTCTTTTGCCTGTAAAATAAAAATACAACCCCCCCAACATTAAAACCCACCACCCACATACCCCTAATATAACCCAAACCCCCCTAAAATAAACCTAACACTACACCCCTGAAGATCATCCTACCTTGAGCCGTCTTCAGCCAGCCGACCCACCGATGGAACCGAAGAGGAGATCCAGAGCGGCAGAAGTCATCATCCAAGGGGCGCTGAAGAAGTCTTCCATCCGATGAAGTCATCATCCAAGCGGCGCTGAAGAGGTCTTCCATCCGATAGAAGTCTTCATCCAGGCGGCGTCTTCAATCTTCATCCATCAGGAGTGGAGCGGAGCCATCTTCAGATGAGCCGACGCGGAGCCAACCTCTTCTTCCCGACGACTAACGGGATAGGATTCTATCAGCCAATCGGAATTAAGGTAGGAAAAATCTGATTGGCTGATGCGATCAGCCTATCAGATTGAAGTTCAATCTGATTGGCTGATCCAATCAGACAATCAGATTGAGCTTGCATTCTATTGGCTGTTCCGATCAGCCAATAGAATGTGAGCTCAATCTGATTGGCTGATTGGATCAGCCAATCGGATTGAACTTCAATCTGATTGGCTGATTCAATCAGCCAATCAGATTTTTCCTACCTTAATTCCGATTGGCTGATAGAATCCTATCAGCCAATCGGAATTGAAGGGACGCCAGGGCCCTCAAGCTCCATTCGGAGATTGATAGATAGGCCCCATTGTATTTCACAGCAGTTTATTTGCTTCTAGGCATGATCAAGCAGATAATGAGTGTTAAATTCTGCATTCTACTAAACAAAGTTATATATAGATACAGCCATAGAAGGAAATGTGTGGGGGGAGCTATACAATTCGCAAACCTAATAAAAAGGGTTAATAGGGAGGCACTGCAGTATAGATTTGAAGGTAAAGTAATTAAAGTTCATATTATATTTTGTCTCTATCCCAACTTGTTGTATGTCCTTTTAAAACAAAGACTACATTTACTAGAAAACATAAATACAATAATATACATTTAGCATATATTTCCTTTCACATAAATATATTTGATACCATTAAATAGTGTTTTATTTTGGTTTTGGTTTTGTTGTTAAAAGAAAATGTATTTTTTATATTTCGCACTTATAATTTATACTCAAATCTCTCTTATCACCCTTTTTAAATAACAAAACAATCAAACCTTTCCTCATTGAAACAGGCAAAACATTCATTCTCAAAACAATCTTACAAACATCCAACATATCCACTCCAATCAAATTCCAAAAACAAGTATAAAATTCAACAGGCAAACCATCACAACCAGGTACCTTCCCATTCTTAAAACTCCTAACAACCTCTGCAATCTCATCCAAACTTAGATCCCTTTCTAACAAATCATTATTATATTTTCCAACTTAACCTCAATGTCTTCCAACAACTCCTTTTCCAATAAAACATCTCAACCTGGGAATGAACAATTGCATAATAGCTTGTTCTATGGCTAGTTAACACCCCAGAAGCAGCCTCTTTTTGCTCAATATGTGCCTTTCACAGAAAAGAACTTTCCTGTAGCATATCAGTCTGATCCTGACTTAACAATACAGTTCAGCTCCGAAATACCAGGCAATCCCTCTCTGAATGAGAGAAACGACAAAACCCCAGACGTATGTTTCGGCCTAGTGTGGGCCTCGTCAGTGAGGTGCAGCCATATCCCTCTAGGCACACTGAGCAACGGGTCAAAGTCTGGATTCCCACATCACACTTAGGGAGACTTCCCCAAGAGTCATAATTTGCATGAATAAAAAGAGAGAAGCGCTCAACCTGGGAACAAACAATAGCATAATAGCTTGTTCTATGGCTAGTTACCACCCCAGAAGCAGTCTCTTTTGCTCAATATGTGCCTTTCACAGAGAAGAACTTTCCTGTAGCATATCAGTCTTATTCTGACTTAACAGTACAGTTCGGCACCAAAATACCAGGCAATCCCTCTCTGAAAGAGAGAAACGGCAAAACCCCAGATGTACATTTCATCCTAGTGTGAGCTTCGTCAGTGAGGTGCAGCCATATCCCTCTAGGCACACTGAGCAACGGGTCCACATCTGGATTTCCGCATCACACTTAGGGAGACTTCCCCAAGCGTCATAATTTGCATAAATAAAAAGAGAGAGGCGCTCAACCTGGGAACGAACAATATCATAATAGCTTGTTCTATGGCTAGTTACCACCCCAGAAGCAGCCTCTTTTTGCTCAATATGTGCATTTCACAAAGAAGAACTTTCATGTAGCATATCATTCTGATTCTGACTTAACAGTACAGTTCAGCACCAAAATACCAGGTAATCGCTCTCTGAAAGAGAGAAACAGCAAAAACCCCAGACGTATGTTTCGTAATTCTTTTATTAGAAAAATAATCATATATGCATATATACAAAATAAAATCATAATAACAAATGCAAACAAAATATATCTAGTTACAAAACAACTGAAATTTTGACCCAAACTTTTGTCATCAGAAAAAAATCAAAATGCAAACATAAAACTTAAATAATCACACAGAATAAAATTAAACATATTTCAAATACAGACAAAAACAAACTGGAGAAAAAAAAACTAAAAACTAAATAATCCAATCCTTCCACTTCTTTGTCTACCAGATGCCTTCAGAATCTAATTCCCCATATCGCCTCCTATCAAAAGAAAAATACAAAAACAACTTCCCACGGATCATATGCACACAATCACCTACAGTAACTACCTCTTTCTTAAAAATCAAAATATTACGTACATCCCACAACACCTCCTTCACACAACATGCCAACAACCATATCAATCTTGTTTTCTACTTTTCCACACCACTTCCACACAAACCATACATCATCATATTAAAAGTAAAAAACTGGGGGGGCGGAGCCTGACACCACAGAGGAAAGACGTGTTTTTTACAGAGCTCCTGATACCTAGTCACTAAACCCTTTATTTATGATGTTTTAGGAATTCTCATATTTTACTCATCAAGCTTTTAGGATGGGGAATCTCCCACACACCTCATTTCTATTCTAGACAGCCTGTTTGACAAAGCTGATAATCATTTCTCTAGCTTAAGAACTGTCATCGTGGAACTGCGCAGCCAAGATGGCGCTGCTAGATTATCCTGCCATGATACTCATGTAGCTGACCAGACAGAGGATTTATTGCCTGCTCAACTTCCTTCTGGGTTACTGCAGGAAAAACGGTCTGGACGAGATTTGCCTAACATTTTACTAGACTACGACCTGTTGCAGGCACATACAGCTGAGCTAGTTCATATAGAGGCCGCTACGCCTCGACCAGCGAGACACCTCCAGACTGCAGATCTGCAGCGCTCACCGCTCTCTTTGCCTCCCTGTCTGAGCCTGCACATAGCGCCAGCACCTACTATTCTCAGGGCTCTAGGCGACGCAGGGGAACATCGTGGGCAGCTGGGGGAGAACCTTTACTTGTCGCTGGAGAAGTTCCGATACAGAGGTGAGGATTACCCAGAAGCCCTCAACCCATGCCTTTACTCTATAGCTCTCATCTCGGAAGATCGCCATAATCCTTTGAAGGACTCCGGCTGTGAGCTGCTGACAGTGCCGCCTTATAGACGGGGAATTGGCTAAGCAAAGTGTGTGACTTTAGCGTGGGGGCGCATCTGTCTCTCTAAGGATTTAGAGTCCCACGATCTATTTCATTATGTACTGTACCCATCTATTCTGAATACAGCTATAAGACCCAGCCCACAATTTACTTCCATGTATTCTCATATACCCCCATATGTTCAGTTGACTTAATGCTCTACCAAGCCTGTTAGCTTCCAGGGGAGACATCACCCAGTGGCACTTAATAGACTAAGATACCCCCACGAGATGTGGCAGAGTGTTATGCCTCAAAATGTCAGATATTGTTCCATAAGAGTTCAGCTTCCCCATCGAGTGTATTGAAGAGGGTTATAATATCGGACGCTTGGCTCCCCTAATGAATGGACTTATCTCACACATTGTAGGGTTGCACTTTATAAACCCAGCTTTCTAGACCGGTTGTCACAACGCAGACCCTTTCCCTTTATCCAGACCGGTCTTGAACAACTATATAGAAGAGGCATTGGTTAAGACTGTACTTGTTTATAAACCAGAACTAACTCCCCAGCTTGGTAAGGCCCCCGTGCTGAGGAGATCATACTGGCAATCAGCCCATTCTACAGGACTATCCTTCTCCACCTTTTTATGTTACTTAGCCCTCTATACATCAGGATTACAATCCTGGGACTTACTCTGTTTGTGTTAAGTTATGTTTGTCCTCTAGTTACAACATGGGAAGGAGATCCATGGTGTTTTAGCATAGTTATATGTAATTTGAGTATGCTAGTTTTACCATTCATCATTGCAACTTATCTCATGTTATGCGCTAATATGTTTTCAGCATTCCTATATATTTCTCATGAGACTCACAATACATAAGTTATGTTTGCCATTATTATTGCTGTTATATTAACTTCTAGTTCTATTGTGTGTTAATGCTAAAATTACTACAACCCACCCTAATTATTATCAGATATTTTTTGTCTTCACTTATGGCGTGTAAGCTTGCATTTATGTGACATTAGGGGTTACTTGTGTATTTATCTCTTCTAGGACTGTGTAGCTAGCTAAAATCCTCCTAGAATACAAATAGCTAACCCACTCTTCCTTACCAGCTAACCATGCTACATGTTTAAAGTATCTATTTTCTAGCTTCATGGCCGAGTTTGGGATCAATTTACTATGGAGCTCACTATATATGTGTATTTGGTACATGTGGTTTCATTTTCTCTTTGCTCTTATGCTACTTCTCACTGGCAATACTTGAGATCCTTATATTGATATCTAGTCTTCGCTAATTTATAAATTTAACTTTAATATCTTGAATTTATTGAGAACGCACATTGCTGATCCTTGATCTGATGTATTGTGTTGAGTTAGATGCGGCTCCTATTGTTTTTTTGTCAGCTATACGATAGAAATATGTACACTTCTTACTTAAGGCTCAACATTATGACTATTTAAACTGCTAGCAACACTCTATAGACAGTTGTCTCTTGTTCCACCTCTTAGATCCTGCTAACTCCATAACATAAACCTACCCTACCTTAAACATATATTGTAGAATGCCATATTGCAGATTTGTGGCCCTAGAGTATTAGATTTGTCTAAAACTACCTCTATATCTTACTCTCTAGGCTACGATGCTGGTATATTAAATATTGACACCTTTTGTTTAGCCCTAGATGAGCTTAACCTTTATCTCTCTACTGCAACACTCCTAGAATCATAAGTGAGTTGACAGGTATGTGGCTACTTTAACCTTAGTTGAATTTTTATAGCTTCATACTACATACACTGTCAATATAGGAGTTTATATAATACACTCAGTTAGTTCACTTACAGAAGTTGGATTAGGTGTATAAACGGATCTTAACACTAATTATTTCTTCCACCCAAGTTTTTGTTAATGAGCATTTCGAAATTTACATGGGATCTCAGTCAACTTATTTATTTTAATCTAGCTGCTACTTATAAGGTCTAGGATTACTTTTATTTAAATGACAAAAAAGATAGACATGTATTGGGGCATTTGTAAATGTCCCAAAAAAGCAAGGGATAAAGAAGCACACGAAAAATTATTTTGAAAAAATCCAATTTCTTTATTTAAATGTTCCACTTCACATTCAGTGTTTGATCAGTTCCTCCGGGCTACAGTAGTTAGAGGAAACTCTTACAATTTAAAATGCACAAACAAAACAAGGGCAATACATAAAGCTATCTGAAAATCTCAAACCCTATGCATACGTATGCAGACTAGAACAATGTAAAACTATAGGATAATATATGTGAAAATCATGCACAAATTGTCTAAATACAAGACACTACTAACTTATCCTAGATGTAAGACATATATATAGCATACTATATACAAAATGAACAAGAGACTTATCAGTCCATTTTCCACTGTTAGATGTAAGTATGAAAGCCATATACTGATAATACATAGCATGTGTCGGTAGATAGTCGACCGCAACAGAATCTGCTGCACACTAGGTCAAAAAACCGATCCACAATTTGTATAATATAAAGACAGTACTTATCTTCCAGAGTAAAGTTGCGATGGTGCTTTTTTTCTTCTTTCTTTTGCCGGTCCGTAATTCCTCGGCGTGTGACGTAATCCCCAGTGGGGGTGGTTAGGTCGTCACTGCAGCTCCAATTGGTTCCTAGTACTTGAAACTGTATCCATTGGTCCAGGAAAAAACCAAGAGAGAGTAGACCAACCGCAACTCTGTAACTCCTTGTCAGGACATTCACGGTCGATATCAGGCTCTCATATTAACAAGTGAGAGTACTTAGGAAATAAAGCACCTGTTTGTTATTGGCTGTCCTCAGACTCCAAGAGTCGATTCCTAAAGTCACAGATACAGCATCCAAGCGCTATCGTTTCAGCGCATATGCACAGCTCCCAGGCTTGATCTGGTCATTAGGATCTTTATCAAGGACTGCAGTATAGGCTTATTTAATGCTGGGTTGAGATTTCCGCTTTAATGTGTCACCACAAACAAACCTCAGACAGTATTTAGCTTATCTTAAGGTGTAATACACATAGTGCCAACGCACGTTTCACCCCCCTCCAGAGCATGTGTCCCAGGGGTTCATCAGGGCATACTGAATCCATACCGGACATCCTCTTTATAGAGCGTACCTGATTACTCACAGGTGATTCTCATACACAGTCTCGCCCATATTTTATTTGGAGGTCTGTGTCCTGTGAATAACCAGGAGCCCTTAAAGGGATATTTACATACAAATAGATTGTCACATTTGTTTTAAATTCTACATTCAAGTTGTGCAAAGAATGAAAAATATTCATTATTGAGCAAAAACAAATGTGACAATCTATTTGTATGTAAATATCCCTTTAAGGGCTCCTGGTTATTCACAGGACACAGACCTCCAAATAAAATATGGGCGAGACTGTGTATGAGAATCACCTGTGAGTAATCAGGTACGCTCTATAAAGACGATGTCCGGTATGGATTCAGTATGCCCTGATGAACCCCTGGGACACATGCTCTGGAGGGGGGTGAAACGTGCGTTGGCACTATGTGTATTACACCTTAAGATAAGCTAAATACTGTCTGAGGTTTGTTTGTGGTGACACATTAAAGCGGAAATCTCAACCCAGCATTAAATAAGCCTATACTGCAGTCCTTGATAAAGATCCTAATGACCAGATCAAGCCTGGGAGCTGTGCATATGCGCTGAAACGATAGCGCTTGGATGCTGTATCTGTGACTTTAGGAATCGGCTCTTGGAGTCTGAGGACAGCCAATAACAAACAGGTGCTTTATTTCCTAAGTACTCTCACTTGTTAATATGAGAGCCTGATATCGACCGTGAATGTCCTGACAAGGAGTTACAGAGTTGCGGTTGGTCTACTCTCTCTTGGTTTTTTCCTGGACCAATGGATACAGTTTCAAGTACTAGGAACCAATTGGAGCTGCAGTGACGACCTAACCACCCCCACTGGGGATTACGTCACACGCCGAGGAATTACGGACCGGCAAAAGAAAGAAGAAAAAAAGCACCATCGCAACTTTACTCTGGAAGATAAGTACTGTCTTTATATTATACAAATTGTGGATCGGTTTTTTGACCTAGCGTGCAGCAGATTCTGTTGCGGTCGACTATCTACCGACACATGCTATGTATTATCAGTATATGGCTTTCATACTTACATCTAACAGTGGAAAATGGACTGATAAGTCTCTTGTTCATTTTGTATATAGTATGCTATATATATGTCTTACATCTAGGATAAGTTAGTAGTGTCTTGTATTTAGACAATTTGTGCATGATTTTCACATATATTATCCTATAGTTTTACATTGTTCTAGTCTGCATACGTATGCATAGGGTTTGAGATTTTCAGATAGCTTTATGTATTGCCCTTGTTTTGTTTGTGCATTTTAAATTGTAAGAGTTTCCTCTAACTACTGTAGCCCGGAGGAACTGATCAAACACTGAATGTGAAGTGGAACATTTAAATAAAGAAATTGGATTTTTTCAAAATAATTTTTCGTGTGCTTCTTTATCCCTTGCTTTTTTGGGACATTTACAAATGCCCCAATACATGTCTATCTTTTTTGTCATTTAAATTTATTATTCAAGGGTAGCACCGAATATTAAATATACAGCAATATTTTCTACTCTCTCTATTTTTTCAATTTTTTGTATAACTTTGTGAGGATATAACTTAGAGGATTCTCTTATCCTTTTCTTAGAGATCGCAGTAGATTGCTGTAGGAGCGGTTGGAGCTCCTATATAAGTCCCACATTTTTGATCGTTTTTTTCCTGGCTGCGGTAGAAAAATGGCATACACCCTGTCAGATGATCTGTGGGAGGCAGATCTAAAAGATTCCTTAGCTAATGATATGATTAGTGGTAATGATGAGACTAGCGAAGAAGCTGTAACTATTTTTAGTGCCTTTAGAAGATATAGGTATCTCTTAAATAGACAACTTAAAATTAAGGCAGAAAACGCCAGTTTAGCCAACTATATTGATAAAAAAATAGTCCCTAGAGGACTCAGACTTTCGTTAGATCCAGGGGCGAACACTAGGGAGGATGAGGAGGGGGATTCCTTTGTGGAGGAATGGAATGATAAACTCTCATCAACCTCCTTGGATCTAATGGAAATGATGATAAAAAGAAATAATAAGAGACTTATAAAGTTCAAGGATGAAGCTGATAAAGCTCTAATTAAAGTAAATTCATTTGAGAACAACCCAAATTTTGAAAAATTAAATGGGGAAACCAGCACGAATATATCCAAATTAAAAATTGACATTAAGTCTAGGAAGTGTAGAAAACTCAGACGAGACCAGGAGGATTACAAGAATGGTAGAGTTTATGTGTATAAATCACAGAAAAGCACATATGATTCAGGGACTGATGCTTCAGATTCTGAAGCAGGGACTTCAAAAAACCAATTAGGTATGGATCAAAGAGAAGGAGGAGAAAGAATAGAAGGGGAAAAAGGAAAGGATCCATATGGGACAGTGATAAAAGAAAAGAGATATCCTACAAGGCAGATAAGGGGGAGAGGAGAACAATATGTCCAGAGCAGGGGGAGATACAGAGGGAGGGGGGCACGCAGGGGATATTAGGAAACCCTAGAGAGGAAGAACTCCAAATAGTGAACCTCTCCTCATTCCCCCTGAACCTGGCTCATATTGAACTCCTTAAAAAAGGCCTGTCGTTTTGTCCTACTGCAAAATTAGATAGGTTTGAGGTTATAAAAGACCTCCATCTTTTTGCAAGAAAAATAGTGTTATCAGTAATTATGAAATCAAAATCAGATAATACCAGTGATTTAGACCTAAGAGATCAAATAGCCCTTAGTGACTTAGAATCACTCCTGGCAGAAAATGAGCTAGAACTCACAATAGAAAATCCACCTAGTATAAGCCCAATAGACCCAAAATATGCATTCAAACCTAAGTCAGAATATATGCCTTCTCTATCTTTGGTCCCAGCGGTCAACCTTTTTGTCAAAAAAATGGAGAAAGAAATTGAAAATCTAACTCCACGACAGGAGAGTGATAACTTGGAGCCTAGAGAGAGGAAGGCTTTAAAAGAACTGATGTTGGCTAGAGGTCTGGTGATGAAGCCCGCCGATAAGGGGGGGAATTTGGTAATTCTTGATGAACAGTTGTATGTTAATGAAGTTAAGCGCCAACTTCATGACAAGAACCAATATGAAAAACTAAGCAGTAACCCACTTACACATACTCAGAATTCCTTGTTTAAGATACTTAATGATGCTAGAAGTAAGGGGATAATTAGTCAAAATGAGTTCAAATTTATGTACCCTAAATTTCCTGTCATGCCAGTTTTCTATATACTGCCGAAATTGCATAAAAACATGCAATGCCCCCCAGGGAGACCGATTGTCTCGGGGATCGGCAGTATAACAGAAAAAATTGGGGAGTATGTAGATAAACATCTGCGCCCCTTCCTTCTAACTTTACCATCATACGTTAAGGATACAACAGATTTGTTAAAAAAACTGGATGGTGTAGTAGTGGGAGAAAAAACCATTCTAGCTTCCTTAGATGTGGAGAGCCTCTACTCTTCCATTCCCCACAATGTGGGCCTACTAGCAATCAAAAGATTCCTTGAAACAAGGGGTCCAAGATATTTGGAACATACAGAATTTATGATGGTGCTTCTGGAGTTCATTTTAAAAAATAATGTTTTTTCTTTTGATGGGCAGGTGTTCCGCCAGATACGCGGAACTGCAATGGGGGCAGTATGTGCCCCCACTTATGCATGTCTCCATCTGGGGTCATGGGAATCTGATATTTTTGAACAACATGTCGACACTTTTGATAATAAAGTGCTGATGTGGGTAAGATATGTGGACGATGTTCTAGTCTTATGGGATGGAACAGTAGAGGAATTTAATATATTTGTTTCCATCTTAAACCATAATGACAGAAACATCTTCCTCACATCAGAAACAAGTGAAAGGGAATTGAATTTCCTAGACATAACCCTGAAAAAAGAAGGTCTGAAAATAGTGACTGAGAATTATCGAAAGAAGAATGCCACTAACAGTATTCTTCATGCTAACAGTAGCCACCCCAATCATTTAAAAAGAGGAATACCATACGGGCAGTTCCTTCGTTTAAGAAGAAATTGCTCTTCACTCTCAAAATTTGATATCCATGCCCAGCAAATGAAGGAGAGATTCCTTCAAAGGGGATATTCAAATAAATGTCTAAAGAAATCCCTTTGGAAGGCTCGAAAAATGTCGAGGGATGATCTACTGTATGGAGAAAGGATAAAAACTAAGGGGAATCAGATTAGATTTATCTCTATGTATAATGATCAATGGAACAATATCAGATTGGCTATGAAAAGAAATTGGCACATTCTCACCTTGGATGAGAAAGTGAGACAAGCTATAGGAGATATACCTCAGATGGCAGCCAGAAAGGCACAGAGCCTACTAGATAAGCTGGTAAAAAGTCAGTTTGTCAGAGGACCCTCTGATGCTGACTGGTTACGAAAAGATAAGGGAATAAAAGGTAGCTATCCATGTGGGCACTGTGTATACTGTGCCCACATGGATAGCACTAAACAATTCTCAGTGCAAGAAAATAGAGTCTTTGACATAAGATTCTTTTTTAATTGCAAGTCTGAGGGGGTGGTCTACCTCTTACGATGTTCGTGCCCGGTCTTTTACGTTGGAAAAACTAAAAGGATGGTAAAGGATCGGGTACAAGAGCATAGAGATGACATCCTCTATTCCAGAGACACAAACGTTGCTAGACATTTCTGTGATATGCACAACTGCAACGCAGATTCATTAAAATTCATAATTATTGATAAAGGGATCACTAATGGACGAGGTGGTAACAACGACAAAGTCCTTTTACAGAAAGAGACCAAATGGATCTATAAGCTGGGGACAAGATTACCAGTAGGTCTGAACGACAAATTAGAATACATAAGCTTTCTATAAGAGAGCAATATAAATCTGACAGGATGTGTGCCATTTGTTTTTGGAGTAATCTCTATGTGCAAATTGAGCTATGATGTTGCCTAGGAATGAGGGTAATATTTTAAAGTGTTTGCTCAATAATGAATATTTTTCATTCTTTGCACAACTTGAAGGTAGAATTTAAAACAAATGTGACAATCTATTTGTATGTAAATATCCCTTTAAGGGCTCCTGGTTATTCACAGGACACAGACCTCCAAATAAAATATGGGCGAGACTGTGTATGAGAATCACCTGTGAGTAATCAGGTACGCTCTATAAAGAGGATGTCCGGTATGGATTCAGTATGCCCTGATGAACCCCTGGGACACATGCTCTGGAGGGGGGTGAAACGTGCGTTGGCACTATGTGTATTACACCTTAAGATAAGCTAAATACTGTCTGAGGTTTGTTTGTGGTGACACATTAAAGCGGAAATCTCAACCCAGCATTAAATAAGCCTATACTGCAGTCCTTGATAAAGATCCTAATGACCAGATCAAGCCTGGGAGCTGTGCATATGCGCTGAAACGATAGCGCTTGGATGCTGTATCTGTGACTTTAGGAATCGACTCTTGGAGTCTGAGGACAGCCAATAACAAACAGGTGCTTTATTTCCTAAGTACTCTCACTTGTTAATATGAGAGCCTGATATCGACCGTGAATGTCCTGACAAGGAGTTACAGAGTTGCGGTTGGTCTACTCTCTCTTGGTTTTTTCCTGGACCAATGGATACAGTTTCAAGTACTAGGAACCAATTGGAGCTGTAGTGACGACCTAACCACCCCCACTGGGGATTACGTCACACGCCGAGGAATTACGGACCGGCAAAAGAAAGAAGAAAAAAAGCACCATCGCAACTTTACTCTGGAAGATAAGTACTGTCTTTATATTATACAAATTGTGGATCGGTTTTTTGACCTAGTGTGCAGCAGATTCTGTTGCGGTCGACTATCTACCGACACATGCTATGTATTATCAGTATATGGCTTTCATACTTACATCTAACAGTGGAAAATGGACTGATAAGTCTCTTGTTCATTTTGTATATAGTATGCAATATATATGTCTTACATCTAGGATAAGTTAGTAGTGTCTTGTATTTAGACAATTTGTGCATGATTTTCACATATATTATCCTATAGTTTTACATTGTTCTAGTCTGCACACGTATGCATAGGGTTTGAGATTTTCAGATAGCTTTATGTATTGCCCTTGTTTTGTTTGTGCATTTTAAATTGTAAGAGTTTCCTCTAACTACTGTAGCCAGGAGGAACTGATCAAACACTGAATGTGAAGTGGAACATTTAAATAAAGAAATTGGATTTTTTCAAAATAATTTTTCGTGTGCTTCTTTATCCCTTGCTTTTTTGGGACATTTACAAATGCCCCAATACATGTCTATCTTTTTTGTCATTTAAATTTATTATTCAAGGGTAGCACCGAATATTAAATATACAGCAATATTTTCTACTCTCTCTATTTTTTCAATTTTTTCTAGGATTACTTTACTTGTAATGTCTTTAATCATTATTTAAGGCTGCATATATATCATCCCTAGTTTCTCTATGGTCATTCCCACATTATTAATACGCATCTTTGGCTCTGGTTGAGCCTCTCTCCTCCCTTTCCCGCCGGTACTTGTTGCCTGCGGGTCATATCCCTCCTCCTTTTTCCTGTACTGCCTATAAGTGGCACTCCCCTAGGAGAGGGGCTCACCCTGCGGTCCTCTAGGCCCCAAATAATCTAATATTTCTCCTCCACAATGTATAACTTTGTAGAATGTAACTTGACCACTCTCAAATTATACCCATGCTTTTAGCCTGTATTTATATGTTTTCAGGCTCCCTCTACAGGAGTGTGGAGGACTGGATGAGTATGGTAATGTTTATATTATGTAATAACCCTTTAAATCCAACTAAACTTGCTTCTGGTGTAGAAAATTTGGCTGGCTCCGCCCTCCACCCCCCCTCCGCCCCCCCCCCCTATTACATTTTGAGCGGCTCTCGCCCGCTGCATCCCCCTCCCCCATAAATATATAGAGTTACCTCCTCCCTAGCCTTATCCTTATCTGAATAAATACCTTACTCTTCTCTGTACATAGCTAGGAGAGGACCTTTCCTGCTTATATTACGTTTCTGACACTCTAAATAAAACTGAAGTCTCTCTAAGTGTTAGCCCACATTTTCTGGTAACATTTGTGATCTTAGAATGTAATACTCTCCCAACTACGCTGTGTATATATTGATTTGTAAATGTTTTGGGGCATACCCTATACTCTGTATTTGCATACGACTTCAATAAAAAATTATTTAAAAAAAAAAAAAAGTAAAAAACTGCACTCCAGTCAGACCCTTAAAGTGAATGTAAAGTTTTTGGTTTTTGCAGCCTGTATTCTATTCCTCATCTAATATATAGTATGATCGCAACTTTTTTTTTTTTTTTTTATATATATATTATAGTTATAAATACACTTTATATTTACATTCCCGGCCGTTCCTAGCTCCGCCCTCCATGTATTTCCGGATAATGCCTTTATTACTTCAAATGCGCGTTCTCGATTGCTGGAACAATTGCGCATGCGCACCATTCCCCATACAATCGATTTGCGCCTGCGTGACACAAAAAATGTTATGCCTAAAGCACAGGCGTCAATCGTTGCATTCAATGACTAGCTATCAATGATAGTATTCAATGCCGGCGACGCTGAAATTTGCGCTGGTTTGGTATCCTATATACGAGCGTAACCTAGAAGTTACGCTCGTATATTTCTGCCGTCGCCCGTAGTTTTTTGGGCCATAGGCAGGTATACCAAACCAGCGCAGTTTGGTATCCAATATACAGCGTAAGGACTTACGTGGCGAAAATGGAGAAATCTTACTCCATTTTCACCTCGCCACAAAAAGCAGCCGTAGTAAGCCTTACGCTGTCTATTGGAGCCTCGTAACTCCCTAAACTAGCTACAAAATAAACCTAACACCTAACTCATGCGCAATGTCTATCTACCTGTCAACCGCGATCACCCGCCGCAATCCCTAATAAAGTATTTAACCCCTAAACTGCCACTCCCGGACCCCGCTGCCATCTACATTAACTACCCCCTAATGCGATCCCCGTACACCGTCGCCAACAATATTAAACTACCCCCTAAATTGAGCCCCTTACACCACCGACATCTACCTTACCTACCCACTAATGTGAGCCCCTTACACCACCGACATCTACCTTACCTACCCACTAAAGTGAGCCCCTTACACCGCCGACATCTACCTTACCTACCCCCTAATGTGAGCTCCTACCCCGCCGCCATCTATTTTAAAATGATTAACCCCTAATTTAATCCCCCTACCCCGCCGCCACCTATATTAAATTAATTAACCCCTAATCTAATCCCCCTACCACGCCGCCACCTATATTAAATTATTTAACCCCTAAAATACTAAACTATCCCTACCACTAAACCCAAGTCTAACCCTACAAATACCCCTGAAAAGGGCTTTTTGCGTGGCATTACCCCAAAGTAAACTGCTCTATTGCCAGCCCTTAAAAGGGCTTTTTGCGGGGCATGCCCCAAAGAATTCAGCTCTTTTACCAGCCCTTAAAAGGGCTTTTGGTGGGGCTTTGTCACAAAGTAAACTGCTCTTTTGCATCTAATCTAAATCCCCCTACACCGGCCCTACCTATAATAAATGTATTACCCCCTAATCTAATCCCCCTACACCGGCCCTACCTATAATAAATGTATTAACCCCTAATTTAATCCCCCTACACCGCCACCAGCTATATTAACTATATTAACCCTAATTATATTAGGGTTAATATAGTTATTATATTATATATATTAACTATATTAACCCTAATTATATTAGGGTTAATATAGTTAATATCGTTATTATATTATCTAAATATTAAGTATAATAACCCTATCTAACTCTAACATCCCTAACTAAACTCTTATTAAGATAAATATAATATAAATATTATTAATGAAAATATTCCTATTTAAATCTAAATACTTACCTATAAAATAAACCCTAAGATAGCTACAATGTAATTAATAATTACATTGTAGCTATTTTAGGGTTTATATTTATTTTACAGGTAACTTGGTATTTATTTTAACTAGGTACAATAGCTATTAAATAGTTAATCAACCAATCAGATTTTTCTACCTTAATTCCGATTGGCTGATAGAATCCTATCAGCCAATCGGAATTCGACGGACGCCATCTTGGATGACGTAATTTAAAGGTACCTCATTCCTCGTTCAGTCTTCGTGCCGGATGGATGCTCCGCGGCGGAGGAGCGAAGAAAGAAGATTGAAGATGCCGCTTTGCTTGAAGACATCACCGGATGGAAGACTTCTTCTCTGCAGCTTGATTGAAGACATCGCCCGGATCGGATGAAGAGTTCTGCTCGGCTGGGTGAATACAAGGTAGGGAGATCTTAAGGGGGGTTTGGGTGGGTTTAGAATAGGGGTATGTGGGTGGTGGGTTGTAATGTTGGGGGGTGGTATTGTGTTTATCTTTACAGGCAAAAGAGCTGAATTCTTTGGGGCATGCCCCGCAAAAAGCCCTTTTAAGGGCTGGTAAGGTAAAAGAGCTTTGAACTTTTTTAATTTAGAATAGGGCAGGGAATTTTTTTTATTTTGGGGGGCTTTATTATTTTATTAGGGGGCTTAGAATAGGTGTAATTAGCTTAAAAATCTTGTAATATTTTTTTATTATTTTTTGTAATTTAGTGTTTGTTTGTTTTTGTAATTTAGTTTAGTTTAATTTATTGTATTTTAGTTTAGATATTTGTAGTTTATTTAATTTATTGATAGTGTAGATGTATTTGTAACTTAGGTTAGGATTTATTTTACAGGTACATTGGTAATTATTTTAACTAGGTAGCGATTAAATAGTAAATAACTATTTAATATCTATTGTACCTAGTTAAAATAAATACAAAGTTGCCTGTAAAATAAATATAAACCCTAAAATCGATACAATGTAATTTATTAATTACATTGTAGCTATCTTAGGGTTTATTTTATAGGTAAGTATTTAGATTTAAATAGGAATATTTTCATTAATAATATTAATATTATATTTATTTTAATAAGAGTTTAGTTAGGGATGTTAGAGTTAGATAGGGTTATTATATTTAATATATATATATAATAATAATAACTATATTATTATTAATAATAATAACTATATTAACCCTAATATAATTAGAGTTAATATAGTTAGTATAGCTGGCGGCGGTGTAGGGGGATTAAATTAGGGGTTAATATTTTTAAAATAGATGGCGGCTGGGTAGATGGGTTAGATGTTGGCGGGGTAGATGGGGTAGATGTCGGCGGGGTAGATGGGGTAGATGTCGGCGGGGTAGATGGGTTAGATGTCGGCGGGGTAGATGGGTTAGATGTCAGCGGGGTAGATGGGTTAGATGTCAGCGGGGTATATGGGGTAGATGGGGTAGATGTCGGCAGGGTAGATGTCGGCGGGGTAGATGGGTTAGATGTCGGCGGGGTAGATGGGGTAGATGGCGGCGCGGTAGATGTCGGCGGGGTAGATGGGGTAGATGTCGGCGGGGTAGATGGGGTAGATGGCGGCACGGTAGATGTCGGGGGGGTTGATGTCGGTGGGGTAGATGGGGTAGATGTCGGCGGGGTAGATGGCGGCGCTGTAGATGTCGGCGGGGTAGATGGGGTAGATGGCGGCGGTTTAGGGGTCAATAACTTTATTAGGGAGTGGCGGTTTAGGGGTTAAACACTTTATTGGGGATCGCGGACCGCGGTTGACAGGTAGATAGACATTGCACATGCGTTAGGTGTTCGGAATTGTTTGCGCATGCGCTACATGTGAACGAGCATGGATTGTCAATGACGATTTGTTAGGGAACGCATGTGCAGTTTGATCACGTTACATGTGCAAAAAGGGGCTGGACGCTACGGGGTATGAGCTAGAACTCGTTAAGGGCAATGTCAATCAAATTAGATACAAGGGACAAGATGGCGGGCGGAGGAAGAAAGTAAGCGAAGTAGGTTTATAAATCCTTCGATTATGGTTTTAGTCTTAAATTATAAAAAAATTATGAATTAAACTAACGTTTATTTTAGGTAATTAACAAGATGAGGAAGAGTTGTGAACGTGACTTGACATTCACTTTAATCATTCTTTTCAAACTTCTCTAAACATCCCTAGCATACTCACAATTCCAAAACAAATAAATAACACTCTCACTTTGACAACAACCATCTCTAGGACACAAAAACAATCAAACCTTTCCTCATTGGAACAGGCAAACATTCATTCTCAAAACAAACTTTTACAAACATCCAACATATCCACCCCAATCAAATCCAAAAACAATTATAAAATTCAACAGGCAAACCATCACAACCAGGTACCTTCCCATTCTTAAAACTCCTAACAACCTCTGCAATCTCATCCAAACTTAGATCCCTTTCTAACAAATCATTATCATATTTTCCCAACTTAACCTCAATGTCTTCCAACAACTCCTTTTCCAATAAAACATCTTTGTCTTTTCTTTATACAGTTCACTATAAAACTCATGAACTTCACGCAAAACACCATCCGTACTAGACATGTGCACCGCTAAAAAATTCGGTTCGTTTTCGGTTCGGATCGATTCGGACTTTTAGAATTTCGTTTCGGATCGAATCTGATTCGGCAAAATTTGAATAAATTTGTTTCGGATTTATTCGGATCCGAATAAATTCGTTTCGGATTTATTCGGATTCGGCTGAATTCGGTTCTATTCCGTTCCGAAATTCGGTATGTTTTTACTACACTAACACCCATTTAGTACACTAAGTCACTAACACCCATAAACTACCTATGAACCACTAAAACGAGGCCCCCCCACATCGCAAACCCTATAATAACATTATTTAACCCCTAATCTGCCGATCGGATATCGCCGCCGCCTACATTATAGCTATTAACCCCTAATCTGCTGTCCCTAACACCGCCGACCCCTACATTATAGTTATTAACCCCTAATCTGCCTCCCCCAACGTCGCCGCAATCTAACTATAAGTATTAACCCCTAATCTGCCGACCCGATATCGCCGCCGCCTACATTATAGCTATTAACCCCTAATCTGCTGTCCCTAACACCGCCGACCCCTACATTATAGTTATTAACCCCTAATCTGCCTCCCCCAACGTCGCCGCAATCTAACTATAAGTATTAACCCCTAATCTGCCGACCCGATATCGCCGCCGCCTACATTATAGCTATTAACCCCTAATCTGCTGTCCCTAACACCGCCGACCCCTACATTATAGTTATTAACCCCTAATCTGCCTCCCCCCAACGTCGCCGCAATCTAACTACAAGTATTAACCCCTAATCTGCCGACCCGATATCGCCGCCGCCTACATTATAGCTATTAACCCCTAATCTGCTGTCCCTAACACCACCGACCCCTACATTATAGTTATTAACCCCTAATCTGCCTCCCCCCAACGTCGCCGCAATCTAACTACAAGTATTAACCCCTAATCTGCCGACCGCAAATCGCCGCCACTATAATAAATGTATTAACCCCTAAACCGCCGCACTCCCGCCTCGCAAACACTATAATACATTTTATTAACCCCTAATCTGCCCTCCCTAACATCGCCGCCACCTACCTACAATTATTAACCCCTAATCTCCCGCCCCCATCGTCGCCGCTACTATAATAAGGTTATTAACCCCTAAACCTAAGTCTAACCCTAACCCTAACACCCCCTAACTTAAATATAATTTAAATAAAACGAAATAAGTTTACTATAGTTAAATAAATGAATCCTATTTAAAACTAAAGACTTACCTGTAAAATAAACCCTAATATAGCTACAATATAACTAATAGTTACATTGTAGCTATTTTAGCATTTATATTTATTTTACAGGCAACTTTGTATTTATTTTAACTAGGTACAAAAGCTATTAAATAGTTATTGACTAATTAATAGCTACCTAGTTAAAATAATTACAAAATTACCTGTAAAATAAATCCTAACCTAAGTTACAATTAAACCTAATTAACTACAAGTACCTACAATTATCTACAATTAAATAAACTAAAGTACAAAACCCCCCCACTAAATTACAAAAAAAACCAAACACTAAATTACAAAAAATAAAAAAATATTACAAGAATTTTAAACTAATTACACCTAATCTAAGCCCCCTAATAAAATAACAAAGCCCCCCAAAATAAAAAAAATGCCCTACCCTATACTAAATTACAAAAGTTAACAGCTATATTACCTTACCAGCCCTGAACAGGGCCCTTTGCGGGGCATGCCCCAAAGAAAACAGCTCTTTTGCCTGTAAAAAAAAAAACACAATCCCCCCCCCACATTACAACCCACCACCCACATACCCCAACTCTAACCCAAACCCCCCTTAAATAAACCTAACACTACCCCCCTGAAGATCTCCCTACCTTGAGTCGTGTTCACCCAGCCGGGCCGAAGTCTTCATCCGATGGGGCAGAAGAGGACATCCAGACCGGCAGAAGTCTTCATCCAAGCGGGGCAAGAAGAGGTCTTCCATCCATCATACAAGTACCAAAATACAAACAAACACTAAATTACAAAAAATAATAAAATATTACAATAATTTTAAACTAATTACACCTAATCTAAGCCCCCTACTAGCTATTAATATAGCTTCAATATAACTAATAGTTACATTGTAGCTATTTTAGGATTTATATTTATTTTACAGGCAACTTTGTATTTATTTTAACTAGGTACAATAGCTATTAAATAGTTAATAACTATTTAATAACTACCTAGCTAAAATAAATACAAATTTACCTGTAAAATAAATCATAACCTAAGTTACAATTACACCTAACACTACACTATCATTAAATTAACTAAATAAATGAATCCTATATAAAACTAAAGACTTACCTGTAAAATAAACCCTAATATAGCTGCAATATAACTAATAGTTACATTGTAGCTATTTTAGCATTTATATTTATTGTACAGGCAACTTTGTATTTATTTTAACTAGGTGCAATAGCTATTAAATAGATATTTACTGTTTAATAGCTACCTAGTTAAAATAATTACAAAATTACCTGTAAAATAAATCCTAACCTAAGTTACAATTAAACCTAACACTACACTATCATTAAATAAATTAACTACAAGTACCTACAATTAAATACAATTAAAAAACTAAACTAAAGTACAACCCCCCCCCACTAAATTACAAAAAATAAAAAAATATTACAAGAATTTTAAACTAATTACACCTAATCTAAGCCCCCTAATAAAATAACAAAGCCCCCCAAAATAAAAAAAATGCCCTACCCTATACTAAATTACAAAAGTTAACAGCTCTATTACCTTACCAGCCCTGAACAGGGCCTTTTGCGGGGCATGCCCCAAAGAAAACAGCTCTTTTGCCTGTAAAAAAAAACACAACCCCCCCCCCACATTACAACCCACCACCCACATACCCCTACTCTAACCCAAACCCCCCTTAAATAAACCTAACACTACCCCCCTGAAGATCTCCCTACCTTGAGTCGTGTTCACCCAGCCGGGCCGAAGTCTTCATCCGATGGGGCAGAAGAGGACATCCAGACTGGCAGAAGTCTTCATCCAAGCGGGGCAAGAAGAGATCTTCCATCCATCAGAAAAGTACAAAAAAACAAACAAACACTAAATTAGCAAAAATAATAAAATATTGCAATAATTTTAAACTAATTACACCTAATCTAAGCCCCCTACTAGCTATTAATATAGCTACAATATAACTAATAGTTACATTGTAGCTATTTTAGGATTTATATTTATTTTACAGGCAACTTTGTATTTATTTTAACTAGGTACAATAGCTATTAAATAGTTAATAACTACCTAGCTAAAATAAATACAAATTTACCTGTAAAATAAACCCTAACCTAAGTTACAATTACACCTAACACTACACTGTCATTAAATTAACTAAATAAATTAATCCTATATAAAACTAAATACTTACCTGTAAAATAAACTCTAATATAGCTACAATATAACTAATAGTTACATTGTAGCTATTTTAGCATTTATATTTATTTTACAGGCAACTTTGTATTTATTTTAACTAGGTACAAAAGCTATTAAATAGTTATTGACTAATTAATAGCTACCTAGTTAAAATAATTACAAAATTACCTGTAAAATAAATCCTAACCTAAGTTACTATTAAACCTAACTCTACACTATCATTAAATAAATTAACTACAAGTACCTACAATTAAATACAATGAAATAAACTAAACTAAAGTACAAAAAAAACAAACACTAAATTACAAAAAATAAAAAAAATTACAAGAATTTTAAACTAATTACACCTAATCTAAGCCCCCTAATAAAATAACAAAGCCCCCCAAAATAAAAAAATGCCCTACCTTATACTAAATTACAAAAGTAATCAGCTCTATTACCTTACCAGCCCTGAACAGGGCCTTTTGCGGGGGCATGCCCCAAAGAAAACAGCTCTTTTGCCTGTAAAAAAAAACACAATACCCCCCCCCCACATTACAACCCACCACCCACATACCCCTACTCTAACCCAAACCCCCCTTAAATAAACCTAACACTACCCCCCTGAAGATCTCTCTACCGTGTCTTCACCCAGCGGGCCGAAGTCTTCATCCGATCGGGCAGAAGAGGACATCCAGACCGGCAGAAGTCTTCATCCAAGCGGGGCAAGAAGAGGTCTTCCATCCATCAGAAGTCTTGATCCAGGCGGCATCTTCTCTGTTCATCCATCCGGAGCGGAGCGGCAGCATCCTGAAGACATCCCACGCAGAGCATCCTCTTCTTTCTTGATCCGACGACTAGGTGACTGTACCTTTAAGTGACGTCATCCAAGATGGCGTCCCTTGAATTCCGATTGGCTGATAGGATTCTATCAGCCAATCGGAATTAAGGTAGGAAAAATCTGATTGGCTGATTCAATCAGCCAATCAGATTCAAGTTCAATCCGATTGGCTGATCCAATCAGCCAATCAGATTGAGCTCGCATTCTATTGGCTGATCGGAACAGCCAATAGAATGCGAGGTCAATCTGATTGGCTGATTCCATCAGCCAATCGGATTGAACTTGAATCTGATTGGCTGATTAAATCAGCCAATCAGATTTTTCCTACCTTAATTCCGATTGGCTGATAGAATCCTATCAGCCAATCGGAATTCAAGGGACGCCATCTTGGATGACGTCACTTAAAGGTACAGTCACCTAGTCGTCGGATCAAGAAAGAAGAGGATGCTCTGCGTGGGATGTCTTCAGGATGCTGCCGCTCCGCTCCGGATGGATGAACAGAGAAGATGCCGCCTGGATCAAGACTTCTGATGGATGGAAGACCTCTTCTTGCCCCGCTTGGATGAAGACTTCTGCCGGTCTGGATGTCCTCTTCTGCCCGATCGGATGAAGACTTCGGCCCGCTGGGTGAAGACACGGTAGAGAGATCTTCAGGGGGGTAGTGTTAGGTTTATTTAAGGGGGGTTTGGGTTAGAGTAGGGGTATGTGGGTGGTGGGTTGTAATGTGGGGGGGGGGTATTGTGTTTTTTTTTACAGGCAAAAGAGCTGTTTTCTTTGGGGCATGCCCCGCAAAAGGCCCTGTTCAGGGCTGGTAAGGTAATAGAGCTGATTACTTTTGTAATTTAGTATAGGGTAGGGCATTTTTTTATTTTGGGGGGCTTTGTTATTTTATTAGGGGGCTTAGATTAGGTGTAATTAGTTTAAAATTCTTGTAATTTTTTTTATTTTTTGTAATTTAGTGTTTGTTTTTTTTGTACTTTAGTTTAGTTTATTTCATTGTATTTAATTGTAGGTACTTGTAGTTAATTTATTTAATGATAGTGTAGAGTTAGGTTTAATAGTAACTTAGGTTAGGATTTATTTTACAGGTAATTTTGTAATTATTTTAACTAGGTAGCTATTAAACAGTAAATATCTATTTAATAGCTATTGTACCTAGTTAAAATAAATACAAAGTTGCCTGTAAAATAAATATAAATGCTAAAATAGCTACAATATAACCATTAGTTATATTGTAGCTATATTAGGGTTTATTTTACAGGTAAGTATTTAGTTTTATATAGGATTAATTTATTTAGTTAATTTAATGATAGTGTAGTGTTAGGTGTAATTGTAACTTAGGTTAGGGTTTATTTTACAGGTAAATTTGTATTTATTTTAGCTAGGTAGTTATTAACTATTTAATAGCTATTGTACCTAGTTAAAATAAATACAAAGTTGCCTGTAAAATAAATATAAATCCTAAAATAGCTACAATGTAACTATTAGTTATATTGTAGCTATATTAATAGCTAGTAGGGGGCTTAGATTAGGTGTAATTAGTTTAAAATTATTGTAATATTTTATTATTTTTGCTAATTTAGTGTTTGTTTGTTTTTTTGTACTTTTCTGATGGATGGAAGACCTCTTCTTGCCCCGCTTGGATGAAGACTTCTGCCAGTCTGGATGTCCTCTTCTGCCCCATCGGATGAAGACTTCGGCCCGGCTGGGTGAACACGACTCAAGGTAGGGAGATCTTCAGGGGGGTAGTGTTAGGTTTATTTAAGGGGGGTTTGGGTTAGAGTAGGGGTATGTGGGTGGTGGGTTGTAATGTGGGGGGAGGGATTGTGTTTTTTTTTTACAGGCAAAAGAGCTGTTTTCTTTGGGGCATGCCCCGCAAAGGGCCCTGTTCAGGGCTGGTAAGGTAATAGAGCTGTTAACTTTTGTAATTTAGTATAGGTTAGGGCATTTTTTTTATTTTGGGGGGCTTTGTTATTTTATTAGGGGGCTTAGATTAGGTGTAATTAGTTTAAAATTCTTGTAATATTTTTTTATTTTTTGTAATTTAGTGGGGGGGGGGGTTTGTACTTTAGTTTAGTTTTTTTAATTGCATTTAATTGTAGGTACTTGTAGTTAATTTATTTAATGATAGTGTAGTGTTAGGTTTAATTGTAACTTAGGTTAGGATTTATTTTACAGGTAATTTTGTAATTATTTTAACTAGGTAGCTATTAAATAGTCAATATCTATTTAATAGCTATTGAACCTAGTTAAAATGAATACAAAGTTGCCTGTACAATAAATATAAATGCTAAAATAGCTACAATGTAACTATTAGTTATATTGCAGCTATATTAGGGTTTATTTTACAGGTAAGTCTTTAGTTTTATATAGGATTCATTTATTTAGTTAATTTAATGATAGTGTAGTGTTAGGTGTAATTGTAACTTAGGTTATGATTTATTTTACAGGTAAATTTGTATTTATTTTAGCTAGGTAGTTATTAAATAGTTATTAACTATTTAATAACTATTGTACCTAGTTAAAATAAATACAAAGTTGCCTGTAAAATACATATAAATCCTAAAATAGCTACAATGTAACTATTAGTTATATTGAAGCTATATTAATAGCTAGTAGGGGGCTTAGATTAGGTGTAATTAGTTTAAAATTATTGTAATATTTTATTATTTTTTGTAATTTAGTGTTTGTTTGTATTTTGGTACTTGTATGATGGATGGAAGACCTCTTCTTGCCCCACTTGGATGAAGACTTCTGCCGGTCTGGATGTCCTCTTCTGCCCCATCGGATGAAGACTTCGGCCCGGCTGGGTGAACACGACTCAAGGTAGGGAGATCTTCAGGGGGGTAGTGTTAGGTTTATTTAAGGGGGGTTTGGGTTAGAGTAGGGGTATGTGGGTGGTGGGTTGTAATGTGGGGGGGGGATTGTGTTTTTTTTTTTACAGGCAAAAGAGCTGTTTTCTTTGGGGCATGCCCCGCAAAGGGCCCTGTTCAGGGCTGGTAAGGTAATATAGCTGTTAACTTTTGTAATTTAGTATAGGGTAGGGCATTTTTTTTATTTTGGGGGGCTTTGTTATTTTATTAGGGGGCTTAGATTAGGTGTAATTAGTTTAAAATTCTTGTAATATTTTTTTATTTTTTGTAATTTAGTGTTTGGTTTTTTTTGTAATTTAGTGGGGGGGTTTTGTACTTTAGTTTATTTAATTGTAGATAATTGTAGGTACTTGTAGTTAATTAGGTTTAATTGTAACTTAGGTTAGGATTTATTTTACAGGTAATTTTGTAATTATTTTAACTAGGTAGCTATTAATTAGTCAATAACTATGTAATAGCTATTGTACCTAGTTAAAATAAATACAAAGTTGTCTGTAAAATAAATATAAATGCTAAAATAGCTACAATGTAACTATTAGTTATATTGCAGCTATATTAGGGTTTATTTTACAGGTAAGTATTTAGTTTTATATAGGATTAATTTATTTAGTTAATTTAATGATAGTGTAGTGTTAGGTGTTAGTGTAACTTAGGTTAGGATTTATTTTACAGGTAAATTTGTATTTATTTTAGCTAGGTAGTTATTAAATAGTTATTAACTATTTAATAACTATTGTACCTAGTTAAAATAAATACAAAGTTGCCTGTAAAATAAATATAAATGCTAAAATAGCTACAATGTAACTATTAGTTATATTGTAGCTATATTAGGATTTATTTTACAGGTAAGTATTTAGTTTTATATAGGATTAATTTATTTAGTTAATTTAATGATAGTGTAGTGTTAGGTGTTAGTGTAACTTAGGTTAGGATTTATTTTACAGGTAAATTTGTATTTATTTTAGCTAGGTAGTTATTAAATAGTTATTAACTATTTAATAACTATTGTACCTAGTTAAAATAAATACAAAGTTGCCTGTAAAATAAAAATAAATCCTAAAATAGCTACAATGTAACTATTAGTTATATTGTAGCTATATTAGGGTTTATTTTACAGGTAAGTCTTTAGTTTTAAATAGGATTCATTTATTTAACTATAGTAAACTTATTTCGTTTTATTTAAATTATATTTAAGTTAGGGGGTGTTAGGGTTAGGGTTAGACTTAGGTTTAGGGGTTAATAATCTTATTATAGTAGCGGCGACGATGGGGGCGGGAGATTAGGGGTTAATAATTGTAGGTAGGTGGCGGCGATGTTAGGGATGGCAGATTAGGGGTTAATAAAATGTATTATAGTGTTTGCGAGGCGGGAGTGCGGTGGTTTAGGGGTTAATACATTTATTATAGTGGCGGCGATTTGCGGTCGGCAGATTAGGGGTTAATACTTGTAGTTAGATTGCGGCGACGTTGGGGGAGGCAGATTAGGGGTTAATAACTATAATGTAGGGGTCGGCGGTGTTAGGGACAGCAGATTAGGGGTTAATAGCTATAATGTAGGCGGCGGCGATATCGGGTCGGCAGATTAGGGGTTAATACTTGTAGTTAGATTGCGGCGACGTTGGGGGAGGCAGATTAGGGGTTAATAACTATAATGTAGGGGTCGGCGGTGTTAGGGACAGCAGATTAGGGGTTAATAGCTATAATGTAGGCGGCGGTGATATCGGGTCGGCAGATTAGGGGTTAATACTTGTAGTTAGATTGCGGCGACGTTGGGGGAGGCAGATTAGGGGTTAATAACTATAATGTAGGGGTCGGCGGTGTTAGGGACAGCAGATTAGGGGTTAATAGTTATAATGTAGGTGGCGGCGATATTCGGTCGGCAGATTAGGGGTTAATAAAATAATGTAGGTGTCAGCGATAGCGGAGGCAGCAGATTAGGGGTTAATAAGTGTTAGATTAGGGGTGTTTAGAGACTCGGGGTACATGTTAGGGTGTTAGGTGCAGACTTAGTGTTTCCCCATAGGAAACAATGGGGCTGCGGTGTTAGTTTTTTTTCAGCCGAAACTCCCATTGTTTCCTATGGGGAAATGCCGAATTTTAACGAGCTAATTCGGATTTATTCGGAGATACGGCAGCTATTTCGGATTCATTCGGTAGATTCGGAAGTATTTTAATTCGGAAATCCGAATCGATCCGAATCTCCGAATTTACCGAATTTACCGAATTTCCGAATTAATCCGAAACGAACCGCACATGTCTAATCCGTACCATTAATTTCACACTCTTTCTTAAAAAAAATATTTATTACAAGACTCATCCTTTTCCATTTTCTCCAATCTTGCCATAAAACAATTTTCTTTCCTTTTTAATGCATACACTTTTTAATTATCTTTCTTGCTTCAGCAATTTCCTCATGCACATCAATACTACAATTTCTCAATTCATACAAATACAACAACCTCAGATAACATTTATCAAACAACTCCCTTTCCATTCTAGTTTTCTCAAAGCCTTTCTTAATAAAAAACCTCTTTATTTCCACCTTCAACCATTCCCACCACATAAGTAAATTTTTCTGAGAAAGAAAGTTGTCAGGAGCACCAGAGTGTGAGTAAAAATTAAGCTTTATTTAAACAAAAGGTTTAAGTTACCCCAGGGACAAAATAAATGTAAATTGAAAAACAGTGACCAAAAGGCTGACCGGTTTTGGCGTCTGCCTTACTCCTAGCCTGCTTAAAAACTGACTGTTGGTTACCAGTTTAAAAAAACCCATCCCTGCAATTCAATTGGTTCTAATATTCACACCTCTTTCTTAAACCACCAATGTAGAGGTTCTAACGTTATGACACCTGTGCTGTCTGTGAATAACACCTGGGCTGGTCAGCCCATAAACTGATTGTTTAAACATTTATTACCTTAATGGCCATGTAATGTTATGTATGTCAAAGTATAAAAAGTATAAAAATCTATATAAGCCTAGATCCCTGCACAGTATTTATAGGACGTAGCAAGCATTGCAACATTAACTTCTCACTGCCTTAGTGAATGCTCACTATAATTGTACTGTTAACCACTCTTTGCTTGTTCATATATTGCAGTCAAACTTGGCCAGAGTGGCGTAATATCTCTCTGTAGGAGTTTGCACTAGCACTACACGCTAGCGATTTAACATTTTACAGCAGCCGCTCAGATCATTTTTATAACCCCTCCTGTCAGTGCTGGCTGCTTTGTTTATACTGAAACTGTGACGTGAACAATCCTCCTGTTTCGATTCAACAGGCTCCGCCCCTTAGTTACAGTCTAAACATTGGCGTGTTGGCCCCACCTCTCTCTAGAGGATTGAACGCAGCTATTTTGCTGCAACTGTTTTGGTCAGCTGTGTAACCCCTTCTATTTGTGTTGGCTGCTTTGTTTGCTAGAGCTGTGACTCAGGCGATCAACCCATCCAATCTGTGTCTGTAGTTTACTGTAGTTTACCGGTATCTGCTTAGCAATTAACTGCGTCTATCTATGGTTTTAATGATGTATAGAAAAAATAATATTTAATCGCCATGACACAGACAAATGTTTAAAGGAGGGAATGTAGAGACATGGTGCAGCGTGTTTTACATCATAGCTGTGTACCTGACTCCCATGCCCATAACTTGCAACAAAATAAAATAAATGTAGTATTCTCGTATCTACTCTTCTTATGAGTGGGGGGGGGGGCTGCAACCGAAATAGTGTGCGGTTTCTGCAGGGTTAACTGATTATCCTCTCGTACTGTCCACACTTCTTTGAGTAACCTGATCACTAAATTTCCCTAGTACAATATTCACTAATATGACTGTTTAGTGAAGGGTGGATATGAATGATTGAATTTCCCTCTCAATATCAAGTGTCCTAATGGGGAGAAAGATGATCACCAAAAATTGATTAGATCATATTCCGAATTTAGACCTTCTGGAACTCTGGTTTTTAACCGGAAGATCCAGAAGGCCTCTCTTTCACCCAATTTACAAGTTCTGTCATCCCCTCTGCTTTGTACGGGCACTCTCTCGATGATGGTCCATGTGAAGAATCTGGGGTCTTTTTGGTGTACAACTGAGAAATGGTTAATTAAGGGTGTTGTTAATAAACCTGCCCTTATATCTGCCAGATGTTCTTTTATCCTGACCCTTGCCTCCCTGGTCGTTAGACCTACATACTGGAGGGCACAGTGAGTGCACGAGATTAGATATACTACAAAATTCGATCGACAGTTCAGGCAAAGGCTCTTTTGAAAGCTCTCTCCAGTGACAAGAGACACAAATGTGTCCCCTACTGTCACTCTTTCAAATGCCTTGCAAGAAAAGTGATTGCATCTAAAGGTGCCATTTAGTCTAAGCCAAGCGGAGCCACTTGTTTTTTTTTAAACTGGTAACCAACAGTCAGTTTTTAAGCAGGCTAGGAGTAAGGCAGACGCCGAAACCGGTCAGCCTTTTTTGTCACTGTTTTTCAATTTACATTTATTTTGTCTCTTACCCTGGGGTAACTTAAACCCTTTGTTTAAATAAAGCTTAATTTTTACTCACACTCTGGTGCTCCAGACAACTTTCTTTCTCAGAAAAATTTGCTAAGCACTGGCCACAGTGAGCACAGAGAGCGAGTTCAACTTTTTATACCTTGCTGCGGAGGTAATATTCCATACCACTCTGCTTGGGCAGTTTCAGACCATCAGGAGGCACCTGCCAGCCGTCTGCCAATCAGGTGAAGGAAGTATAGCACAAGTGGAGAAAATAACGATACGGATATACCACACCAAGGAGAGAGCAGGAGGACTGCACCTAGCAACAGGAATGTGGTGAGTCTTTTTATTTTGGACTATTTAGTACTGCCTCAGCTATATACTTGGTGTGAAGGTTCCTCATCTTGAAACAATTAGGGGTTTGTTGTGGGGGTCAACTTCCCCTTATCTATTTATTTCTAAGTGGTAACTGCCAAAATATGCAAGCGGTATGTGGATAAGAGACTTGTTTCAATTTTAAGAGCATATTGTGCAAACACCCAACCCTATATTGTTCCCCCACCATTCTGACTGCACCACATAAGTACATTACTAAAAGCACACTTTCTTTCACGCCACCTTTCATACATCCAAACAAACTGACGCTTAATCTTCTCATCTTCTAACAAATCCACATTCAGTTTCCAAACACCCTTACCATACCTGATCTTCAAATCACAATTCACCTTACACATCAAAAGGACATGATCCGTAAAGGTCATGTGCTTTAAAGAAAAATCATCAACACATAGAAATTTAGATAAAAAACAAAAATCAATTCGAGATTTTATCCCACCACTATCACTAAAGTAAAACCTCCCCTGAAAATGAAACAGACCCGAAGGCATCCTTCAAACCAAAAGATTTAAGCAGATCAACTAAAAACTTCCCTGAGCTATCCACCCTACAATCACTCCCACAATCTCTGTCCCCATTCTTAATAATACAATTAAAATCCCCAACCAAAAAAGTTGGCTCTCGACCTGGCAGAAAAAACTTTATTGTTTCAAAATTAAGCAAACATTCTACCCTATTTGGAGAAGCATATACATTAAACAAACGAAAAAACAGTCCCACAAAAACTAAAACTAACCAAAAGAACTCAACCTGGGACAATATGAACTACATTAAGGATAGAAAAACAAAACCCCTTAAACAAAACTCCCACCCCCCATTCCTATCAGAAGAACAAGACCATACTTTAGGACCATATTCCCAGTGAGCACATTTAGGATGTTCAGAGAGACCACATTCCTGCAAACAAAAAATATTAGCAGAACATACAGATAATAACTTAAAAATTGCAGCTCTCCTTGCTATAGTTTTCATACACCTGACATTAAGGGAAGAAATGGTCAAAACATCACAAAAATAAATTAAAGAAAAACAAAAAAAGAATTAACATCAGGACTTCTTCTTTCCTTTCTTTTTCTTAGGACTCAAAAGAGATCCTTTAAAGCTGCCTCTGTGACGTTCTGACCTCCTAGGCTCCCTCCTGTCAGCCTCATAACCAGTAACTTCAGCAAGTTGGTTCACATCTATTTTATCTAGATAGGCATCAGAAAAGTCACCAATACACTGGCTTGAGTCAGAGGGAATGTATTTAGTAGAGATAGAATGAGACTCTGAAATTAAAGAGTCAGCATCACTTGCAGTATCTGAATCTGCACTCTTAACTCCTGGAAGATCCAAATCAGGACTCTCCCATCCATCAGAATCTGCACCTTTTTTCCGCTTGGAGGCAGATTATTTCCCTGCAGTGTCCATATCCTCCTCAGAACCAGAGGACACAACAGCAGACCAATCAATGTTCTCCCCTTCACCAAGAACAGCATCAGGAGCAAGATAACAAGATGACTCAGTGAAGGAAAAATGATCTGTCCCAGGAACAGCAACAGAATCATCCACAGAATTGGGCAACATGACTTCAAGAACATCAGAAGCAGCTATCACATTAGATGTAGCAAGATCCACCTCCTGAAGATTAGATTGGGCTTCCTCCACCTTCTCCGCCACAGGAACCGCCACAGGAGTATCAGACACCTCTCCGACAGGGACCCCAACTGCAGTTTTATTACACAAAAGAAGTAATATAAAGTTCAATGCCTCATTAGAGACCTCCTCCTCATTCACAGATGGCTCAAGCAACTGAAGATGTTTTTTGCAACATCAGCATAGGAAGGCTTCACTCTATAAAGCCCCTGCAACATCATCAAAGTACACATCCTGCACAGATGACTTGAAGAACCACACAGGTCACAGGTCCGGCGTTTACTACAGTGGGCTACAAGATGATCCTCCTCACCACAATTTCGACATCTGGCACCTGGGCAATTTTCAGCAATGTGATCAAACAGGTTGCAACTACGGCAAAACAGAGGCATGTCATCATAGTATAGGAAACCTCTATTTCAACCAATGGCGAAAGTCTGTGGAGGGTGTTTCTTTCCACCAATACCTAATTCATCTGGCACAAACCGCACCCAGAACCTGCGCTTTCCACTGAAAGTCCCAAATTGATTCTTTAGCTTGCTACCTCCTTGAACATCATCAAAGTAGCGACAAAGAAACAGATGAATTTGCACATCAGTGACCCAAGGGTTGTGCATATGTTCTGTCACCGGGATTCTTCTCTCCCTCTGCACACAGGCAACAAATCTCATGCCCACCAACTCTGGAGCAGCAGCCATATCAATAGTCCGTTGATAGCAAGTCTGTAAATGATGCTCATTGGTGAAAGCCACATCAAAAATCCCTCTTGAAGGGAAAGACTGAACACAATGCAAACTTGCTCTTGGCATCTTCAAAACACCCTCCAAAACAACCTGCTGGACATGAGCCAAACCAATCTTTTCTCGGAAGTCCTCAGAAATCAACACCCTCAGTGTATGGGGAATGTTTTGCACATTGGTAGCCATAATTGTCCTATTGCCTCTTTAGGCTAGATTTCAGAGTGCCCCCCCAAAAGCAGCATGTGGCTGAAGTCCAGGGATGATGCCACAAGGCCAAGGTGACGGCCCTACTACCCAGTTGCTCTACGCCTAAGGACTAGCCACTCCCCCAATAGCAGCAGGAGCCCAAACCCCGAAGGGAAAGGACCCCAGGCTGAAGGAGCAGGTCTCCAGGCAGTAAATCTTTCAACCAAGACCAAGCACAGAAAACTGCACTTGGTCCCAGCCAAAGGCCCGAGAAGCGACCTCAGACATATGTTTCGGCCTATTGTGGGCCTCATCAGTGAGGTGCAGCCAAATCCCTCTAGGCACACTGAGCAACGGATCCATGTCTAGATTCCCGCATCACACTTAGGGAGACTATTTAAATATTATTAACCTCTAATCTGCCATCCGCCCACATCGCCCCACTATAATAAACTTATTAACCCCTAAACTGCAAGCCCCCCACAATGAAATATTTTAAAGTAAACTATTAACCCCCAGACCGAAAGCCCCCCACATCGTAATAAACTAAATTAAACTAGTAACCCCTAAACCTAATGCCCCCCTAACTTTATATTAAAATTACAATTTCCCTATCTTAAATTAAAATAAAATTTACCTGTCAAATTAAAAAAACTAAGTTTAAACTAACAATTAAACTAATATAATTATTAAACTAAAATTAAACTAACTACCAATTAAATAAAACTAAACTACACATTAAAACAATCCTAACACTACTACCTAACACTAAAAATTATAAAGTATCTAATTACAAAAAATAAAAAAGACTAAATTGCAAAAAATAACAAACAAAATTATCGAAAATAAAAAAAGATTTACACCTAATCTAATAGCCCTATAAAAATAAAAAAGCCCACCCAAAATAAAAAAACCCTAGTCTACAAAGATATCATCTCTTTTCCCTGAAAACAAATACAAAGACTCCCCAACAGTAAAACCCATCACCCTACCAACCCCCAAAAACAAAAACCTAATTCTAAAAAAACATAATCTACCCATTGCCCTGAAAAGGGCAATTGTATGGACATTGCCCTTAAAAGGGCATTTAGCTCTTTTGCTGCCCAAACCCTGATCTAAAAAAAAACACAAAAAAACCCCTTAAAAAACCCTAACACTTACCACCGACGATCCACTTACAATCTTTGAAGTCCCACTTGAATGATCTTCATCTAGGAGGCGAGAAGTCTTCATCCAGATGGCCTCTTCTATCTTCATCCTGGCGGCAAAGTCCTCATCCAGGCGGCGAGAAGTCTTCATCCAGGCGGCCTCTTCTATCTTCATCCAGGCGGCATCTTCTATCTTGATCCCGGCGGCTTGGAGCGGGTCCATCCTGAAGACATCCGGCACGGAGAATCCTCTTCATATGGTCGCCGCCGTACACTGAATCTTCAATGCAAGGGAGCCGTTTCAAAATGGCATCTCTTTCATTCCTATTGGCTGAAAATTTTGAATCAGCCAATAGAAATTAGAGCTGCTAAAATCTTATTGGCTGTTCAAATCAGCCAATAGGATTTAAGCAGCTCTCATTATATTGGATGATGAATCATCCAATAGAATGAGAGCTGCATAAATCCGATTTTCTGATCTGAAGTTAGGCTTTTTTAATTTGGGGTGTCTTTTTTTAAATGGGTATTAGAATAGAAATCATTTTTATTATTTTTGATAATTTGTTTGTTATTTTGTGTAATGTATTTTTTTGTTTTGGGGTGGGTTTTTATT